>NC_139631.1:41343194-41438488 GCF_964638095.1 Poromitra crassiceps | reverse complement strand
CTGGCAGTGAATGTGTTAACATTGTTGCTTACCGTAAAGGAGGAAAAAAAACACCATATTGGCAACACGTTGTATGCCAATTTAATATGCAAATTAACCGTTTGACCGACATGCCTAACCGACCAATGACGTTGTCGGCGGTTAAACGGTTAACGGTTAACCGTCGACAACCCTAATCGGGATATGAAATTACCTATATCGGGATATGAGATTTCGGTCATATCGCCCAGCCCTACTGTGCAGCATTGTAGTCACAGAGACCATGTACTGTGCAGCATTGTAGTCACAGAGACCATGTACTGTGCAGCATTGTGTGCAGCATTGTAGGCCAAAAACCATTGAAAAGATGATTTCCAACATGTAAATATTTATTTTCACAGAAAAAGATTGTTCAGGGCGAGCAGGAAAAGTGGGCGTGGCCATTTTCATCACAAGGAGTGGTAAAACAAATGATTCAGAATCATGAAAACCCCCTAGTTTGACATTAACTCATTCATGGCCAGTTTAGGACTGCCAATATTTAGCACAGGCCAAAGATTTTCATAATTGTTGGTCATCTTTCAAGACCCACAGTAAATTATCTATTAGCACCAAAGTGATTCGCAATACCTCAAAATGAAGATGTACGTCTCTGGGTTCACCAGGGAAAAAAAAGTGAGCTTTTAGCATGTTCTGTACTCTACTTATATCCATTTATATACACCCTGTTTTCACCCAATAGGTCTCTCTGAGATGACAAACAGGAGAAAATGCAATTTCTGTAAAATACACATTCTCAAGCAGAACTCGCTCTCAATTCTTTTATTTTGAACTGTATTGACATCAGACATGTAAATACTATTCGTTATGACACAAATGAAAAAAAAAATATATATATATATATATATATATATACACATGAAGTGCTTTTTTTTTTACATTCAACAATACAGCAGTGTGAGTGAGTGTGCAGACAGACAGACACACAGACAGACAGACAGACAGACAGACAGACACACCGACAGACAGACAGACACACACACACACACACACACACACGATCCCCCTTCGTTGCGTGATTTCTAACCCCACATAGGATAAGCAATAACCACGCCCTGTGGCGCCGGGATTGGCCAGGAGCAACACTGGAGGGCACGCAGCCCAGCGATTTCATGAACCAACTGAATAGCTCTTGAGAACAGACAGCGGGCTGCTGTGACTGCCGCTTCTGCCTTGTGTGTTTATTTTGTTTTGTTCTGGTCCACCCGTCGTCGTCCATGTCTCCCTGTCCTAGTATCCTCCCTGCCTGATCGTTCCCGTTTTCCCCTCGGCTATTCAACACGTCCTCACCGCCCCTCTGATCGATCATTTCCTCATTCCTCCGATGATCAAACGCATCTCTGGATTACCGTTTTCTCCGGCTGGCACACAGGAAAGCGACCAGCTCCTGCAGCGCGCGAGGGACGTTTCAATGGCGTTTCTCCTGTCTGCACAAGGCAAGCTCCTTATCCGTTTTCTGCTTTTCCTCCTGCTCAATTTCAAAACAACAGCTGCGGTATGTGTTTGTTCACGTGTTGTCTTAGATGATAGGGACCTGATACTATGTCACAGGCTGAGGAAGTGTTTGAACTACGCCCTGCAGTAATAAAAACAAAAACACGTCAAACACGTCATTGGCCCTCTGGGCTATTCCTGATAACACGTCAAAGACGCCATTGGCCCTCAATGAGTTAATGAGGGTCAAGCACTGAAACACCTACAGTAAATGAATTGGAAGTTGGAAACCCTCATTAATTTTCTGCTTGCACCTGTATTACTTCCTGCCTTTTAGACACAAAATGGCTCCTGTGAAAAAGGTTTATTGCTTAAAAAATGATCTTAGGTTCTAGGGTTGGACGGGTAGTTATGCATCCCCTGAAATACATTTTTTGATTAGGAAATTAAAAGAGGCAGACAGAACCAGAGAGGTCCAATGAGAAAGTTACAGACACACGCGCGCACTCACAGGCACACACACACACAGTGCCTCAGTAGGATTTATGACATCACTGATGATGTCACAATGTCTATGACATCACTGATGATGTCGTAAATCAGTGATGATGTCCCCTAAACAGTGACATCATCAGTGATTTATGACTTTTTTTTTTTTTTTTTGACAACAATAGTGATACAATGACAAAGAAAAACAAATATATATACAATGCCAGGGATTACAGAAAAAACATTGCAATTACAAAAAGAAAAAAAAAGTGCAGTATACATATAAATTACAGTTAAAGCAAAATGCCAAAATTGGAGCATAAATTCAAGGTTTTCACAGCTTTACTATTGCATGAGGTAGCTAATGTTCTGATGTAGGACTCTGCTTCTTTCTTAAACATGAAAAAAGAGGGTTTCATTTTCAACACCTTACATTTATGGATATAAAACTTTGCCAGTAATATGATGAGATTACAAAGAAAGAATTCATTTTCTAAATCTCTCTTGTAATTTGTAAACCCAAACAACACATCCTTCAAGCGAAGCACAAATGTGTCATATATAGAGTCCAAAATGAAACGACATATACCTTGCCACAGCTTCCGAGTGTGTTCACAGGTCCAAAACAAATGAAATACAGTCTCTGGGTGCAAGTTACAAAAAGTGCAGATCACATCAATATCCGTGACTCCTCATAGAGTACGCCTACACCCGCTCTGTCCCGGTGACCGAGGACAACGTGGAGGAGCTGCATCGGCATCTTAAAGTTTGTAGACTTGTACTACTGCCCGGACCTGAGGAGCAAGGCCTTTCTCTTCATCCTGGAGCACTTTAAGCAGATTGCCACAGCCTCTGAAGAGTTCCTGGAACTCTCTCTGGAGCAGCTGACGGACATCCTGGCACGAGACGATCTGAATGTGAGACAGGAGAGCACGGTGTTCGAGGCCGTCCTCCGCTGGATCGCCCACTCACCCGAGGAGCGTGAAGGTCACATGTCTGTGCTGCTGCCTAAGATCCGCCTGGGCTTGATGACCACCGACTACTTCATCAACCAGGTGAAGAACACCAGTTTGGTTAAAGACAATGCGGAGTGTGAGGCGATCATCCTCGATGCAGAGAGGGCCATGGATGATGTCACCTCCAACAGACCCTCCAACCCTCTGACTCGCCCGTGCCTGCCTCATGCCATCCTGTTGGTCATGGGAGGCGATGTGACGAATGACTGCGATGTAACCAAGAGCATTGAGGTATACGATCCCCGTGCCGAGCTCTGGGTCAACGTACCAAACGTTGAACTTGAGTCTCCCAGGACTGACCACGGTACCGCTTTCCTAAATGGCGTTGTCTACTGTGTAGGCGGCTACAACAGCAAGTTTGACGATCTCAGCAGCGTGCGGAAGTTTGACCTCTGTACCCGTACTTGGCACGATGTGGCACCCATGCCTAATTGCCAGGGCTCTGTCAGCGTGGCAGTACTGAATGGCAGGATCTATGCCATGGGAGGCTACAATGGAAACGTCTGTCTCCACAGTGCCGAGCGCTATGATCCTCAGACCGACAAGTGGACTCTGCTCCCACCCATGATTCAGCAGAGGAACAGGGCCAGCGCCACAGTACTCAACGGCAAGGTGTACATCTGTGGTGGTCACGATGAGGAGGGGAGCCTGAACACAGCTGAGTGCTACAACCCAGACACCAACCAGTGGATGAAGATCGCCCCCATGAGCAGCAGGCGCTTTAACTTGGGCGTCATGGCCTACAGACAGCGCGTCTACGCAGTGGGGGGCTGGGAAGACGTCAGCGCCGAGGCCTACGAGCCGCTAACCAACACGTGGAGCGCCGTGCCCGACATGCTGAATCCACACAGCTACTTTGGCATTGAGGTGATGGACGACCAGCTGTTCGTGTGTGGAGGCTACAGCAAAGGAGACATCTCCAATAAGGTGGAGCGCTACGACGAGAGCACCAACGAGTGGCACGAGGCCTGCAGTATAAGGACGCCACGTGGCGGGTTCAGCTGCTGTGTGGCACATGGACTGTCCAACATGGCCGAGTATGCCGCGCCTCGCCACACCCTGCCCCCCGGGGAGCCTGCTGGCATGTCAGGAGGATCCATCTAGTTTAGTTTATATGTTTGACAATTCAATTTAAAAGGACAACATGGCTGCAACACCAAAGTAGCTGCTCAATTAAAAGAACATCAGGTACAAAAACGTCACAGGACTTATTTCCATTGTGGTCCTTGTTGTAGTGAGATGTGTGAAGTGTGTGTGTGTGTGTGTGTGTGTGTGTGTGTGTGTGTGTGTGAATCCACAGTTTAATCCTCCCAGCAGAGAGGGCCCAGAGAGCACACGGCCAGTGTGTCATTGTCACCTCGGTGTGCGTGTGCGCGCGCATGTGTGTATGTGTGCGTCCGTGTGTGTATGTGTGCGTCCATGTGTGTATGTGTGAGTCCGTGTGTTTGTGTGTATGTGTGCCTCCGTGTGTGTGTGTGTGTGCGTGCGTGCGTGCGCGCACGCGCGCGTGTGTGTGTGTACTGTGCGATTGCAACCTGTAGCACTCTGAAATGTCACTCCATGGAGCGTAACGGCCTACCGGGACTGCTTCGGGAATCCTTCCCTCTCTCTCTCCTGCTCTGTGTGCATTGCTCTCTTTATCCAGACCTTCACAAACGAATGTAGATAAACGGATCCCGGATCTGTCCCCTTGATCTGGATTGACTTAACCAGATAATAAGCTAAACAATACCACAGAGGTGGTTATCAGCTGGGTCTATCAATTTAGGATTTCCCTATCCAGCTCTGAGCTCGTGCACATGAAAATGCTCATGCACGTGAGCTCATGCCCAAGAAAGAGGTGTGGTTTGTAGCAACTAGCCAATCACAATGCAATATGGGCAGCTCCAGATTTTACAGCGCCAGACACGCCTATTTCCTCATTCATTCAAACTGAATTAATAATTAGCAGAGCTTTACTGTATGTCAGAATCTAAATCCGCGTTGGATATTAATTTGTTACTGAAGTACTGTCTAAAGTTAACACTTTTATTCACAAGTCTTTGAACAGCAGTTTCTGCCTCCACGTATGAGCCTACAGCAGTTGAAAAACAACAGCCTTAGTGACCTAAAAAGATCCTGCAGGAAAGCTGAAAGAACATGGAGAAGAACCAAACTACATGTTCACCATGCTATCCTAAAAGAAAGAATTGCTGCCTATAACAAAGCCGTCTGTAAAGAGAGAAGGACCCACTTCTCAAAAATTATTTGTGAAAACAGCGGAAACTCTAGAGTTTTATTTTCAACCATTGATAGACTTTTAAATCCAGCGCCCTTTAGCTTATTGAGTCAGGCTTCCGCTTTGAAATGCGAAGAATTTGCAACCTTTTTTACTAACAAAGTCACCTCTATCAGAGCGGGCATCACAAATCCAGCCAATGCATTCTGTGAGACACCTATACATACTGTAGCCCCCCAAAATTGAGGTGTTTTAACAAGATTTCACAATCTGAACTCACTAAAATTGTATCTCAGACCAGCTCCTCAACATGCGCTCTTGATCCTGTCCCTAGTACATTTCTTAAGAATGTATTTGCCAGTTTAGCTCCCTGCATTCTTAAGATAATCAATACCTCATTGGAAACAGGTATTTTCCCCACTGCTTTTAAAACTGCGGTAGTGAAACCTTTACTTAAAAAATCGAATCTGGATAATACCGTCTTAAATAACTACAGGCCTATATCCAACCTATCTTTCATGAGCAAAGTACTTGAAAAAGTAGTCTTTAAACAGCTCAATAATTTTCTCAATGATAATAATATCCTAGAGAAATTCCAATCAGGAGTCAGTGTTTCCCACAGGATTTTGAGTATTTGTGGTGGGGGACCGCAGACCCCCTAGGGGGGTGCGGGGACATGCCCCCCCGCAAGATTTTTTTAAAACATTTTAAAGTAAAATGCATGAATTTGGTGTACTTTGAGAAAGCTTAAGAGCAAAATGAAAAGGCTAGATCTATGAAGAACATGTCATCATTACTGTGCTGTGGGTTTACAATGACAAACTAAATTTCTCCCTATAGGTCAGGGATACTCAACTTGCTTTGCCACTTTTGTGAAATGATAGAAGACGAGGGGCTAGTTAACACGTTGAGTGCCAGAGCCGAGATATCTCGTCTTACATAATCCAACGCTTGAGTGCCAGAGCCGAGATATCTCGTCTTACATAAACATTTTTTTTTTTTGACGGTGGGACATCAATCAACAACTTTTACGTCTTCTAGATCACTATTGGAGCAAGAGAATGTGTATAATCTATTTTACCGACCACTAAGTGGCGACAGTGCTCTCCTGACTAGAGGAAGGCAAGCATTTTTTTAACTTGTCACGCCATTCTCACCCCAGCCATTCTCATGAAAATGGATGGGGGAAAACGCTTTAGTTTTCGCGCTGATTGCTGGCGATGCGGGATTGCAAATTTACATAATACATTACAGGTGGAACACACTTTGAAACACGCAGCATAAATATGACCAGAATCGCAAAAGCTTCTCTCAACCAAAACTCCAAGAAGCGAGCGAGTCCATCCCGACTTCCTCAAACAGCGGCCGCGCAGCCACAGGCACAGGACAGCAGCAAAGCACTGAGACTGGTGACAAGCTTGTGACGGCCGCTGCAGCCAAGAAGAACGCCCACGGAGGGAGGAGTTGAAGCAACTCTCCCTCTCGCTCTCTCCCTCTCTCTCTCTCCTCTCTCTCTCTCTCTCTCTCTCTCTCTCTCTCTCTCTCAGAGAGAGAGAGGAGAGAGAGAGAGAGAGAGAGAGGAGAGAGAGAGAGAGAGAGAGAGAGAGAGAGCGCACAGAGTGGGAGACAAGGGCACCCATAATCACAGGCACGTGAGGTGGTTCTAAAAATCCATTTATCTCCAAACTCTCTGAAAATCTCTGAAACCATGCTGTACTCAACGGCTAATATCTACATAACTACTAACTCTGCAAACTAACTCTTTTAGACAGAGAAAGCACACATTCTATTACCGTAAATTCCGGACTATAAGCCGCACCGGTGTATAAGCCGCACCTGCAAAGTTGACTATTTTTTTCTTATATAAGCCGCACCGGACTATAAGCCGCGGGTGTTTTAATGGTATTTTTTTTTTTTTTTTTTTTTTTGTGTTTTAATGTTTAATTACCATATGTAAGGGTTCATGCACAGAGGGGATTGTCGGGAAAGAGATGGCTGTTTGAGGAAGCTCCCATTTATTAACATTTCAACAAAACAACATAACACAACACCACCTGTGTTGTTTTTTACAGTGCACACAGTGTCATACAGTGTCATACAGTGTGGTGAAAAGAGGGCAAGAGAGGAAATTAAAACTTATTATAGTTATATAGGATTTATAGTTAGAAAGAGTGCTAAAAAAGAGAGATTTTTTTTTTTTTTTTTTTTTTTTAAATCCATAGATAAGCCGCACCGTTATATAAGCCGCAGGGGCCAAAAAAGCCCAAAAAACGGGAAAAAAGGTGCGGCTTATAGTCCGGAATTTACGGTAGTTATTTTTAGATGATTGGTGTTCACGAATTCTTAACAGAAAATAATCCTCGGCTCTTGTAAAATGAGCCAGAATCCTCAAAAAAAAAACTGGCACAACTTACCTACAGGATTGAAAAAATGGCTGGCACTCAATGTGTTAATAAACAAACAATATACATTTTTCTGTAGCGGATTGTAGGTTTTTGGGGTGTCAGCCGGAGTTTAGGCTGACAATGTTGTGCACACCGGATAGTTAGTTAGGTTAAGTTAGGTTAAGTACATACATACTGTAAGTGCCTGGGTAGCGAGCAGATGGCGGTATTTGACAATTTAGCAGCTAAATCATAGATTATTGAAAGATATTCCATATTCCAGACTGAAATGCTATAACAGAAGTATTGGCCAGAATGACATGAACATTTATTGGACACTTATTCAGCGGGTTTCTTGCATGTTGCGTTCAGGTGCACTGTAAAAACAAATTCCTTTATGTATGGGAAACATTGCAGGAGGAGCAGATGCCTCGCAGCATCCAGTAGAGAGGAGATATGTGATGCTCACTGACAGTGACTGACATGTACTTTGGGACTACAGGTGGAAACTAGCCCTTGGGCTATAACCTGACATGTTTACTGTACGGCTGTACTGTTCATTAACGTGTAATGTCCCACTCTTTAAATAAATGAATCTGAATCTGAATGTAGTGAGGGGTTAATATATTCAATGTATATAAACAAACTCTATAGAATATAATGTAACTCAATGAAAAGCGAGTGAGCTAAAGGCTTATCTTAAGCAGACACTCAGAAAGGACGTTACAGACAGTAGTGCGGTGACGTTTCCTCTGTATAGAGAGCCAAAGTGGATGTCACTTCCCGCTTCAGCACTGTACCAGAGATTTTCATCCGGCATTTATTTTCCCAGAGACATTTCGTAAAATGCTTATGAGAATAGTTTTACTTGGTCAAACAAACGGTTCAGCTATATTTAGAATCGGGAGAGACCACAGAACATTTCACTTGGACCAAAACTTAAAATAACGACATTGAAAAAATATTTTCTTTAAATTCGCAAATTTTATTACGTTTTGGTCCGAGTTAAATGTTATGTGGTCTCTCCTGTTTCTAAATATATCCGCACCGTTTGGTTTGAACAAGTAAAACTATTTTTATGAGCATTTGACCAAATGTCTATGGGAAAATGAATGGCGGATGAAGATCTCTGGTACAGTGCTGAAGCAGGAAGTGACGTTTCACTTTGGCTCTCTTTGGAAACACGGATGTGGGGGCAGGGAGGATGTGGTTTCATGAAAGGTGCTTGTCGGCCTCCCTGTCACTTCACTCAATATGAAACTGACTGACTGTCTTGTGTGTGTGTGCGTGTGTGCGTACGTGCATGTGTGTACGTGCCTGTGTGTACGTGCCTGTGTGTGTAGGATGCAACCCGTCTGTCGTCAGCCGGCTGCGTGGGTGAGCTGTGTGCCTTCCTGTCAGAGGAGGAGCTGAGGACTGTGTTACTGCAGCACATCTTGGGTCAGTATTTATAGAGCTCCCTCCTTTCCTCACGTTAACCTTTATGAACCTGCATGTGATGCAACTGTGTATGTATAGTGTGTATTATGGTGGGTTGGCATACCAGTTTCACTACATATTATGGTTCAACTGAAACATTAATAAATAGATGTTCATACAGTGTTCCACGTACAGATTAAAATGCTGAGATTTGCACACAACAAAAGCATAATTGTGTGGGGCCAGACTTTTGAATCCGCCCACTCCACGGAGTTGTGTTTGGCTGCTCTTGCTCTGGCATCGCCATATGCAAATGCGTTTTCTCCTGTTTTACCAGCGATTCACCAATCAGTGCCGAGGAGGACTAAAGATTGGCCAATCAGCGCCAGTAAACAGCCCAATAGGCGGGACTCAGCCGTTGTCAAGCGGTTGTGAAGTGCACTGAGGCGAGAAGTAACGTTAATAACTAGGGCTGTGGCGATTCACTTATCTCCCAATTCGATACTATCACGATTCTTGGGTGCCGATTCGATTTATATTGCGATTCTTAAGTATTGCGATTCTATGATTATTGCGATTCGATATTACGATTTATTTTTGTTTATTTTTTTATTTTATTTTTTCAGTTTGTTTGCTTTTTTACACTAGATTAGAACATGGGAAAAGTTGAATCATACACTAGAGACTGTATATTATATATCATGAGTAGAGCTGGGCGATATAGTTAAAAACAGGGGCGGACTGGGATCATAATTCAGGCCGGGCATTAGATACCAAGCAGGCCAGGCCGATATGGGCCGACGCGCGTGAAATTTGGGCCGTTTGAAGCCCAATTTGGGCCGTTTGAAGCCAGATTTGGGCCGTTTGAAGTCCAATTTTACAATGAGATGCACCCACTTTAACCCTGAAGTGTAATTATTACTTCAGACTAACTAATAAAGTAATAAAACCACTAGTAAACCAGTAGGCGGCGCCTGGCCTGCTGTTCAGTGAGTGGCCTGACTGCAAGCACCCAAAAAAAAATTTTTTTTTGTTGCAATTATCGATTCTGGAATAAAAGATTGATTCAAAAAATCGTGACATTAAAAATCGCGATACTTAGGTGAATCGATTTTTTCCCCCACCCCTATTAATAACAACAATGGCTGCCGCCTGCGATCAAGGCTGTTTTAAATACCATTGACTTTGAAATCCAAACGGCACACTGCTTGGAAGGCATTTTTTCAAAGGGGAGAGATGTGTTTGTTTGTTTTTACGTTGGCGTAAGTAACGCAAGATTCAGGCCGGCTGCTCTCTGGTGATTGGTTAGGGAGAATGGAATTCCCTTGGGGGGGATCCCCTCATAGAAATAACTTCAATAGATAGAGTGCAGTCTCAGACTAGAAGATGGAAATGAGTGTAAGGAGTTGACAATTCATTCTGAATTGGCTAGCATGATTAAATATTCAGTGTTCCTTGATTAACTTAAATGTGTTCAGCTTCATACAATGTAAGTAATTGTGGCACTAATAGCAATTCTTCAATTTCATGTTTTATTATGCTTCCCGCCGGCGATAGTGGAGCCGGTCGGCATTATGGTTTCGGGTTGTCTGGACGTCGTCCGTCCAATGTTCGTTAGCACGATATCTCAGGAACGCCTTGACAGAATTTTGTCAAATTTGGCTCAAATGTCCACATGGACTCAAGGATGAAGTGATTCAATTTTGGTGGTTAAAGGTCAAAGTTCAAGGCCACTGTGACCTCACAAACCCCCATTTCCGAGCTCTTTACTGCACTATCTCAGGAACGCCCGGATGGAATTTCTTCCAATTTGGCTCAAACGTCGACTTGGACTCAAGGATGAACTGATTAGATTTTGGTGGTCAAAGGTCAAGGTCACTGACCTCACGAACGAAATTCTTAAGCTCGCTAACGCCATGTCTCAGTAACACCTTGACGGAATTTCTTCACATTTGGCGCAAACGTCTGGACAGACATGGATGTCGACTCCTCACTTGTTGGCGGAGGTATATATCCGCGGTGCTGTCGTTCTAGTTGTCTAAGATCAGCATATGAAGAGGGTTTGACTCTGGTCCCTGCCTGTATCCTTTTCCCTGCCACTGCTCGCTGTGCCTCAGCAGCACTACAGTGACAACAAGCTCCTCCACATTGTTTCCATGTAGCGGACAGCTCTGGTGTGGACTGGATGGTGCGTCATGGCCGCAGCCTGGCCCTGGCCATCGCAGTCAAGTCGGCTCCGGAGCAGCTGTGCGCCGAGGAATACGGCCCCACGGTGGCAGAAGCTGTCCTGGCCAACGCCACCGCAGACAGGGTGAGGAGATGATGGAGCTTCCAAAATGCTTTTGATTGTATGAAGAAATCGACGGTAGCTTAGACCAGAGGTTCTCAAATGTTTTTCAGCCAATGACGGTGACCCCTTACAAGATAGAAAATATACCGGGGACCCCCTCATTCTGATTTGTGATTTTGGGCTAAGCTTACCGTAATTGTTTCCACGGTAACGTGCTTCACTTTTAAATTGATAGGGTTAGGGTTTGTTAGATTAGCATGTAATCCATGAACCATTTTAGATTTAAAGCATACAATAATTTTGTTGAACTATGAAGCTTTTGCAACAACAAAAAAGTTTTTATTTTTATTTTCCTGAAAACTTTTCATGGAAAGTGCCACGGACCCCCATTTGAGAACCACTGGCTTAGACTGTACACTACCTGCATTCTGTTGTCCTACAGTACCACTCACTACAGTCAAATTAGTCCAAGATATCTTTATGTATTTATTTATTTAGAGAAACTTTATATTTTTGGTAGGTCAGTCCATTATATTCAGTTGGCAGAGTGAATTATTTGTGCATTGGTCGAAAAAGTTTTTTTTAAGTATTTTATTTGGTCACACTGAAATGTTTGAAAATAACGGTTTTTGATGATAGATTATTCCAATATTCAATGTAAGATTTTATACATTATGAAAAAATTTAAGTAATGATATGGAATCTGCAAATATTGAACTTGTAAAATGAATTGTATAGTCACTGCAGTCTTTGTGCTACATTTCTATGAAAAGTGCTTTGTAGAATAATATTACTATGTCCTCCACTGTCCCTATGGTATGGTCCCTACACTGTATATAAGGTCTGTGTGTGTGTGTGTGTGTGTGTGTGTGTGTGTGTGTGTGTGTGTGTGCAAAGTGTGTAAGTCATGGATTTGTCTGTGCACTGATCTTCTTGTATATTTGTAGTGTCCAGTGATGTTGTTGTGACGTGTCCTGATTGTCATGCAGATCCCCATAGCCACCAGTGGGGTCAGAGCCATGGGATATCTGATGAGGCATCAGCTCAGAGCCGAGGGGAGCGCCGCGGTGTCCCAGCGCACCATCACCCAGTTTGTCAAGGTGATGCAGGAGCAGGTGGATTCAGCTTGATACCACCAGCTTTTTACTTCTCTTTTGATGCTTTTGTATAGTGATAGGGCTGGGTACTGGCAAGGACCTCACGATACGATACATTGCGATACAATACATATTGCGATATATTGCAATACTCTACATAATTGACTGAAAATGTAAAAATAGAGCTGAAAACACAACTCGCTGTGTACCGCCCAGGTAGTGTAATAATATGTACATCACTTTATATTGATAACTTAGTGCACAAATTGAGTCAAAAACTACTAGCGTTGGGGCGCAGTGGTAAGCGCTGTCGCCTCACAGCTAGAAGGTCCTGGGTTCGATTCCCACCTGGGACGCCAGGTGTGTCGATGAACACAAAAATCAATATGGCGATATATCACGATATTTTTCTGAAATACCGATACAGTATTGCACAGCCCTCTATAGTGAGTGCCAATATGTCACATTGCTATGGAGAAACAACATTCACCCTATTGTCTTTGTGCACGTTAGTTAGTACCAAAACATTTCTCTTACTTTTTCTTTCCTTTTTTTGTGTGGGATCTATGCAAAGCATTCTATTCATGTGAAAAGGACATTCTAAAAACCGATATAGTTTCATCTTTACCAGCCATGATGGCGTGTGGCTCATGTTGTGTGTATGTGGCTGTGTCGTCATGGTAGCATGTGGTCGGGGAGACCCCTATTGTAGCGGAACAAACACAGAAGTGGTTTGGAGTGCTTTGCCAGGTATGCGTGTCTGTGTCTGTCTGTGGCATTGTTTTACGTGTTCACCCTTTACAAGAGAGGGCTCAAAGTTCAGCTCACACAGATTAAAATGAGCTAGTTCACCGTCATAGTTCCCAATGTTGAATTTTGAACTAAGATCACAGTCGCCTCCCCTCCCTCTTTTTAGCTGCTCCGAGCTATTCTTTTTCAATTGAATCACCAATATTGCAGACGATCGTTGCACAGTTTTTAAACAAAGTCACGGCTGCCTTCAGGTGAAATTGGCTCTCCTCTCTTATTCGGCTTAAAGCCAAAATATTCCCACACCGGAGCTGTGGAGTTTGATTTTGAAACCAACACCATTCGAGGGAAAAACAGCCTCACGTTACCACACACACACTGCTGTGTGTCTCCCTCACTGTCACTCTGTTCTGTTCTGTGTGTGTGTGTGGGGAGCTGCCCAAGCCCCGCCCACGGTAGACACACAGCACTGCAGACAGGAGCAGAGAGCGACAGAAGCGGAGTGGGCAGAAAGGACACAGACGTGTCTCAGCGTATTTTTTCTTATTGAAATAAACGCGCGCATAAACACAAGGGGCCGTGTTTCTGTGCAACACTGGTCTGTGGACAGATTTTGTCAACGCAACAGCATCAGAACTGTGCAAGATGCAGTCAGGAAACTTTACAGGTGTGTAGGTGACATCAGAATGAAGGCGGGGTTTGAAAATGGGTGAGATCTGAGCAATCCCCCACAGCTCCACCCCCAATTTACGCCCCCTGGCACACATTGGTTTGAAGTGGTGGGCGTCGCCCCCCTGGCACACATTGGTTTGAAGTGGTGGGCGTCGCCCCCTGGCACACATTGGTTTGGAGTGGTGGGCGTCGCCCCCCCTGGCACACATTGGTTTGAAGTGGTGGGTGTCGCCCCCTGGCACACATTGGTTTGGAGTGGTGGGCGTCGCCCCCCCTGGCACACATTGGTTTGAAGTGGTGGGCGTCGCCCCCTGGCACACATTGGTTTGGAGTGGTGGGCGTCGCCCCCCCTGGCACATATTGGTTTGAAGTGGTGGGCGTCGCCCCCTGGCACACATTGGTTTGGAGTGGTGGGCGTCGCCCCCCCTGGCACACATTGGTTTGGAGTGGTGGGCGTCGCCCCCCCTGGCACACATTGGTTTGGAGTGGTGGGCGTCGCCCCCCCTGGCACACATTGGTTTGGAGTGGTGGGCGTCGCCCCCCCTGGCACACATTGGTTTGGAGTGGTGGGCGTCGCCCCCTGGCACACATTGGTTTGGAGTGGTGGGCGTCGCCCCCCCTGGCACACATTGGTTTGAAGTGGTGGGCGTCGCCCCCCCTGGCACACATTGGTTTGAAGTGGTGGGCGTCGCCCCCCTGGCACACATTGGTTTGAAGTGGTGGGCGTCGCCCCCCCTGGCACACATTGGTTTGAAGTGGTGGGCGTCGCCCCCCCTGGCACACATTGGTTTGGAGTGGTGGGCGTCGCCCCCTGGCACACATTGGTTTGAAGTGGTGGGCGTCGCCCCCCCTGGCACACATTGGTTTGAAGTGGTGGGCGTCGCCCCCCCTGGCACACATTGGTTTGAAGTGGTGGGCGTCGCCCCCTGGCACACATTGGTTTGGAGTGGTGGGCGTCGCCCCCCTGGCACACATTGGTTTGAAGTGGTGGGCGTCGCCCCCCCTGGCACACATTGGTTTGAAGTGGTGGGCGTCGCCCCCCCTGGCACACATTGGTTTGAAGTGGTGGGCGTCGCCCCCCCTGGCACACATTGGTTTGAAGTGGTGGGCGTCGCCCCCTGGCACACATTGGTTTGGAGTGGTGGGCGTCGCCCCCCCTGGCACACATTGGTTTGAAGTGGTGGGCGTCGCCCCCCCTGGCACACATTGGTTTGAAGTGGTGGGCGTCACCCCCCCTGGCACACATTGGTTTAAAGTGGTGGCTGGTGTGATCCCATCCAGAGATGATCTCTCAGTTGTGTTTCATTTGGGCTTAATAGTCATGAGGACAAACATTGGCTCAGCGTTTTCTACATGACTCACAACTGAAGTTCCTCTTCAGGCTCTAGTGAGGCTTTGAGGAATGTTTTCCTTTGACATTTGTTCTAATTGTTTCTTACTGCAATGGTCTGTTCAGCGTGTTGACATTTGTGACGTAGGGTGAATAGACCCTTCTCACGGGGGCCATTTTGTGTCGAGAAGCCAGGGTAAACACAGGTGCAAGCAAAACACTAATGAGGGTTTCCAACTTCCATGATTGGGATTTGGAAACCCTCATTAGTGTTTTGCTTGCACCTGTGTTTACCCTGGCTTCTCGACACAAAATGGCCCCCGTGAGAAGGGTCTATTCTCCAACAGCTGACTTCAAACAGTGTGTAGGGTAAGTCCAGCTGACTTCAAACAGACAGTGTGTAGGGTTAGTCCAGCTGGCTTCAAACAGTGTGTAGGGTAAGTCCAGCTGACTTCAAACAGTATGTAGGGTAAGTCCAGCTGACTTCAAACAGTGTGTAGGGTAAGTCCAGCTGACTTCAAACAGTGTGTAGGGTAAGTCCAGCTCACTTCAAACAGACAGTGTGTAGGGTAAGTCCAGCTGGCTTCAAACAGTGTGTAGGGTAAGTCCAGCTGACTTCAAACAGTGTGTAGGGTAAGTCCAGCTCACTTCAAACAGTGTGTAGGGTAAGTCCAGCTGACTTCAAACAGTGTGTAGGGTAAGTCCAGCTGGCTTCAAACAGTGTGTAGGGTAAGTCCAGCTGACTTCAAACAGTGTGTAGGGTAAGTCCAGCTGGCTTCAAACAGTGTGTAGGGTAAGTCCAGCTGACTTCAAACAGTGTGTAGGGTAAGTCCAGCTGACTCCAAACAGACAGTGTGTAGGGTAAGTCCAGCTGGCTTCAAACAGTGTGTAGGGTAAGTCCAGCTGACTTCAAACAGTGTGTAGGGTAAGTCCAGCTGACTTCAAACAGTGTGTAGGGTAAGTCCAGCTGGCTTCAAACAGTGTGTAGGGTAAGTCCAGCTGACTTCAAACAGTGTGTAGGGTAAGTCCAGCTGACTTCAAACAGTGTGTAGGGTAAGTCCAGCTGACTTCAAACAGTGTGTAGGGTAAGTCCAGCTGGCTTCAAACAGTGTGTAGGGTAAGTCCAGCTCACTTCAAACAGTGTGTAGGGTAAGTCCAGCTGACTTCAAACAGTGTGTAGGGTAAGTCCAGCTGACTTCAAACAGTGTGTAGGGTAAGTCCAGCTGACATCAAACAGTGTGTAGGGTAAGTCCAGCTGACTTCAAACAGTGTGTAGGGTAAGTCCAGCTGACTTCAAACAGTGTGTAGGGTAAGTCCAGCTGACATCAAACAGTGTGTAGGGTAAGTCCAGCTGACTTCAAACAGTGTGTAGGGTAAGTCCAGCTGACTCCAAACAGACAGTGTGTAGGGTAAGTCCAGCTGACTCCAAACAGACAGTGTGTAGGGTAAGTCCAGCTTACTTCAAACAGTGTGTAGGGTAAGTCCAGCTGACTTCAAACAGGCAGTGTGTAGGGTAAGTCCAGCTGACTTCAAACAGTGTGTAGGGTAAGTCCAGCTGACTTCAAACAGACAGTGTGTAGGGTAAGTCCAGCTGACTTCAAACAGTGTGTAGGGTAAGTCCAGCTGACTTCAAACAGTGTGTAGGGTAAGTCCAGCTTACTTCAAACAGTGTGTAGGGTAAGTCCAGCTGACTTCAAACAGACAGTGTGTAGGGTAAGTCCAGCTGACTTCAAACAGTGTGTAGGGTAAGTCCAGCTGACTTCAAACAGTGTGTAGGGTAAGTCCAGCTGACTTCAAACAGTGTGTAGGGTAAGTCCAGCTGACATCAAACAGTGTGTAGGGTAAGTCCAGCTGACTTCAAACAGTGTGTAGGGTAAGTCCAGCTGACTTCAAACAGTGTGTAGGGTAAGTCCAGCTGACTTCAAACAGTGTGTAGGGTAAGTCCAGCTGACTTCAAACAGTGTGTAGGGTAAGTCCAGCTGACTTCAAACAGTGTGTAGGGTAAGTCCAGCTGACTTCAAACAGTGTGTAGGGTAAGTCCAGCTGACTTCAAACAGTGTGTAGGGTAAGTCCAGCTGACATCAAACAGTGTGTAGGGTAAGTCCAGCTGACTTCAAACAGTGTGTAGGGTAAGTCCAGCTGACTTCAAACAGTGTGTAGGGTTAGTCCAGCTGGCTTCAAACAGTGTGTAGGGTAAGTCCAGCTGACTTCAAACAGTGTGTAGGGTAAGTCCAGCTGACTTCAAACAGTGTGTAGGGTAAGTCCAGCTGACTTCAAACAGTGTGTAGGGTAAGTCCAGCTGACTTCAAACAGTGTGTAGGGTAAGTCCAGCTGACTTCAAACAGTGTGTAGGGTAAGTCCAGCTGACTTCAAACAGTGTGTAGGGTAAGTCCAGCTGACATCAAACAGTGTGTAGGGTAAGTCCAGCTGACTTCAAACAGACAGTGTGTAGGGTAAGTCCAGCTGGCTTCAAACAGTGTGTAGGGTAAGTCCAGCTGACTTCAAACAGACAGTGTGTAGGGTAAGTCCAGCTGACTTCAAACAGTGTGTAGGGTAAGTCCAGCTGACTTCAAACAGTGTGTAGGGTAAGTCCAGCTTACTTCAAACAGTGTGTAGGGTAAGTCCAGCTGACTTCAAACAGACAGTGTGTAGGGTAAGTCCAGCTGACTTCAAACAGTGTGTAGGGTAAGTCCAGCTGACTTCAAACAGTGTGTAGGGTAAGTCCAGCTGACTTCAGACAGTGTGTAGGGTAAGTCCAGCTGACATCAAACAGTGTGTAGGGTAAGTCCAGCTGACTTCAAACAGTGTGTAGGGTAAGTCCAGCTGACTTCAAAAAGTGTGTAGGATAAGTCCAGCTGGCTTCAAACAGTGTGTAGGGTAAGTCCAGCTGGCTTCAAACAGACAGTGTGTAGGGTAAGTCCAGCTGACTTCAAACAGTGTGTAGGATAAGTCCAGCTGGCTTCAAACAGTGTGTAGGATAAGTCCAGCTGGCTTCAAACAGTGTGTAGGGTAAGTCCAGCTGGCTTCAAACAGTGTGTAGGGTAAGTCCAGCTGACTTCAAAAAGTGTGTAGGATAAGTCCAGCTGGCTTCAAACAGTGTGTAGGATAAGTCCAGCTGGCTTCAAACAGTGTGTAGGGTAAGTCCAGCTGACTTCAAACAGTGTGTAGGGTAAGTCCAGCTGACTTCAAACAGTGTGTAGGGTAAGTCCAGCTGACTTCAAACAGTGTGTAGGGTAAGTCCAGCTGACTTCAAACAGTGTGTAGGGTAAGTCCAGCTGACTTCAAACAGTGTGTAGGGTAAGTCCAGCTGACTTCAAACAGTGTGTAGGGTAAGTCCAGCTGACATCAAACAGTGTGTAGGGTAAGTCCAGCTGACTTCAAACAGTGTGTAGGGTAAGTCCAGCTGACTTCAAACAGTGTGTAGGGTAAGTCCAGCTGACTTCAAACAGTGTGTAGGGTAAGTCCAGCTGACTTCAAACAGTGTGTAGGGTAAGTCCAGCTGACTTCAAACAGTGTGTAGGGTAAGTCCAGCTGACTTCAAACAGTGTGTAGGGTAAGTCCAGCTGACTTCAAACAGTGTGTAGGGTACGTCCAGCGTTCACACTTTCAAGGAAGAAACAAATCAGCACCCTCCCACAGCCAGTCAGATCTTGTGCGTGGCAGAAAATGTGCTATTTATTTACAGGACGTAAATAAACACACCTAGCAGGTGCCCCTACGGCCTCTGGTCCAGGCCGTTGCTCGGCGCGTTCTAGCTTTATACTGAATTTTTTTCAGAAGTTTTTGTTCAGGGTGAGTCAACATAAATCCAACTGGAAATAAGGTCCAGGTTGTAAAAAAAAAAAAAAAACAGAATTCCCCTTTAATATCTTCTAGTTACTACTAGAAGCTAGTACAGGGATGGGCAACTTTGATGATAGAGAGGGCCACAAAAAAATGTCCTCGCTACCAGAGGGCCAGATTGTGACCATGCACTTCCACCAGTAGCCTACTGTAACACCATCACTCCCAATTATAGCTACTCATTTGACTAAAAGGACTGGTAATCAAAGTTTATTATACCAACCGTTATATTTTTCATATTCAAATTTAGTAATTATTCTATTCAGATGACACCAGAAACTTTGCTCTAGCTTCAAAACAGCCCGCTACATTAATTTGATGAGGTACATCACCCACATATGTCATATTAATCAGATTAGTAATGTTGCATGTGCATCCTGGATACAGTTTGTTACAATAGTGTTAGCTCAAATGCTAACGTTAAACAGTATGTGGATGAACAATGCTAACGCCATTAGCGCCATGTTCTGGGATGTACAGTAAAATAAAAACAAATTTGGGTGGTCTAACCTAACCTAACCAAAAACGTCCGCCTTGTAAAAAAAATAATAATAATGCGAATTGACCCAGGGGCCACACTGAGTGGGGTCGGGGGCCTGATCTAGTACAACAAAATGTGCTCAGAAGAGAGTCTCTCTGGAGATGAATACTGTGCTGAGTGGCTGCGTTAACAGCGCGTGGTCTGTGTGCAGTGTCTTCAGAATCAGTCGAGTGACATCCGGCTGGTGGCGGAGCGGGTGCTGTGGTGGGTGTTCAGAGAGGCGGCCACGCCCTCCCTGGAGGCCACCCTCATCAAGCCGCTGCTGAAGAGTCTGCTGGACAACACCAAGGACAAGAACACCAGCGTCAGAGCCCAGAGCGAGCACACCATCATCAGCCTGCTCAGACTGCGCCTGGGGGAGGAAACCATGCAGGTGAGATCACATCGAACGTCAAGAATCCTCATAGAGAAATGATCTCCCGTAGGCCTTCAGCAGCGGCGGGGTTGAAATATGACTGATTTTTTACAAGAGCGTGGGGAGGAGAGGGCTCTGTCTTACCTCTTAAGAAAATAACGTGTACCTGTCAACACTCCCAGATTTTCATGGGAGTCTCCCTGTTTTTAACCCTTTCTCCCGCTGTGCTCCCGATTGGTCATTTCTCTCCCTACTGACTTTCAGGGCCTGTAGCGAGCTTTCTGTTACACTATTAAATTAAACTAGATGAGCTTTTCTGTTCAATTATTATATGAAACTAGATGAGCTAAGGCACGGCTTCTCAACCTTATTTGCATGGCGGACCATTTTGATACCAACAATATTGTTGCGGCCGGGGGAGTAGGCTATTGTGAGATTTCATACCGTCGCATCCCAAATCGCCAAAAACAATTTGATTGGCTATCTCCGACTCCTACTAGACAGGACTAGGCAGGGCATGCATTGCAAGCGGTGGGGGGCGCGTGTGCTTCACCACTGCTGCTACAACTCCATCTTAGGGGGAAACACTGCAGATGCAGGTAACGTGTACCGGGGGGAAAAGTGTGTTGTAATTAGTGCTTCTCCTCTCCCTGTAATTCAGAGCGTTACCGTCATCCTGGACTCTGCCAGTAATGACCTGTTGTCGGAGTGTCACCGCCGCTCCCTGAAGAAGATGGCCAGCCTGCCGGACTCCAGTGAAGAAATAGACGACACGCTCCTAACGTGATGGGGCAGGACTGCTTCACGCTTGTGTTCTTTACAGAAGACCAACGCAGAAATCAACAGAAGCTCGGCTTGACAAAGTCACACACGTGAATTCTCTCAGACACACACTCGACACACACGTCCATTTTGCCACTCGTGGACCCAGGAAGAGTTGCACAGTGGGATGGACTGGCTTTCCTTCATGTTCCAAATTACCCCCTCGCCCCCACTCTCTTATTTTCCTCATGGTTTTAGTGGCCTTTGAACCCAGTTATAACTTTTATTTTGCCCCTCATTGTGCAGGTTAAAGACACTATGCCAATTCTATTTAGACATTTCAATGTATCTTCAGTGTCTCGCTTATTTTATTATGACTTGGCGCATTACTGACACCATTGTAATGAAACCCTCCCCCACTCCCCCTTTAGGTTTTATTTGGACTTTGTGTGTGGGAGTTGTTTGGGGGAAAGCAACCTCTTATAAGAATGCATTACATTCTTACTCATCAGTGATACGGTTGTAAAAAGGCAATGCAAATGCAAATAAAGAAAATGTTGATTTGACGTCGTCTTGTCTGAAAATTTGATAAACCTGTTTTCTTTAGCGTGGATGGAGGACTGAAGTTGCGGGGGGGTGGGGGGGGGGGGTGCAGGTGCAGGAGAGTATTTCATCTCCCCAAGTTGTCAGTCCAGGTAGCGATAACTAGGGACTGGGCTGGGCTGGAGGCGGGAGCACTCTGAGGAATGTCAAGCCCCCAGACAAGAGGCATTTAGTACAAGTATCACCATGCTTATCTGAAGCGCCCCCTCTTGCTTATGGCCCCCAGGACAAGACTGGACCCTTCCATGACTAGCAGCCCACCTGAATGCCTATGTGAGGGAGAAAGTAGGGGCAAATGTTACAAGATAACCATGTCCATTTAGTCTGGTTAGTGTTCAGTAGGGTCGTGGGATGGATAAATCCTACCATGTGTATAATGTTGGTTGTTGAACATTCATCAATGGGACAGAACAGATCCTCTGTCCCAGTGGTCCTCTTAATTTTTTTTCACCTCCAGGACCCCTAAGCTGGCACAAATGACACCACAGACACCCATTTGATAAGATTTTGTTCCTGGGTCCCCATCTGATCATATTTTTGCTTAGATGCTTTATTACAGAAAGTGTATTATTTAAAAACATGACCCGTCATTTTGTCACTTATGGTAGGAATTTGTGAAAATAAAGTATTCCCCTTTTTGCTGGGGGACCTTTTTTGAGAACCAGTGCCTCTCGCAGGCAGGCAGGCAGCAGGAGCCTGCGCAGTGAGGCCTCTGGCTGGGTCAGAGTTGGGGTGGTGCAGCCTTCTCTACCAGAGAAGGAAGCGGAGTTTCCGGCTGTTTGCAGCGGAGGGAGAGGATTGCTGACGCCGCGAAACCCCGAGAAAAACGCCGCCGACCGGTCCGGCTCGGGGGGGCTAGCAGCTGTAGCATCGGTAGCGGGTGGTTTTCTTTCAGGGCTGGTACATTTACGGGCCAAGGAGGGTCTGACAGCGAGCAGAGCACCAGACGCGGCTTGCATCAGGCGGCGGCGAGCCAGCAGCTACCGGCATGGCCAGGGACTACGATTACCTCTTCAAGCTGCTCATCATCGGAGACAGCGGTAAGCCGAGGCCGGGGATGCGGCACGGGAAATGGGCCTTATCGTGTTTTTATGTGGGGGAGAGGAGCAGAAATGTCGCTACAGTCCCACCGTGTGCTTTTTCTCACATTTAAAACGTACCGGTAGTCGTTTGCATTTTCTGTATGGAAATGAGTTGTGTAATAGACACATCCAGGAGCATTTCGTAACGTTAACGGTGACAGACAGGCCAGGGCGGAGGTTGTGTCAGTCAGGGCTGGGCTGGCATGTCAGCCGACCGGGCCGGATATCGCTTGCAGATCAGGCTAACGTGACGACTATGTTGAAGATTTGATGGTGTTTGTACACAAGTCAACATGTTTTGAATTAGCCATACAACAACACACACACAACATGTTAATTAGCGTTAAATGATAAGTCGAATTTGGTTTCTTGTTGGTATCTCATTAGCTAGCTAGCTGGAAATGAAGCTAACGTTAACATAACATTAGCCAGTTTAGCCGTGTAGCTGTTTGCTAGCTGGCCTATGAAGCTGGCCGCCTTTGAGGTTGTGGAATAACGACGTTATCTACGTCAATTAAATATAGCTGTGGTTGTGTTTACTGCACCAAATAAACTATAATAACACCTATTTTGTTATTTAGCTGGTTAGCAACAGTTAAAGGTGCTCCTTGATCAAATAGGAACGCTGCAGCCACTGCAGTCTTGTTTCCATCATTAGCTAACGTTAGCCAATACAGTCAAGTATTTGACTGTTAAGATTAATTACCAAGAGCCGTAAGCTTCACTAAATGAAGTGCATGACTTGCATCTTGTGTAGCCATTCCTGATGCTTTTGATCGTAGCTGCTGAGGCTCAAAGTCATTCAGGACTAGTGGACTGGTTAGTTCACTTTTCCTAAGTTCAGCTGTCCACTATGACTGATGTGTGGCTCATATAGAGCATTGGATTGACCTGGAGTCTAGCTGCTCTGTATAATGTTAAAAAACTAAAGGCAACAAATAGATGGCTTTATTGACCGAATGAAGATCACAGTAACAATGATGATGAATACACTTTAAGCGCCGCTCTTTCCTCTGTGTTAAGATGAAAACATGACTTTGTAATGGGACTCCACCCTCAGTAGATCCACACATCCTGCGGGACCTCTTTGTGGGGAAAGATCTTTGCATTCATTGACCCCTCTGGATCCTGGCACTACCCCATCAGCTGGCTGCTCACAATAGAGGGCAAGGCAGCAGCACAGCAAGCCCTTCACTGCCACACACACACACACGCACACACAGGGGCCAATGTCCCTCAACTGTTAGCAGTGCTGCACTGAGATGATCCAGGCAATATGCTCTTACCACTGCTGCATTTCCTCATGTAGACACATCCACCGCAGACGATCAGCCGTTCATCACACGTTGTTTTCAACCTGTAACGAGGCTGAGCTTTGTCATTTAGCCAAACTTGGTTAGCCTCCGGTCTACCACACTAGCGTTGTGCATATGACATACCTTCCCATGGAGATTGGTATGAGAAGCGCTCAGTTAGGTTACGCCAAAACAAAGACTGTAGTGTATTTCATTACAACCATCTCTGGCATCTGATTTTGCATGTCGTTGGCCTGAATTGGTGTCATGCTGGTCGTGAGTGAGTGTGTTCTCGATCAGACACGAGTCCATTCCAAGAGAGGGGCTAGGTGTGATGTGATACATATATATTTGTATCTATACCAAATGTAGTGATTCACGACAACCTCTATTCTAAGCCAGTGGTTCTCAACCTTTTTACACCAAGTACCAGCTCAGAAATGACCACCGCGCATACCACCAGTTGTACCCATATACCACAGGTTGAGATTGAACCACTGATCTATTCTAAGTAATACTCTTCAACCTTTGAAAATACAAATTGCAGTAATTGTTCTTCTGTCACTGATATAAACCAAAGTGAGTGACATTGTGGTTTTTGGACAGACAGCAGTGATGCTTAGCCATGTATGAGGACAAAAGGGAGACTATCTCTCTTCTGCTTTGCTGCTTCTGTTATTGTTTGAAGAAAACGCTGGAGCACTCAGTCACAGGCAGTGGTGTAGGTAGATCAGATCTAACATGAGATGATGGTGACACAATAGGTACACTCAGTCACAGTGGTGTAGGTAGATCTAACATGAGGTGATGGTGACACAATAGGTACACTCAGTCACAGGCAGTGTAGATCTAACATGAGGTAATGGTGACACAATAGGTACACTCAGTCACAGGCAGTGTAGATCTAACATGAGGTAATGGTGACACAATAGGTACACTCAGTCACAGGCAGTGTAGATCTAACATGAGGTAATGGTGACACAATAGGTACACTCAGTCACAGGCAGTGTAGATCTAACATGAGGTGATGGTGACACAATAGGTACACTCAGTCACAGTGGTGTAGGTAGATCTAACATGAGATAATGGTGACACAATAGGTACACTCAGTCACAGCGGTGTAGGTAGATCTAACATGAGGTGATGGTGACACAATAGGTACACTCAGTCACAGTGGTGTAGGTAGATCTAACATGAGATAATGGTGACACAATAGGTACACTCAGTCACAGTGGTGTAGGTAGATCTAACATGAGATAATGGTGACACAATAGGTACACTCAGTCACAGTGGTGTAGGTAGATCTAACATGAGATAATGGTGACACAATAGGTACACTCAGTCACAGCGGTGTAGGTAGATCTAACATGAGATAATGGTGACACAATAGGTACACTCAGTCACAGTGGTGTAGGTAGATCTAACATGAGATAATGGTGACACAATAGGTACACTCAGTCACAGTGGTGTAGGTAGATCTAACATGAGATAATGGTGACACAATAGGTACACTCAGTCACAGTGGTGTAGGTAGATCTAACATGAGATAATGGTGACACAATAGATACACTCAGTCACAGTGGTGTAGGTAGAGACCAGTCTTCTGCAGACCTGCCATAACATGAAAGCTAATCTCCTGTAGAAGCTGCTCTGATCCCTCTCCCCTTCCTGCTACCTCCTAAACTACATTTCCCTCTCCTCTGTGTTTCTCCTCTGCCTGACCCTGATCATGCTCCCGTCCTTGTATAAAGAAACAAATTACTTTTCTATCTCTTCTCTTTCCAGCTCTATCTTTGACTGAATCCTGTCTATTGTACACAGTCATTTTAGGAACCCACTAGTATTTTATCCCCCCCCCCCCCAATGATGTATTGTCATGATGCTGCAGCTTAGTTTGACCTTCACCCTCCCGAGTATTGCTAAATGGTAAATAGACTTCACTGCATAGCATTTGTATAGCACTTTTATCCAAAGCGCTTTACAGTATGCCTACATTCACCCATTCACACACAGGACACATTCATATACACAGATGGGGGCAAGCTACCACGCAGGGTGCTGGCTACCGCGCAGGGTGCTGGCTACCGCGCAGGCAGGGTGCTGGCTACCGCGCAGGGTGCTGGCTACCGCGCAGGGTGCTGGCTACCGCGCAGGGTGCTGGCGCAGCCATCGAGAGCAATTTGGGGTTCATTGTCTTGCCCAAGGACACTTGGAGCCGGGGATCGAACCACACGGCTCTTTTTTCTCCAGCCGAGCCACCCTGACTAATACTGTACAGTAACAGTCTATGATTCACCCTGACTAATACTGTACAGTAACAGTCTATGATTGTTTTCAGTGTTGATGATCTGTGAATTGAAGCTTATTCTGCTGTTGCATGGATTGTCATCTCTCTGGATAATATATGCGCGTCAGCTATCGTAAAAATGCCTAAATTGTAAATGGAGATTGATTGGCATCTTATTGACCTTGAATCCTGGGGAATTATACTCTATGAATGAAATGTATGGAAAACACATGGTGGCATTGAAATAGCTTCCTCAAAGCATGTAGGCCCTCTGAAATGTTACAAGTCTTAATTACACTTTCACATGTTTTTGAAAACATAATAGAATATAGTTGTGTGTCACTCAGGTTCATATTAGAATATATGAATAGAATATATGGTGGGGCGGCTGTGGCTCAGGAGGTAGAGTGCGCCGTCCACCAACCAGAAGGTCGGTGGTTCGATCCCCGGCCCCTCCAGTCCGCATGTCGAAGTGTCTTCGGGCAAGACACTGAACCCCCAAATGGCTCCCGATGGCTGTGCCAGCACCCTGCGTGGCAGCTGGCCGCCTTCGGTGTGTGAATGGGTGAATGTAGGCACATTGTAAAGCGCTTTGGATAAAAGCGCTATATAAATGCAGTCCATTTACCATTCAATATAGTTTTGTGTCACTCCAGTCCAGAATAGAATATAGTTTATTGTCACTCCGGTTCATATAATGAAACACAGCAGTCTGCTCTACTGGCAACTTGGCAAGCCATAAAATCGCTCTCCTTGCTCAGCCTTAACACGACGCTTGTTTTCAATTGTTTTGAGAGAGCGGGTTTTCCTGGTTTCCCTGTAGCGTAACCCCCGTCCGCCGCTATGCGGTGCGCTACGTAGGCATGTAAATAACAACAAAGAAATATCCAATCTCCTAGCCGATGGTGTCATTTGCTCATGTAGGTCATATAGAGGCACCAGTATTTCATAACCAGTTTAAAAGTTCCGTGTAGGGATTTAATTTTAACGTTACAAACGGAGGGCAGAGGGCAGATATGCGGCGTCGCTATGATGACCAGAGGTGGGCGGAGGGCAGATTAGTGGGCGGAGGGCCAATAGTGTGTTGTTGTACTTGATGCTCATTGCTCACTCTGTGCTATTTCTCCCTCAGGAGTGGGGAAGAGCAGTCTCCTCCTGCGATTTGCAGACAACACATTTTCAGGTAAGTGGGTCTAGCTCAGGGTGCAGTATAGCTCTGACTGAACAGAAATCTAGCTCAGTGTGCAGTGTAGCTCTGTCTGAACAGAAATCTAGCTCAGTGTGCACTGTGCAGTGTAGCTCTGTCTGAACAGAAATCTAGCTCAGTGTGCAGTGTAGCTCTGACTGAACAGAAATCTAGCTCAGTGTGCAGTGTAGCTCTGACTGAACAGAAATCTAGCTCAGTGTGCAGTGTAGCTCTGTCTGAACAGAAATCTAGCTTAGTGTGCAGTGTAGCTCTGACTGAACAGAAATCTAGCTCAGTGTGCAGTGTAGCTCTGACTGAACAGAAATCTAGCTCAGTGTGCAGTATAGCTCTGTCTGAACAGAAATCTAGCTCAGTGTGCAGTATAGCTCTGTCTGAACAGAAATCTAGCTTAGTGTGCAGTGTAGCTCTGCCTGAACAGAAATCTAGCTCCGTGTGCAGTGTAGCTCTGTCTGAACAGAAATCTAGCTCAGTGTGCAGTGTAGCTCTGCCTGAACAGAAATCTAGCTCCGTGTGCAGTGTAGCTCTGCCTGAACAGAAATCTAGCTCAGTGTGCAGTGTAGCTCTGTCTGAACAGAAATCTAGCTCAGTGTGCAGTGTAGCTCTGCCTGAACAGAAATCTAGCTCCGTGTGCAGTGTAGCTCTGTCTGAACAGAAATCTAGCTCCGTGTGCAGTGTAGCTCTGACTGAACAGAGATCTAGCTCCGTGTGCAGTGTAGCTCTGTCTGAACAGAAATCTAGCTCAGTGTGCAGTGTAGCTCTGTCTGAACAGAAATCTAGCTCCGTGTGCAGTGTAGCTCTGCCTGAACAGAAATCTAGCTCCGTGTGCAGTGTAGCTCTGACTGAACAGAGATCTAGCTCAGTGTGCAGTGTAGCTCTGTCTGAACACATATCTAGCTCAGTGTGCAGTGTAGCTCTGACTGAACAGAAATCTAGGGGTTCACGTTTTTTTCCCCGTTTCTGGATCTGGGTCATTAACCCTGCTTTGGTCTGCGTGTGTTCTGCAGGTAGCTATATCACCACCATCGGAGTGGACTTTAAGATCCGGACGGTGGAGATCAATGGGGAGAAGGTGAAGCTGCAGATCTGGGATACAGCAGGGCAGGAGCGATTCCGCACCATCACCTCCACGTGAGTAGATGGAACACTCTGTACACAGTAGATGGAACACACTCTGCACACAGTAGATGGAACACACTGCACACAGTAGATGGAACACACTCTGCACACAGTAGATGGAACACTCTGCACACAGTAGATGGAACACACACTGCACACAGTAGATGGAACACACTCTGCACACAGTAGATGGAACACACTCTGCACACAGTAGATGGAACACACTGCACACAGTAGATGAAACACACTCTGCACACAGTAGATGGAACACACTCTGCACACAGTAGATGGAACACACACTGCACACAGTAGATGGAACACACACTGCACACAGTAGATGGAACACTCTGCACACAGTAGATGGAACACACTCTGCACACAGTAGATGGAACACACACTGCACACAGTAGATGGAACACACTCTGCACACAGTAGATGGAACACACTCTGCACACAGTAGATGGAACACACTGCACACAGTAGATGGAACACACACTGCACACAGTAGATGGAACACACTCTGCACACAGTAGATGGAACACACTCTGCACACAGTAGATGGAACACACTCTGCACACAGTAGATGGAACACACTGCACACAGTAGATGGAACACACTCTGCACACAGTAGATGGAACACACTCTGCACACAGTAGATGGAACACACTCTGCACACAGTAGATGGAACACACTCTGCACACAGTAGATGGAACACTCTGCACACAGTAGATGAACACACTCTGCACACAGTAGATGGAACACACTCTGCACACAGTAGATGGAACACTCTGCACACAGTAGATGAACACACTCTGCACACAGTAGATGGAACACACTCTGCACACAGTAGATGGAACACACTCTGCACACAGTAGATGGAACACACTCTGCACACAGTAGATGGAACACACTCTGCACACAGTAGATGGAACACACTCTGCACACAGTAGATGGAACACTGCACACAGTAGATGGAACACACTCTGCACACAGTAGATGGAACACACTCTGCACACAGTAGATGGAACACACTCTGCACACAGTAGATGGAACACACTCTGCACACAGTAGATGGAACACACTCGGCACACAGTGGATGGCACACAGTAGCACAGACCTGTCCTGGAGGTGAAGGCACTTGATTGTTTGAGGAGGCAGTTCATTGTCAACTAGAATCCGTTAGAGCTGCACTTTGAAACTGTGTGGAATTCCCCACAGATCCTAATTACAGATGTCAGAGAGGGAGGCTCCTCCTGGTGGTCACATAGTACTGTGTGACGGCGGGGAATGGGCAGCTTTTTAGCGTCCCCATCGCCATAGCCTCACAGTGATGTAGAGCAGGGCCCCACAGTGATGTAGAGCAGGGCCTCCCAAACCCTTTGAGCCCACGACCCAAACAGAGCAGATCATCTGGTCTCCTAATGAAGCACATTAGTACCCTGGTTGTTATGTGGCGAGATGCCACAGACAGCCCCGACTCCTCGCTCAACAAACACTGATGTCAAACATGTGTCAGACACAAGCAAGGCCCGTGAGCTCAATCTGGCCCAAAAGTGATTTCTGTTGTCGGTTCAGTGGAGCCCGCTGCTTCATTGCGCTCAGCTGACCCGCAGACGAATCAAATGCACTCGCCACACGCTAATAAAAACGATGAAAAACACAAGCTTGCAACGAACGCACCCCGCCTCGTTAGCCTGAACATCGTTAGCCTGAACTCCAGCGGTGTTCTGCTGCCTGACAACATGATGCTAGTGAGTCAAAGCGGATTACATCACATTCACATGAGGTTTTCATAGCTGGCCGACACGAGAACCTTTTATAGTCCACCTTTTTTGCGTGCTGTAAAGTTATTGTACTAAAATATTGCTTAAATTAAATTCCTGTTTGAGCAAGTGAAGACAGTGACCCTTCCTCTTCTAAGTGCATCTACTCCACCTACGCACCTGCCACAAGACTTCTCAGGTGTCCAAGAGTCTTAATAAAATATTGCTTAAAATATATGTTTTTAAAATGTTACCCTGAACCGGCATCTGTAATGGAAACCTTAACAAAAATATATAAACTAAGCAAGTAGTTAGGCCTCCGGCATTTTTTTTATAATAATTTAAAAAAAAAATACTTGTGACTATTTGGCTCAGTCACTTAGATTGAAACCTTAACCTTACTCTGATTACTTCTATATAATTACTCATACTCTGATTACTTATGTGTACAGTGTGACTGTGTCTGACAACCTCTTACTCTGATTACTTCTATATAATTACTCATACTCTGATTACTTATGTGTACAGTGTGACTGTGTCTGACAACCTCTTACTCTGATTACTTCTATATATTTACTCATACTTTGATTACTTGATTACCTATACAGTGTGACTGTGTCTGACAACCTTTTACTCTGATTACTTCTATATAATTACTCATACTCTGATTACTTATGTGTACAGTGTGACTGTGTCTGATAACCTCTTACTCTGATTACTTCTATATAATTACTCTTACTCTGATTTCTTATGTAATTACTCTTACTCTCTCTGATTACTTACGTGTACAGTGTGTGGCACGACCGCCTGCTCTCAAATTGATCACTTATCTTCCCTTGTAAACAGTCAGCTGGAATATGGACTTACAATTTCAATGATAGTGTAATTCACATGGACGGGCCTGACGGTGCTTCAGTGTTTCCCGCTAGACAAAACACCTGCAGGACAACGTGTCCTTTAAGATTTCAAATACAGGACAATGGGGATCAATTCAGGACACATTAAATCTGTGTTTATTGAGCTTAAAAACAATTGATATAGGCGCTATATAAAGAATAACATAATTAGGCATGTAGATTTATATTTTTTATTTGAAAGTATAAACAGCCAATGAGACTCAATTAGCCTATCATGTCCAGAGATGTAACCGTGCTTTTCGGGTCACACGGTGCGCACTCTGGTGTGGCGACGATGGTCCAGCTGGTCGTCTCGTCCAGTAAATCATATAAATATCAGCTGTGTTTTTAGCATGCTAGGTTTATTGAGCTATAGCTAGCTATTGAGTTGATCTCTGATGTGCTTCCAACACGCCCTGTTGAGAAGTGCTTTCAACTCGTCCTGAGCTAGCTATAGCTCAATAAACCTAGCATGCTAAAAACATGGCTGATATTTATTTGATTTTGAGATCATGGACCATGCAGTTGAATTGGATGGTCGCGTGTATTTATTTGAGCTGGAATAACATCATGTGGATCGTTTGGAGGGGCGGAGGAACGGGAGCTTTTGTGACGGACAGACAGACAGACAGACAGGCAGACAGGCAGGCAGACAGACAGACAGACAGACAGACAGACAGACAGGCAGGCAGGCAGGCAGACAGGCAGGCAGACAGACAGACAGACAGACAGACAGACAGACAGACAGGCAGACAGACAGGCAGGCAGACAGACAGACAGACAGGCAGACAGACAGACAGGCAGGCAGACAGACAGGCAGACAGACAGACAGACAGACAGACAGGCAGGCAGACAGACAGACAGGCAGGCAGGCAGACAGACAGGCTTCCTGCAACAAGGTCAATGACAGCTGGCATTATCTTGCTGTGGTTATGATATAATACCACGATATAAAATATTTCATATCAGTCGATATCGATAATTATTGATCATTTTTAATTACCCATTTTTAGTAAAGACCACGAGAAAAAAGGTTCAATTGAACCACTTCATTTTGAACCAGCTTATTTATCAAGGCACACAGGTCATCATTTGAATGTTATCCCAATTAAAAACACACAAATTGAGTGTTGCAGCTGTGTAATAGATATGTTCGGGTGGGAAATGTAGGATTTGTCTGTTTGATTTCCACGCTCATTTCAGTGACAAAACTGGCGTTGGATTTATCATTCAAACCAGCATTAAAAGGTCTTGGAAATCTTGGATTTTTCTTTATTGAATTTTGTGGACAGTATCCATCATGATAGTGTCTCAAAGCCAGGTTTCCACGCCAAAGTGTTTTGACACTTCAGCTGTAAACAAAAACAACACAGAAAAACATGTCCTGAAATTGGAGGAGAAAACACTGGTTGAAAGAGTCTCTCTGTCTGGAAGTCCTTCTCCATTTCTTTCAATAGTTGATTCATGGCGTTTGGGTTCACATTTTATGAGCCTGTTCATTCACTGTTTTTACTGCAGGAAAGGTGGCTGGAGTCTGGTCCCACCACCCCCCCCCCCCCCACCCCCCACGCCCATGTGCATCTGTTACACACACACGCGCACACACACACACACACACACACACACACACCTTGCTGCCTGGTGGCCCATTACTGCTGGACATTGGGGGGGACATAGTCAGACAGCACTGTATCCCCACACTGTCACACCAGGCACAAACACTGAGACACACACACACACACAATAGGCCCGACAAAAGCGTCTTTGTGTTTGCGTTTGGCGCAGTGCAGTGCAGCCAGACTGGGGATGCTCTGGGGGGAAACCCCTCACCAAAACATGCAATATCCTGGTCACTGATGTGGTGCCTCCTCTGGTCGTTCGGGCGCCTGTTCGGAGGGAGGGGAACTTGTTGGAATAGCGTGATCCTCCCACGTGCTATGTCCTACCGGTGAAGCTTCCCCTGTCAGGTGAAAAGAAGCGGCTGGCTAACTGCCCATGTCTCGGAGGAAGCATGGAGCCAGTTTCGGCTCTCCCCAGATTGGCAGAGGATGGAGTAGCAACCAGGATAAATAAATTAAAAATGGGATAAAAAAATCAGGGGGGGGTAGGCATGGGTCGATTTCCGGTTTTACCGGTTCGGTTCGGTATACGAGCCCAAACCGGTTTGATCACGTGCAAACCGAAAAAACCTTAAAAAAAAAAAAAAAAAAATTTTTTTTTTTTTTTTTTTTTTTTTTTTAAGTTTTTTTTTTTTTTTTTTTTTTTTTTTTTTTTTTTTTTCCAGTCCATTCTGATTGCACTATTGTTCGTATTAGCCTCTTCTCAAGTTGCACTAGTAGGCAAAAGTCTTATTTTGTTTATTATGTTGATGTTTGAAGAAAAGTTAAGCTGAATAGTTATGAGAAATAAAAACAGTGTGTTGTTACAGTTAAAAGGTTCTGCTTATTTGTATTCAGTGTTCGTGCTGGTTGGCAGCATACCAGCTTAGAGGTGCATTATCGCCACCAACTGCAGCCGCTTTGATACGTTTTTGGGGGGAATATCGAACCGGTTTCAAAATGTTCAAACCGACCCATGCCTAGGCCCTATATTGTGTGAATTTGTGAGTTTTGAAGTTTATAAGGCAGCTCAGCTGTAAGCCAATCCATTCTGATTGCACTGCTTGTGTTTTTATTAGCCTTTTCTCAAGTTGCACTATAGGCAGCAGTCTTATTTCATTTATTATTTTGATGTTTAGAAGAAAAGTTGAGCTGAATAGTTATGAGAAATAAATACAGGGTGTGTTTGTTACACAGGTGTCCTGCTTCTTTTTATTCAGTATCATTGCTGGTTGACAATACCAGCTTAGAGGTGTATTATCGCTATCAGGTGGACTGAAGTTGCACTACAGACAGTTATGGGCCACACTCGGGAGCCCTGCTTTAAAAAAAAAAAAAAAAAAAAAAAATTTTTTTTTTTATAATTACAAAAAAAATCGGTATACCGGTTCGATCCGGTTTAGACGGCAATATCGAACCGGTTTTAAAATTTTCAAACCGACCCAGCCCTAGGGGGGGGGTATAAAAATATTTTTTTCCAAAGACGGCATGCTCTGCCTCTCTCTCTGGGGCCTGCTGGCTGGCTGGGTGCAGGTTGACAGGATGCTCTGTCTCTCTCTGGGGCCTGCTGGCTGGGTGCAGGTTGACAGGATGCTCTGTCTCTCTCTGGGGCCTGCTGGCTGGCTGGGTGCAGGTTGACAGGATGCTATGTCTCTCTCTGGGGCCTGCTGGCTGGCTGGGTGCAGGTTGACAGGATGCTATGTCTCTCTCTGGGGCCTGTTGGCTGGCTGGGTGCAGGTTGACAGGATGCTCTGTCTCTCTCTGGGGCCTGCTGGCTGGCTGGGTGCAGGTTGACAGGATGCTCTGTCTCTCTCTGGGGCCTGTTGGCTGGCTGGGTGCAGGTTGACAGGATGCTCTGTCTCTCTCTGGGGCCTGCTGGCTGGCTGGCTGGGTGCAGGTTGACAGGATGCTCTGCCTCTCTCTGGGGCCTGCTGGCTGGCTGGGTGCAGGTTGACAGGATGCTCTGTCTCTCTCTGGGGCCTGCTGGCTGGCTGGGTGCAGGTTGACAGGATGCTCTGTCTCTCTCTGGGGCCTGCTGGCTGGCTGGGTGCAGGTTGACAGGATGCTCTGTCTCTCTCTGGGGCCTGCTGGCTGGCTGGGTGGGTGCAGGTTGACAGGATGCTCTGTCTCTCTCTGGGGCCTGCTGGCTGGCTGGGTGCAGGTTGACAGGATGCTCTGCCTCTCTCTGGGGCCTGCTGGCTGGCTGGGTGCAGGTTGACAGGATGCTCTGCCTCTCTCTGGGGCCTGCTGGCTGGCTGGGTGCAGGTTGACAAGATGCTCTGTCTCTCTCTGGGGCCTGCTGGCTGGCTGGCTGGGTGCAGGTTGACAGAAGCGCCGGCCGGTCCGTGACAGATTGAGATCCTTTAAGTTCTTTGGACTTTCTTACTTGGTTCCCACCTGCAAAGCAGCCCCTCCCACCTCAGTCCAAACAATTCTGTATTGTTTGATTATACGACTAGACCTTTGATCAAGTTTATTGGCTCAGTCCAAACTATTTTGTCTTTTTTATCACTGTCTGCCTTTACGGTTGTTATTGGTATGGAATGTTCAGTGACATGCTGAGCTTGTTCAGACTGGACTCTGATGAGTCATAGCCATATGTATGCAATATAGTTGAATTTGTTGACCATTTAAAAATGATGAACTTGCGTCTCTCGTCCAAGTTTGTGTTTTGCAGGCTTGTCTCCCCCTGCTGGACGCCGGGCTAACTGTCGTCCTCTCTCTCTCTCTCTCTCTCTCTCTCTCTCTCTCTCTCTCTCTCTCTCTCTCTCTCTCTCTCTCTCTCTCTCTCTCTCTCTCTCTCTCTCTCTCTCTCTCTCTCTCTCTCTCTCTCTCAGATACTACAGGGGGACGCACGGGGTCATAGTGGTGTACGACGTCACGAGTGCCGAGTCCTTCGTTAACGTCAAACGATGGCTACATGAAATCAACCAGAACTGTGACGACGTGTGCCGGATATTAGGTGAGTGCGCTCCCGTCTCAGCGTGCCGTCACTGCACAGGAAGTCAGCCATCTTGGCTGAACCTTGACCTTCTTTTCTTTCAAATACATTAATTCCACCCTTGATTCGAGTCAGCATCTCTTTTTCTTTTTTTTTTCCATCTTCAAGCAATTTTCAGAATAGTTCCCTCAACACAAAGCAAGGATGCATCCTCGTGTCCTCGCTGAACTCTCCCGACTCTGTGCACTTCTGTCTCCTCCTCCGACTCGCGGACGTCCTAAATCCTCTGTGTTGCCAATGTTTTGTCAGTGGGAAACAAGAACGACGACCCCAACTCCAAGGTGGTGGAGACGACCGACGCGCAGAAGTTTGCCGAGCAGATGGGCATCAACCTGTTTGAGACGAGTGCCAAAGAGAACATCAACGTGGAAGAGGTACGCAGAGAGGTTTCTGGGACACGCCTGCTGCTGCTGCTCAGAGTGGCTGTGAGAGCAGGTCATTTACAGGCTGCAAGTAGGCGGAGTGTCCCAATACCTGCTGATCAGTAGGCTTAATTTGCAGTGGCTTAATGCGTAAACAGGGTTGGGAGGGTTACTTTAAAAATATAGTCCAATACAATTACTTAGTTGCTTGAAAGAAATTGTGATCAGTAATGTCATCCAAGTATCACAATATTAAAGGAAAAAAATCAGTTTTTTTTACACCCTAGACCTTATTTCCAGCTTAAAATATGATGTTTTTACTCACCCAGAGAACTTTGGTTTCATTCTGATCGCCATAGAACAGGGGTGCCCAATACGTCGATCGCGATCGACCGGTCGATCGCGAAGGTAGTGTGGTCGATCGCATGGCATTGGGGGGGGGGGATTTTTCTTCTTCTTTTTTTTTTACTGTTTTTCCACTGTTTTTCCACTGTTTTCCCACTGTTTTTCCACTGTTTTTCCACTGTTCCACTGTTTTCCACTGTATACTCAGTGTATATATATATAAATAAATATGTTTGGTAGATCACTTTGACTTGGTCATTTTAAAAGTAGCTCCCAAGCTGAAAAAGTGTGGGCACCCCTGCCATAGAAGATATTCAGGTCCGAGTAGAGTCCTGGAACTGGCCAAAACGGGCGAACGGGGCATACGTAGTACACACTGCAAATAACGTATTTTCTGTAATGTAGTGGTTCATATCCTCATAATATCTCGTCCATAAACGTGAAAGTGAATCCGTCTAGTCTCCTCCCTGCTGCCTCGGTTTCCTCATCCAGGGTCTGCGAATTCAACAGAGGCATTCATCCTCTGTTCTCGGCCGTGCAGCGCTTGTTCGTCGCTGGCCTGTTGTTCCTCTCTCTCTCCTCGTCCGCTCTTCAATTTCGATCAGCTCTTCATCCGTTGTTGTAAACAAGTCGATAGTCACGGGGAAATGGCCCCGGTGCGCGGTGATTCCTGCTAGACAACAGCCAGCTAGACAAAGGAGTCAGGAGGAAACTCACGAGACTTCAGCAGGACTTGGGGCAAGAGTTGGATTCACAGACCCCGGATGAGGAAACCGAGGCAGCAGGGAGGAGACTAGACGGATTCACGTTCACGTTTATGGACGTGAGATATTATGAGGATATGAACCACTACATTACAGAAAATACGTTATTTGCAGTGTGTACTACGTATGCCCCGTTAGCCCGTTTTGGCCAGTTCCAGGACTCTACTCGGATCTTCTATGGCGATCAGAATGAAACCAAAGTTCTCTGGGTGATTAAAACATCATATTTTAAGCTGGAAATAAGGTCCGGGGTGTAAAAAAAACGGAATTCTCCTTTAAAGTAATGTAACTTATTACTTTCCGTTACTTTTAGATTACTTTGGAACAAATTTCCTGCATTTGACTACTGGCAACACCGCGGTAATCCTCATTTCAGACCTGATGCCTAACCTACGTTTGAAAAGTCAGCACAGACAAATCTATAAAGGTGCTCTTATACTCGAGCAAAGCTCCGTGGGGTGGGGCCCCGCGAGTCACCGTGCAGACCTCGCGCTGGGGCAGATGCCATTATACTCAGAAAGTGATCAGCATGTATTGTACAATGGTGAGAACAGCCCGTGAAAAGTCGCAATGAAACTCTGTGCAGTACTGAGTGCGCTTTCACTCTCAAACGACCGCACGCACATCAGCACATGAAGGAATCAAATCACCAAACTTGTTTTTACTGAAAGCCGTTTTACTTCTCAGCCCTGATAGCCTACTCTGTGCTGCTTTTAATCTCTCTCAATAATGCTCTCAACACAACACATTTACTTGGTGAAATTACTAAAAACGAACAGTTGCAAATCAAAGTTTATAGCCTACCACATGGGTCAAGAAATGTGGCGAAAACACAGCTCAGTGTTCAGGGTTCAGTGGCTTGAAAGCGGACATGTTTGGAGAGAAGCCGTGCGCTGCTCGCGCTGTTAGAAAAAAAATCAGGCACAAGGCGAGCGCCAGACGGAGCTAGCGAATAAACACGCCCAACAAATTTACGTCATTTGACGCGCCCGGCCCTCGCTCCACCCCTGCGCCCTTCACGGCAGGGTGAGCATAATTCAGCCTTTATGCTGTTGCTGCTTTATGTAAGGGTGGGAGAAAAAATCGATTCACCTAAGTATCGCGATTTTTAATGTCACGATTCTTTGAATCGATCTTTTATTCCAGAATCGATAATCGCAAAAAAAAAAAAAAAAATTGGGTGCCCGCAGTCAGGCCACTCACTGAACAGCAGGCCAGGCGCCGCCTACTGGTTTACTAGTGGTTTTATTACTTTATTAGGTAGTCTGAAGTAATAATTACACTTCAGGGTTAAAGTGGGTGCATCTGATGTTGAAACTGCTTGGGAATATTTCCACAATGCCTTTTCAGCCATTTGTAATAAGCATGCGCCTGTAAAGAAATTTAGGATAAACGGGAGGAATAATCCTTGGTTCATTGAAGATTTGGCTCTTTTGATCAGAGAAAGAAATGCTTCATGGGCCAAAGCTCGAGCCACAAATTCTGCTGCTGACTGGTCTGCTTTTAGAACCTTAAGAAATAATTGCACAAGCATGACCAGAAAATCTAAATCAGATTACTACTTAAAAAGTGTTTCTGAAAACCTCAATAATCCTTCTAAATTTTGGAAGCAAATTAAATCATTATCCTGTTCCAACTCTTCTTCTGGTCTCCCTGACCATATTTTTGTCACCTCAACTGAAATTAAGAACAAAAAGGATATAATTGGGCACTTTAATAAACATTTTGTATCAGCTGGCTGCATTTTCAATGAGTCTAAATCAGATTCTCACTGTTGTGATTCCAGCTCCCTGCCACCGCGAGCTGGTTCACCAGATGCCACTTTTGTTTTTAAACCCATTTTAATAAACGATATCTGTATTGCTTTAAAAGCTATAGATCCAAAAAAATCTCCTGGACCAGACAACTTAGAGCCCTACCTACTAAAGGCTGCAGCTGAATTTATTGCAAGCCCTATAGCATACATCTTTAATTGCAGTCTGCAGTCAAATTCGATTCCAAAAGTTTGGAAGGCAGCCTACGTGCTTCCCTTATTGAAAGGTGGTGATCCGTCAGATCTTAATAATTACCGCCCGATATCCAAGCTTTCTATTCTTGCTAAAATATTGGAAGCCCAAGTAAATTGTCAACTAAAACTATTTCTAGCAGGTCACAACATTCTAACAGATATCCAGTCAGGTTTTAGAGCAGGACACAGCACTGTTACAGCAACTATGCTGGTAGTAAACGATATTGTCAATGCCCAGGACAATAAGCAACACTGTGCTGCTCTATTTGTTGATCTGTCAAAAGCATTTGACTCGGTTGACCATGAGCTATTGCTAAATCGACTAAGTAATACTGGAATAGGGGAATCAGCTTTACAATGGTTCAAGAATTATCTTACAGAGCGGACACAGTGCGTTTTTGCAGATGGTCTGAAATCAGACTTTTTAGAGATTTGTATGGGTGTCCCCCAAGGTTCCATTTTAGCTCCTGTTTTATTTTCTTTATTTATAAATGACATTGGGAAGGACTTACAAACTGCCAAAGTGCACCTTTACGCAGATGATACAGTAGCCTACTCAATTGCCCCTTCTCTGAGCCAAGCCATTGATAAACTTCAGTTAGCATTCCAGCAGCTTCAAGTCTCGCTACATGGGCTCAAACTAGTCCTCAATAGCAAGAAAACCAAATTCATGACTTTCTCTAGGCAACGCACTCAATCCCCAGGCAATACAAATTTTTATACTTTAAATGGGGACCAAATTGAAAAAGTGTCATCTTACAAATATTTAGGTTTTTGGCTGGATGACAAGCTTTCTTATAAAATTCACATTGAAAACCTCATGAAGAAGCTGAAACCAAGACTAGGTTTTTATTTTCGAAACAAGGCTTGTTTTAATTTGTTAGCTAGAAAACAACTGGTGCAGGCTACCTTTTTGAGTGTTCTGGACTATGGTGATGTTGTGTACATGCATGCTGCCTCTTGTACACTCCATCTTTTAGATTGTGTTTACCACAGTGCTCTGCGTTTTATCACTCATTCTGCTCCTCGTACTCATCATTGTACGCTCTATGAGTTGGTTAACTGGCCGTCACTAACTCTTCGTAGAAAACTTCACATGTACATATTTGTGTACAAGGCCATGATTGGTAAACTCCCTTTATATTTATGTAATCTCCTAACGCAGACCTCCATCACTATACAGCTTCGTTCCACCAGGTGGCTTTCATACCAGGTCCCAAGGGTTTCCACAGAGCTGGGGAAAAAAGCTTTTTCCTATTTTGCTCCCTGGTCCTGGAATAATCTGCAGAGCTCTCTTCATCTAACTAACCTAGTCTCTTTGGGGAAATTTAAAGCCATGTTAAAAGTCTTTGTAACCGAGAAATGCAACTGCCTAAACTGAGTTGGATTTTAGTTTCTTGTGTATTTGATGTTTGTATTGTCTGTTTTGTTTGTATTTTAATTTTAATTTTGTAACTGTAACTGACTTGTAACTGACCTGTCTTGGCCAGGTCTCCCTCGGAAAAGAGATTTCAATCTCAAGGGACTTCCTGGTTAAATAAAGGTTAAATAAAAAATAAAAAATCTCATTGTAAAATTGGACTTGGCCCAAATTGGGCTTCAAACGGTCCAAATTGGGCTTCAAACGGCCCAAATCTGGCTTCAAACGGCCCAAATTGGGCTTTAAACGGCCCAAATTTCACGCGCGTCGGCCCATATCAGCCTGGCCTGCTTGGTATCTAATGCCCGGCCTGAATTATGATCCCAGTCTGCCCCTGTTTTTAACTATATCGCCCAGCCCTACTCATGATATAATATACAGTCTCTAGTGTATGATTCAACTTTTCCCATGTTCTAATCTAGTGTAAAAAAGCAAACAAACTGAAAAAAGAAAAGAAAAAAAGAAACAAAAATCGCAATAAATCGTAATATCGAATCGCAATAATCGTAGAATCGCAATACTTAAGAATCGCGATTATATATCGAATCGGCACCCAAGTATCGTGATAGTATCGAATCGGGAGATAAGTGAATCGGCACAGCCCTAGCTTTATGTCAGAGAAAGATTAGGCTCCATGCCTCAGCCTCTTTCTTCTCCCTCTCTAGCGCCACCTGCAGGAGCCTCGCGTTGATTGATTGGACATGTTGGCTGTTTGATGACCATGAATTGTTTCATTATGATTGACAAACGGCCCTGTGCTTGCTGGCTGCTCTGCTCGATCACACTGTAACCCTGTTAGTAATCCCAACTTTTACTCAATGTAACTGTAATCTTGATTACATCTATTTTGCTGTAACTGTAAGGGGATTACAGTTACTTTGTTTTTGGTAATCTAATAATTACGTATTCCCGTTACTCCCCAAACCTGTGCGTAAATATCTATGTAGTACAGTTTAAAAAAACAACACCACCAACAGGTGTCAGCCACAACGAGGGATGGGTTTTGCATCATGGCAGCGTGTCTCTTCCCCTGATCTGCTGTAGCTCCTCTGGTCGACCTGCAGCCTCCCTCACCACCCTCTGTGCTTCTCTCCCTCTCTCTCTCTACCTCTCTCTCTCCCCCCCTCTCTCTCTCCCTCTCCCTCTTCCCTCTCTCTCTCTGCCCCTCTCTCTGCCTCTCTCTCTCTCCCTCTCTCTCTGCCTCCCTCCCTCTCTCTCTCTCTCTCCCTCTCTCTGCCTCTCTCTGCCTCCCTCCCTCTCTCTCTCTCTCCCTCTCTCTGCCTCCCTCCCTCTCTCTCTCTCCCTCTGCCTCCCTCCCTCTCTCTCGCTCTCTCTCCCTCTCTCTGCCTCTCTCTCTCTCTCTCTCTCTCTCCAGATGTTTAACTGCATCACAGAGCTGGTGCTCAGAGCCAAGAAGGAGGTTCTGGCCAAGCAGCAGCAGCAGCAACAGAACGACGTGGTCAAACTCACCAGGAACAGTAAACGAAAGAAAAAGTGCTGCTAGCCGACACCGGCAGCAGGTCCAGCAGCGTCCGACAACACACAACGCATACACACACGCTCACACACACACACACACACACCACGGGACTCCAACACACACACACACACACACACCACGGGACTCCAAGCATCTCAATTCAAGAGCAGTATAACAGATTTAATAAATATACGACGAAAGGAACAAAAAAACGAGTAAATGGAAGAGGGGGGGGAAATATGTCCCCTTTGGACAAACAAATCATGAAGACTTTCAACAAAATAATGTACAGATTTTATTGGAAGGCAGATGGAGTTTTATTTGGCACCATTGACCACCAGAGGTCCTCCTTTCTCAAAGGACCTGCAAGCTGACAACTGACCACCACGCCGCTCACATTTCTATACGTACACACAGCCCATAACATTGATATCCACACAGCCCATCTTACTATCAGTGTCCCGCCTCTCATTCCACTTCACACAGGACATTACTGAGGAGGAGGAGTCACTTTTTTCTCTTTTGATTTATTTTTCCTTTGTTTTTATTTCTATTGTTTTTTGTTTTTTTGGGGGGGCGGGGGGGTTAGAAAGGTGGTTATTGGACCAGGCGTCTGAAGCGAGCAGCGAGGGGTCACGACCTTTCCGCCTCGTCTTTCCGACGCCTGCATCGCCACCGCGGCTCAAGCCGAGAGATCACGAACTGCTAGTTTTTTTGTTTTATTTGAACCGGGGGAGGCGGGGTTATCGTACGGCTGATGAGGATGATGATTGGTAGGCAGGCTTTAGCGACTAATCCAACGGACAGAACCGGTGACTTGTCAAAATTTTAGTTTCTTGTTTCTATTTTGCCAAGCGTCCTTCCCCTCTCCCCTCTAACCTCCAGTAGTGCTGCTGAGCCAACAACCCGAAGTTTGCTTTGCATTTGTTGTTGTGGTTTTTAAAGTGCTGCGGAGCAGTGAGTGAACCACTCGCAAACACTCTGGGACATGGGGCCTCTGAACGCACCCTTCACTGCAGTCTTACCATGCTTTCAAAGAGTTTGCTTTTAAACTTTTTCTTCCATCTTGTGTGTTTTTTAAAACGATGATACTGCCAATATTATAGAATATACATATATATATATATATATTTAGGAGCTCAGTGGCGCCCCTTATTGGACTGTTGCCATAGTGGCCCCTGTCGGCCACGTGGAGGTAGGGTGAGTGGAGGTCTGATGGGACCCTGCAGAGTCCTCCTCAGGGTGTGCTTCTCTCTCTCTCTCTCTCTCTCTCTCTCTGTGTCTCTCTGTGTCTCTCACCTCCCTCCCTCCCCTCTCCCAAGAACCTGAACCCCCCCACACATCAGCACCTCCACCTCTCACAGCGATGGACTCATCTCCTGCACTCGGGCCCATTCTCCACGGACTGGACCGTCAGCGCCAGGCTCTTAACGCTCTTTGTGCCTGCCAGACGGGAGCTGGAAAACGGGTCGTCTTGTAGTCGTTGCCGTGGTTTCTACCCTGGTCTTGTCTGTTGTCGAGCATGTAACACTTTGTTTGAAGGGGTATGTGTCTAAGGTAACGCCTGACATGTAACACTTTGTTTGAAGGGGTATGTGTCTAAGGTAACGCCTGACATGTAACACTTTGTTTGAAGGGGTATGTGTCTAAGGTAACGCCTGACATGTAACACTTTGAAGGGGTATGTGTATACGGTAACGCCTGACATGTAACACTTTGTTTGAAGGGGTATGTGTATACGGTAACGCCTGACATGTAACACTTTGAAGGGGTATGTGTCTAAGGTAACGCCTGACATGTAACACTTTGTTTGAAGGGGTATGTGTCTAAGGTAACGCCTGACATGTAACACTGTTTGAAGGGGTATGTGTCTAAGGTAACGCCTGACATGTAACACTTTGAAGGGGTATGTGTCTAAGGTAACGCCTGACATGTAACACTTTGTTTGAAGGGGTATGTGTATACGGTAACGCCTGACATGTAACACTTTGAAGGGGTATGTGTCTAAGGTAACGCCTGACATGTAACACTTTGTTTGAAGGGGTATGTGTCTAAGGTAACGCCTGACATGTAACACTGTTTGAAGGGGTATGTGTCTAAGGTAACGCCTGACATGTAACACTTTGAAGGGGTATGTGTCTAAGGTAACGCCTGACATGTAACACTTTGAAGGGGTATGTGTCTAAGGTAACGCCTGACATGTAACACTGTTTGAAGGGGTATGTGTCTAAGGTAACGCCTGACATGTAACACTTTGTTTGAAGGGGTATGTGTATACGGTAACGCCTGACATGTAACACTTTGAAGGGGTATGTGTCTAAGGTAACGCCTGACATGTAACACTGTTTGAAGGGGTATGTGTCTAAGGTAACGCCTGACATGTAACACTGTTTGAAGGGGTATGTGTCTAAGGTAACGCCTGACATGTAACACTGTTTGAAGGGGTATGTGTCTAAGGTAACGCCTGACATGTAACACTTTGAAGGGGTATGTGTCTAAGGTAACGCCTGACATGTAACACTTTGTTTGAAGGGGTATGTGTCTAAGGTAACGCCTGACATGTAACACTGTTTGAAGGGGTATGTGTCTAAGGTAACGCCTGACATGTAACACTTTGAAGGGGTATGTGTCTAAGGTAACGCCTGACATGCATTTAGTAGTCTAACCTGTCAAGGATTTGTTTTCTCAGCTTGCGGAATATTCTCAACTGTTAAGTAACGGGTCAGTGTCATATTCTTTCGTTTACGTTTCTCGATTACCTGTCGCAATGTCGTTACCCGTTCAACTGAAGTGTTACCGTACAGTGTGTGGTCTTCACCATGGCAGACAGTGGGAGTGGTGGGGATGAACTGCAGCAGCAGGCCTCCCCATGTGGACAGTCAGGGTTTTGCTGCCCCCATGTGGACAGTCAGGGTTTTGCTGCCCCCATGTGGACAGGTCAGGGTTTTGCACCTCTCCCTCTCCATGTGGACAGTCCAGGTTTTCCTGCAGAGGATGAAACAACCTGTTCTCCTTCCCAGGGCCTCAAATTCCACCTTTTGACACCCCCCATCCTCGTCTTTGGCATGTGCCACGAAGGACCGTCGCTTTTGTTGCCTAAACCCAACAAGAGTTGTTTTGCTCGCCTAAACTTAACCGGCAATTCGAGCCGTTACCAGTCGGTAACCAGGAAGTAGCGGTGGCTCCGCCGAGGCGTGGGCGAGGGAGGTGAAGTAACCAGGTGTCTTTGCTGGAGGTGGGCGGGACGACCCTGCTCCTCCATGATGCCACCGAGTGTCATTTGATGCTCCGGGGATGAGAAGCATCGCAGGATGATCTGCTTCTTATGACTGACATTTTGTCTTTTGTTTGTATCGTTTTGTTTTTGGGAGAATAATTGACTGATACAGGTTGCAAACATTCAGATGCTTTCATCCTCTGAGCAGGCTCGGGTCGGGGTGCGTTTGTTTCATCCTCTGAGCAGGCTCTGGCCGCCGGGTGGGGGTGCGTTTGTTTCATCCTCTGAGCAGGCTCTGGCCGCCGGGTGGGGGTGCGTTTGTTTCATCCTCTGAGCAGGCTCTGGCCGTCGGGTGGGGGGTGCGTTTGTTTCATCCTCTGAGCAGGCTCTGGCCGCCGGGTGGGGGGTGCGTTTGTTTGCGAGAAAAGCTCCCGGGCGGGCGGTGCCGTGACTCGGAGCGGCCGAGGCAGCAGAGAATCGGTATCAAATCTCAGACTGTATGATTTCTAATCATTATGTGTATGTATATATAAATATATTTGTGTGTTTATATTCAATATAGAACATACACACATAATTAGCACACATTAAGTGGCGCGTGTGTGAACATGCCCTGTGTGCTATGGTTGAAACACACTTATCAGCTGTGGTTTGCTGTACACTGGAGAAAAGAGATGTACTATTCATTTTTCCCTACATGAATTTAATCAAACGTTTTAAAAAAGAATAAATATTTGACACATAATGACTGATCTCAATTGTCGATGATTTGAGGCTCCGCCTTGTTTTGTTTGGAACCTGTCTTTGCTTTCTGTGAATAAACTTGTATGGGAGGAATTGTGCACTGTTCTTTGGGAACCCGCTTATAAACAATGATGCTACTTTGGAACTTTGATTACATTGTAACCCAGGTTCTCTGAATGGAGAGACCCTCTCTCCCCACTACATTTTCAATGTACCATGGATACGGGATTAGCCAGACAAACTGTCAATCCAGAGGGGAGCCCGGTGAGAACCAGGGGCCTTTACTACGAAGCTCAATTAACAGATCCAGGATATCTTCGCTCGATCTGGATTGACCAACCCTGACGATCACAATTGCGCTAAGCGGTCCTACTGTACATAGCCGCTTATCAACTCGATCTGTCAACCCAGGATTCCCCTATCCAGCCATTACCTCACCTGCGCATGAACAAGCACAAACCAGTCAGCCCACGGCACTGTGCTGTGTCATTCAGCTTTACACCACACCTGGTGGCCCCTCAATGTACTCCCTCGTCTACAGTGAACATGTTGTGGGGAGAGATGGTCTCGACACCAAAGAGAACGCTTTGTTTCATCCTATCAAAAGAAGGCTAAGTGTCTGTGTGAGTGAGCAGGATTGTGTTTGGCCACAGCTCTGCACAGGAAGTGAGACGGATTTTTGAATTAGCTAATTAGGGCTGACTGGTCAAAAATGGCTCATTAGTCGCCAAAATCAGTCAACACAGGTTCAGCACCATGGAGAGCTCTATTCATTAGCTAATGAGGGAGGTCAACTGAGTAGAGTTGCTTTATTTGATGGAGAGGCAAGACAAAATAACAGTAGTCACTCACAGTCTCTTTCTGTCTTTATTTTCACACCGTCATCCCTCGCTCTCGTCCACACATGCTGATCAAGCTCTCCACACGTCTCCAATAACAACACATGTGGCTTATTGATACAGACGGGACAGCATCGTACCATCATAGCTCCTGGGTGGAGACATCGCCACGTTCACAGCAGCTGTTCCCTTGAAAACCGAATATAAAAGATCCCACCGCTTTGCCGATATTTTCTCGTTATGAAAAATAGTTTGCTATGAATATAAAATCACTCCCTCTTAACAGTTATTACAGAAATATTCGCCCTTTATGAAAGTACAATAGAAAACTCCACCTTACCTTGTCATTCTGTACAATATCATTTGAATGAATATGCATATTGAGAATGTGTAAATGGCATACATACTTCTATGCAGAACAGAGTTTTGTATATATTCTTTCCAGTGTATGTAGTGTAGTGTAGTGTTCACAAACAACTGGCTGCGTAGGACCCAGGGACTTTCTTCCAAAGTGTTTCAAACGTGGGTTAAAATGTGTCCATAGTGAACTATCAGATGGCTGAGGCAGGTGTGTATAGAAGAGAGGGGCGGGGGCACCCTATTTCTCACTCCAACCTCATGCTGTGATAGTATTGGTCTGAGCCCCTTAGCTACAAATAGTAATGCAGATGGTGGGTAGCAGCACTTTACATTACAGTTTGGTAACAATCAAATTAATTAGGTTAATATCATGTAATTACCTAAGTAATAACCAGGTAATAGCTGTGGTAGGTTCTGTGTAATAACAATGAATGAGTGCTGTAAAACACTAGACTTCCTGCTTCCACTTTAAATGTTCCACTCTGTTAACATCCACAGATTAAATTAAACCAAACATCTAGAGACATAGGAATTACCTGGACGAGCCCCCAGAGCTACAGTAGCTCTCTTGGGGTTGCGGTTAGCGTGTGCGCTTGGTAAGCGGGAGATCGGTGGATCAAATCCCACCTGGGCAAGCCCTTAACATGGGTCGCTGCCAGCAACTGTCAACAACACAGGCTACATGTAATCTAATATTACCATCAAATTAAATGGAAAAATTGAGTTTAGCATTTTGCAGCCCTTTGCAGACCAGTTTACTGGTTATTACACAGAAACTACCACAGGTTATTACTTTGGTAATTACATAATACCTAATTATCACACTATTAAACCCCCTATTAGCATGTTGTTAGCGAGCTGTAATGTAAAGCGCTACCACATTATGCACCGTGGCTGCACTCGTGTAATAGAACTGCTTATTCCTATTTCAGCAGAACGTTTGCAGCCTATTTCCAGTAGCATGTCTGCTTGTGAGGAACACAGGAAGAAAGGGTCTATATATACTCTGGGCCAAGTCAGGGGAGAAGAGTGGACTGTCAAGAATTTGATTGTACAAAAACATCCCCCGAATTGCTAAGAAAATGGCATGAGAAATATTTTGAATCTTTTTAGGCATTCTGTCACCAAAACAGTGCTTTTAGTCAGAGGTGAATGAAGCACTCATCCAGAGCACAATGAACCCACCGGCAGAACTACATTCCACACAGCACATCTGACCAGTAGAGACAGACAGAGAGAGACACACACACACACACACACACACACACACACACACGCACACACACACAGCACATCTGACCAGTAGAGACAGACAGAGAGACACACACACACACACGTCTGTCTTGCAGCCTGGTTGCCAGAATAAAATGCCGGCATTGCAGGCTACGTTTCTGCAATCCACGGATACGTACCGTAGAAGATCATGTTTCTGAACCACAATACTTTGCATATTAGGTTTCTAGATATATTTGTGTATATCAATGTTATACATCTCATGGAGTCTGCTCTGGCGCGGTGGCCAGTAGGGTGTTTGTGACCGGGGTCGGGGTGTGGATGGTTTGAAATTGCCGTTGAGATTGTAGGTTTGCAGAAACGTAACAGGCCGATGTTGACATTGTACTGTGTGGTATAGGTTTAGTACGTTTAATAATAGGTTTCGTATGTTGACATTGTACTGTGTGTATCTGTGGATTGCAAAAACGTACAACGCCACGTGAACTCACAGTTGTGTTCAACGAAAGCGAGTTCACGGATCCGGAATGGTTTGAACCAGGCTAACAGCATTGTGGTGGTTTAGCAGAAGAAGACTTGAACCAGGCTAACAGCATTGTGGTGGTTTAGCAGAAGAAGACTTGAACCAGGCTAACAGCATTGTGGTGGTTTAGCAGAAGAAGACACGGGAGACGACGTGGAAAAAAAGAAAAGTGTTTTCAAATGGAAAGTGAGTGATTACAGCATCACTGGGGTGACAGGCGTCAACAGCACATAACATACACACATAACAGAAATAACAAAACCTACAGTAACACACATAACCAAAATAACAAAGCATACAGTAACACACATAACCAAAATAACAAAACAACCCATACCGTAACACATGGGACAGAAAGAGTCAATAGAACATGGACAGAAACAAAATGTGTGCCAGCGTCTCGTTTGTCTAACATAAAAATGTGACACAAATATAGAAAAAATGACAATGGGGTTATGGCAACAGAGTAGTTGGACTCATAATTTAATCCAAGTGTGTGGAGATGAGACCGAGTCTCATAGGCCTCCTGCAAACCCAGGGATGTGCGCTTTCACTTATTCCATCTAGTTATTTCTAATTGAGGTATAAAACCATTTCCCTGCCTTTTTTCTCTCTCTTTCTTGCCATTTTGTTTGCCATCACATCGTTCAAACACAGTTCACCCCACAACTGAGAATTCTCTCATTTACTCAGGCTCATTCCAGTTGAAACACAGGTGAAGTTTTCCATAGAACACAACACAGGGAAGTTGGCAGCACTCTTCTCCAGAACAACGGAAGTCAGCGGGGACCAGTTCAGGGATGAGTTCCCCAAAAAATACCAATATTTGACACCATATTTGAATGCAAATCTTAACTACACCCGATTGATTTGCAATAATGCTGTTAGTCTGTGAGTCAGTATGGTTGGTTGGTACCATCTGGGGGGATTCATTCTCAGTGATTTCTGGCAAGGTATTATACACCACTAGAGCTAGAAAATATGTGACCGCATGGCAGTGCTGGTAGCAAAATGATATCACTCGATATATAACCTCATGCAACAACATTTATTTTCTTTTTTTACATAGTGCTCTAGATAGATTCATTACATTACATTACGTCAACTACAACTACAACTCAATTTTTGTCAGCAATAGAGAAATCAACTAATCAACTATCAACTGGAACTGACTATTCCAATCTATTTCTAATCATCAAAAAGCATAAACAGACACCGAGTCTGCTAAAAGAGTCAACATTTATGCTAAAACTCATTTTAGGGTAACTGCCATCTTGGAAATATGCAAATTAGGGGTCCACAGCCCCCCCCCCCCCCCCCCCCCCCCCCCCCCCCCACACACACACTCGTAAAGATACGCAATCTAATGTGTTTCTAATGGCCAAAAAACATGAATAGACACCAAGTTTGCAGTTGGAGCTCATCTGGTTCATGAATAGCGAAAAGCTTTTTCGGGCGGTGGCCATATTGGATTTGGCTGCCATGGTGATGGGCCAGCTCAGGCGCTCTCGCTAAATCATTAGAACTCCATCTGGTGCTTTAGACTTGATTTGCACAAACTCAGCCTCATATCTCCCGAAACCGATACGTTTGAAAAGTGTGTTTGGGGCATGGGGTTATAAATCGAGTGATAACACACACTTCGCTACCACCAACGCTGCAATGCTATCACATATCCTCTAACAACTCTAGGGGTGTATAGGCCTACCTCGCCAAAAATCACTAGGAGGATTAATCCCCGCCCCAGACGGTACCAGTCGCCCAAAATTGGAGTCCTGGCTCACGGACTAATGTAGCTTATTAGCTCTTTCTAGTCACAGTGTGATTGTTTATTGGCTGTGTTTTATTTGGGAAGACTAAAAGTGCACATTGACTTCAGTAGTTTTGGAGAACGCTGTTATATCCCTGTGTGTTATAAGGACTCACATATTTCACCTGTGTTTCGTTTGACGTGAGGATGATGACAGGAGCCAGCCTCCCAGCCTCCCAGCCTCCCAGCCTCCCAGCCTCCCAGCCTCCCAGCCTCCCAGCCTCCCAGCCTCCCAGCCTCCCAGCCTCCCAGTGGCCGCTACGGAAGAACTGTCACAGGACTGAACGGGGTGATGGATTCGCAGCCTGTTTAGCGCACGCTCTTGGATTAAACTGTCTGGCGCGGAATTGAGATTCGTGAGCCTTCTCGCTGACTTTCTGCTAAATTACCCACGGGGCATTAGCGAAATCGTAAAAAGTGGGAAGCGCTCACGGATCTGGCGCCGGCGCTACTGCGTGCCACGCCCGAAACACCTGCACGAGCAAGAACGTCCATTACACTCCTGCGCTATTGTGACACACATGGGGAAAAACATCGTGACTACAAATAACCATGTACACATAGATTTCTTTCTAAAAAAAAAAGAGAGAGATTTTCATTCAAAAGGTATACATTTCTTTTTATAAATATATTGATTTCATCCAAACCTATTCGACTCTTTGTAAAAAAAATCATTCTTTGGGTTGATCCTTCCCAACAACCAGCTGAGATGAGACATCTGCATAGGTTTGCACAGGTGCTTTTACACATGAGTTCAATCTCAGACAGACAGCAGACACTAACTACTTACAGCATCATTCACGCTGAGAGACTTCAGCTCAACACATACTGTTGTACCAATGGCGTCACAGATGTGAGTCATGTGACCAGCCTGAACGGAAGCCCCGGCAGCCAGGAAATCAAAGTGCCCATGAAGGATCAAAGCAATAGAGAGCCGCAGGAACCAGTCCGGAAATCATCGATGCTAACACTCCTGGTTCTTCACTGTTTTCGCCTATGGGAGTTTTGAATGGGTTTCTGGCGCGATGCTTCTAATAATCTCTCTGGGCAACGCTGGCTTAATCAAACGCGAACCAGTGTTTAGTAATATCATCTTCACACACGAGGACCACTTTTATGAGTTTTGAAGCTTTTACGTGCCGTTAAAAGGGCGGCTAGCTAGCAAACGGCTAAATGAGACTACACTGTTGAGTCGATGGGGATATATATACGTCAATAACGTCACCACTTCAAAGGACGAACACGGAAATTCTCTTTCCCTCACCTGGTTCAGCCCGTTCAGCCCGGGGTAATCAGTGCACACATCAACAACAGTCTAGGTTGAGTGCTGACGTGACGTGGAAGCCTATGCGACAGTGTGTAGTTCTGGATTAGCTTAGCTCGAGCTTTTTACTTCTAGGGCTCAAATTTACGCTACAAAACTCATGAAAGTGGTCCTCATGTGTGAAGATTATCCGACTGAACTCTGGTTCGTGTTTGATTAAGCTTGCCTTGTCCAGATACCTTATTTGAAGCATCGCGGCAAAAACCCATTCAAAAATCCCATAGACAGAAACACTGAATAACCAGGAAGTCCGGGATTTCCGCGTTCTGACTACAAAAATACATCATCCCTGCGGCTCTCTATGACACTGGAGGTAGACCTTTACTAGTCTATTTGCCATTAACTATTGACGCAGCTCAAATGAGAGGAAGTGGAATTTCTGTACGTCAACTCACCTTTAAAAGGAAAACTTCACCCAAAAACAACGCTGATTTATTTTGCACATGATCTCACACATATCTGAGTTCAGTTGTGGATCAGCGATGTCATTTTGTGCATGAATGACATCGCTGGCATCAACCTAACTCAAATCAACTCTCAGTAACCGTCAAACTAAAGGAATGCCTGCAAAACGGTTTACAGCTTTTGGATATGTGCAAGATCACGTGCAAAATAAATCGGCATTGTTTTTGGGTGAAGTGCCCCTTTAAGGAGTTGAACTGCAACAGGTTAATGTTGCAGGACTGATTGTAGGGACAACGTGAAGGGCTTTCAACTCGCCACATGTGCCCTGGAGCATAGGTGAGTATTATATCTCCTCCATTGTATCTCAAGCTGATGTAAACACTTTTCAACATTTGGTCAGTTAGGAAGATGATTGACATCACGAGGATAATGTCAGACGGTGCCTGTTCCTCCGAAGAATGGTGTTAAATGACATGAACATGGAAAAGACTAGACACACCGCCTGGACAAACGCTAGCACCGACCTCAGCCACCCAGAGGTTTATTCAGATGTGGGAGAGAGTAACATGAAGCCCAGTTAGAAGTCACCACCGACCTGAGAGAGACGCAACAACAAAAATCAGATCAGGCTGGTTTCTTATAGACTCGTGCAATTTGATGGTCCCTTTCTGCGGCTCAGGCTGCTTCACTGAGATATGTTGAGTGAGTGATTCACCTCGGTCCAATGTCTTGCTACTGTTGGGTACAAAAGTACAAGTGTCACCTGTTATCTTATGATGAATCTTGAACCTTTTTCTCACCGGAATTGAATTGAAAGTTTATGTGTTGAGCGAACTGCACGAGTCACTGTTGAATAAAAAAACAAGGCTAGGTTGGAACCTAGGCCGGCGCGATAAAGCGCTACCGAGCATCGGGCACTCAAATCGGCACGCAAATCGGACCGGACAAAGCCAGATATAGGGCCCGCTTGCGCTGGCCAAAAACAATGCATGGCTGTCAATGAGCAAATACACGCGTTCTTTTTCTTCATTACTGTTGCCGATTCGTGGTTTTTGTCCCAGCAGCGGTGACTTGTGCGCACGGCTGATATTATTATTATGTACATGGGAAATGCAGTGGATGGTACGCTACTGTAGTGATGAATCCAGCTCAGTTGACTGGGAGGCCTCGTGGTGAACATCCCCTGAACAAATGAATAAACCTGAGAGATCATCAGTGGGTTAGCTAGCAGCACGGCTCTCTACCCACAGAAGGTCATTAATAGCCTGCTCGAGCGAGCGCGTCCTGTCCCGCTATCCCTCATCGTTTCCCTGCTCTGTCCCGCGTAGACACCAGTCCCTGCCTGTCCCGCGTAGACACCAGTCCCTGCCTGTCCCGCGTAGACACCAGTCCCTGCCTGTCACGCGTAGACACCAGTCCCTGCCCACACTCCTGGGCCTGATAAGTGGGATGCGTACAGTGGGAGCTTGTTGGCAGTGGAGCAGTAGAGATGGTCGTAGGCACTACGAGGGAAGCGTCCTCTGAGGAGGTCAACTGTGTGACCCTGTTCACGTGAGATGTCAGTGAGGGGGCGCTGGAGCCAAAGCCTCTAGGGACGTCCTGTAGCACCCAATAGTGTCATAATCTCCTGAAAATGTAATCAAATTTGCACTTAACTTGATCGAAAATGTAATAAAACCCAATAATGTAATAATGTCTTGACCAAAAATGTAATGAAATGCCCTGACTGATTTTTTTTTTAATGATTAGTGATTGTAATAAAAACAAATACCAATAATGTAATACCTTTCCGTTTTTTTACCCCCCCCCCCCAAGCTGATGATGTAATGATTTTTACAAATAATGTAATAATGTAAAAAAAAAAAGAAAAAAAAAAAAGTATGCTTCTCCCCCTCTGAAATGTAAAGTGTGCAAGTGTGTAGCAGCAAAGATGACCTATTAGCATGTGCTAATGTATCGACTCATTACATTGGGAAGGTTATTACATTATTGGGTTTCATTCCATTTTCTATCACGTCAAGTGAAAATGTAATGACATTTTCTGCCGTTAAATTACACCTTCTATTCTTATACAAGCTCCCTTTGTCGCTGTTCACCGCTATCAGTAAGGAGAGAGGCGCGACGGGACAGATAAAGTGCAAAATGACCCCCTCCCCCTCCCCCCTCATCTTTGGCTGTACTGCCTTCTCCCTCTCTCTCCCTCACCTCGTCTGCCTGTGTCTGCCTGCTGCGTGCAGGGCCAGGCCAGTCCAGTAGGGGGGCTCTCAGTTCTTTTTGAAGAACGAGAAAAGCCTCCGGTCCCGGTCGGAGAAGCGCTGAGCTCGTCTGGAGGACTGACCGCCGTGGGCCCCCGACGCCCCCGACAGGGAGTAAGGGACGACACGCCACTCATCCTGGTGCTTGTCCATCAGCTGCTGGTCAATCACTCTGTGCATATCGTCCTGAGAGAGGGAGCAGGGGACAGGGGAGGACTGGTCAATCACTCTGTGCATATCGTCCTGAGAGAGGGAGCAGGGGACAGAGGAGGAGTGAGTGAAGAGAAGTGTCAGACAGAGAAGGCCGTCGGGAGGAGTAGACCAAGTCGATCGATCATTCGTTGCCCAAGAGTAACTGCACCCCACCTAAATCTGTGGTGCAAAAGTAGGCTACTGAACTGACCTTCTGCTATTGGCTGGTCTCTGTGCCCTGTGATGTCACCCTCTACATAGAGTACAACAGGTGGTGACACCACCTGGCACAAAGACCAGCCAATAACAGAAGGCCAGTGCAGTACCTTATTTTCACCATTAGGTGTCAGGCTTGACCAAACATTAGGGTTTGGGTGTAGTTACTCTTTAACACTTAAGCACTAAATCACCCTTGTGTGCCTGGTAGAGCGTTTGTTCCGGTGCATAATGTTGAGTGCTAGTGGGGTACTGGCATTGTCTCACAAAAATGAGAGTAAGTCATTTTATGATGTGAAGTGTGACAGGTCTGTGTAGGAGATTATGATGTGAAGTGTGACAGGTTTGTGTAGGAGATTGGTAAAAGGTTCACCAAATATGATCTCAAACTAATGTCACTACCAGGCACTACTTTCTCTGTGAACGTGGTGGGTGATGATGGGCCAAGGAAAGTAGCTACTGGCTGCTCAGAGAGCATATGCAGATATTTGCTACAGCAAAGTCCTACATTTGGCATCAGTGGTGATGGAAGACTGTGTGCTGCTAAAGATCACTGCCCTGCGGATGAATACGTGGTTGTTTGTCGGGCTAAAGCAGTTAAACAGAGCATTTCACCTTTAACATGTATGAATCCAGAGGCATTCAATAAAACATAGGTTGTATTACTAAAAACTCAGTAAGCTAAAGCTCACTTAGTTTGGATAATCCTGGTGTCACTCTACAAAGAGTGTTCGCAAGGAGCCAAACTCCAGGCTTCAAATCCAGAGTCCACAAACTAATGGGTGACATCACAGCAGGCCCGGCGTTAGGGGGGGGCCTGACTGGGCCGGGCCCCCCCATTCCCCAAACTGGCCCCCCCATTCAATAATTATTATTTTTTTTGGGGGGGGGGGGGGGGGGGGATAAAAACGTTTTTCCTTTTTTCTGGAATCTGGCTGTCATTAGGCATTGATTAACTGAATGCTATTGCTAACTGTTACTTTGAACATCCATTTGCAATGATTCTGGCTGGATATTAACTATTGTAAAGTTGTCACAATGAATGCAATTTGTGCACAATGTGTAAATACATTTAATATTAATTGTTTAGGCCTAATTATTTGTAAAGTCACAACACATTAGAGATGTGTGTAGTTCTTCATAGATTTAGCCTCTTTATTTTGCTCTCAAATGCACCAGGTTGACGAATTTTACTTTAAAATGTACAAAATCTTCTTCCGGGGGAGAATCCCCCCGGACCCCCCTTGGGTAGCTTGGCCCCCCCAAGCTAGGGGCAGGCCCCCTCTGTAACTTGGGTCTGGAGCCGGGCCTGCATCACAGTTGCTACCTTCATATTTTTATATGGTCTATGGCATTGGTTCCCAAACTGTGGTCTGGCCTGGTGGTCCGCCAGAGAATTTGATTTTTTTGTTTTTTGTTTTTAACAGACAACCGTTTTTTTACATACACATTAACCCTGAGCAGTTGCCGGATTGGGATTCCGATTTTCTGAAATATCGCAATATTTGGGAAACATCACAATTTTGAACATTTACTTTCAGAGGCTGCAGCAGGCTCAGTTTTTTTTTTTTTTTTACTTATGATTTTATTGATTTTTCAATAAACATATAAAGCAAACAAAAAACATAGATAACATAAAAAACAGATGGTATTTTTTGTACAAACATATCAGCATTCATTCACATATACAGTTCCAGTTTTATACATGAGTTACAAATAATGGTTAAATTAGCTTTCTTCAGTTAAAGGTGGTAAAGGCTTTAAGACAATAAGATTTATAGAAAAAAAGGGGGAAGGGGAAGAGGAGGGAGAGGCCCCCATTTTTTAAGTGCCCTTAGTCGTTTCTTCTACATAGTCGATCCACTTTCCCCATTTCTTCTCAAATCCCACTGCATTTAGTCTTAAGATGAAAGTGAGCTTTTCCATTTGATAAATGTCAGTGACTATTTGAAACCAATTTTCCAAGCTTGGAGGCTCCATTTGCAGCCATTTACGTGTGATGGCCTTTTTCCCTGCCACTATAAAGACTTTCAGTAAATAAGCATCACTCCTCGGGATGTCATCCGGAATGTCCCCTAGGCACAGGGTAAGGCAAGTATTTGGTATTTGTAATTTCAAGATCTCTCGTATTTTGTCACAGAGACCACTCCAGAAAGGCACCACTCTTGGACACCCCCAAAAAACATGGAAATGGTTAGCCTCCCCCCCAACACAATTCCTCCAGCATGTTTGTGGAATTCCTAGCTGCCTTGATTTAACTTTAGGAGTAATGAAAAAACGTGTCATAGTTTTCCAGCAGAATTCTCGCCAGGTATTCGAGCTTGTAGTTGTGAATTGGGTATTACAAATATTTGACCATTGTTCAGCAGTAATTTCAGTACTCAGTTCCTTTTCCCATCGTTCCCTAATATAGTCTGTTGTATGTTTTCTAGAACCATTAATGCTTTGGTACAACCTCGACACTATTCCCCTTGTCCCCTTTGTATATGTCTGTACTAGTAATTCTATCAGTGGACTTGGTTGTACATGAAGACCTTGTTCCTGGATTTCGTGAATAAAGTAATTTCGTAACTGTAAATATCTGTGGAAGTCCAATTTCTCTAAGTTATACTCGTCTTTCAGAGCTTGAAAGTTCTTCAGTTTATCTCCTTCCATTATTTTACAAAAAGCTGTAATCCCCCTGTTACACCATGATTGGAATCTTTGATCCATCTTCCCTGGGACAAACGCTGTATCGTGTGCTATCCATCTTAGTTTCTTTGATTGTTTTTCTATCTTTAGTTGCTTGACAATGGTAAACCAATTCTGAAGGGTAAAGGTTGTGATTGGGTCTAGTTTATCAAATTTGGACTTGGCTAGCTTTTTATCTCCCAGTAGAGCTTGTATAGGTATTTCCAACCTACTTGTTTCCATAACCTTCCATTTAGCCACTACTTCTCCGTCACACCAAGACACAAGTGGTTTGAGTTGTGCAGCAAAGTAGTAGTCTCTGAGACTAGGTAGAGACATCCCTCCTCTGTCTTTGCTCAGTGTGAGCGTAGTATATCTAATTCTTGGTTTTTTACCATTCCAAATGAACCTCGATATTTGTTTGTCCCATTCATTGAATTGCTTAGGGGGGATTTTAACTGGCAGGGACATAAAGAGGTACAGTAATCTTGATAGGATATTCATTTTAATGGTCTCAATTCTGTTATTGAAGTTTAATGGGAGCAGAGACCATCGACTTAAATCGTCTTTTATTTTGGTGTTAATAGGGACATAATTCTTTTCATATAAGTCATCCAAATCTTGCGTTATCCAGACCCCCAGGTATTTTATAGCTTTAAGGTTCCAATTAAGTGGGAAATTCTGTCTAATACTATTTGGTGGGGTGAAGTTAAGGGATAAAACCTGCGTTTTCTGGATATTTAGCTTATAACCAGAATACCTGCCATATTCCTCAAGGAGATCAAATAGAGTGGGCAGGCAGACTTGAGGGTTACTCATGTACAATAATATGTCGTCTGCATACAGTGCAATTTTATGTTCCACGTCCTTCACGACCACTCCTTCTATTTTTTGATTTTGTCTAATTGCCTGTGCCAGTGGTTCAATATAGAAGGCGAATAGGCTGGGAGACAAAGGGCACCCCTGCCTCACCCCACGCTCTAGGTTGATGTTATCTGAGAGACCGCCATTCACTCTTATTCTAGCTATAGGTTTATGGTATAGTGCCTTTATACAATTTATTGATTCTTCTGAAAATCCAAATTTCCCTAATACTTGGAACAAAAACTGCCAGTTTGCACAGTCGAAAGCCTTCTCCGCATCCATACTTGCCAGCAGCACACTGCCCTGAGTCCGCCCAACATGGTGAAGAACATGAAGCGACCTCCTTATATTGTCCTGGGTCGTTCGTCCCCGAACAAACCCTGTCTGATCCTCCTCGATCAGTTCTGGGGCGAAAGAGTCAAGCCTTCTAGATATGATGGAAGCGTAAAGTTTGTAGTCCTGATTCAGGACTGATATTGGTCTATAAGAGCTACACAATTCTCTATCCTTACCCTCTTTCGGGATAACCGAAATCAGAGCTTGTCTCCAAGATGGTGGTATAGTTGCTTCTTTAAGTACCCAATTAAAGCAGGACAGGAGAAGAGGCTTTATTTCCTGTTTGAATGCTTTGTACCACTCTGCTGGCAGACCATCCCCACCCGGCGACTTGTTATTTTTAAGTCTACTTATTGCTGCATCTAGTTCTTCATCTGTGATTGACTTTGTCAGCTGTTCGTTTTGTTCTGTTCCTATGGAGGGCAAGTCCAGTGAGTCCAGGAACGCACCCACCGTCTGGCTGCTCTCTTGATGTGGCTGTGTGTATAGTTTTTTATAGTATGATTCAAATGCCTTCTCTATTTCTTCAAGGTTGCTGGATGTCTTTCCTGTTTCTATGTCCTTAATTTTGTTTATCGTATTCAGTATTTGTTTTTTTCGTAAACGCCTTGCTAATAGACGTGTTGCCTTTGGGCCTACTTCATAATATGATTGTCTCAAAAATTTGTGTTTTTTCTCTATCTCTTCTGTATATATTTCATCTATTTCTTTCTTCACAGTTTTAATCTGATCCAGCAACTGGCGTGCTTTGCTTTCTTTATGTATTGTTTCTAAATTTTTAAGTTCCTCCTCCAGTGTTTTAAGTCTATGCTCCTTTAACTTCTTCCTAGCGGTACTGATTGCAATTATTTTCCCTCTAAGAACAGCCTTCAGTGCATCCCAGAGCATGACTGGACTCACCTCCCCATTATCATTTAGTTCGATGTAAGACTTTATTTCAGTTTTTATTTGTTCTACCACTGTTTTATTATTGAGTAAGCCCGAATTTAGCCTCCATGTTGTTTTTCTAGGTCTGCTGTCTAGGTATAATGAGAGATATAGTGCAGAGTGGTCCGAGACATCCATCAGCCCAATACTACATTCCTGTATTCTATGCCTGTCATTGCTATGTATAAAAAAGTAGTCGATTCTTGAGTAGCTGGTGTGTGGTGCTGAATAGAATGTATAATTTCGGTCTGTTGGGTGAAGGTCCCTCCAAATATCCATCAGCCCCGCTTCCTCTATGTACTTCCTGAATAATTTAGATTGTGTAGTTTGGTTTCTGTTATAACTTGTTGAGTCCCTCCTATTGTTCATCACCATGTTGAAATCGCCCCCACAGACCAGCGTGCCCTGTGCTTCCGAGTCTATCAAATCAAATAACTTCTTCAGGACATTTTGGCTATTTCCTGGAGGGATGTACACGTTACACAATGTAACCAGTCTGTCATCAATTTTGCACCGAACCATGACGAAACGGCCCTCTTTGTCTTTGATCTCCTTCAGTAATTCAAAATTAAGGCAGTTATGTATCAATATTGAAACACCTCTCTTATGACCCCCCTTAAAAGTACTGTAGAATGTGTTCCTGTATCCAAACCCTTTCAATTTTTCATGCTCAGGCTGTGAGAGATGAGTCTCCTGGAAAAAGATTATTTGGTTTTTTTCTTTTTTCATTTTGGCCATTATTTTGCCTCTTTTGACTGGATTAACAAGCCCGTTTACATTTAGTGATATTATCTTTACATTCCTATCCATAACCTTTGCTAATCATTCTTCTGATACTGGCAACATGTGAGTAAGAACAATAACTATAACTAAAGTATACCATCATAAAATCGTCAAAACACATACAGTAATGCACAAAACAAAAAACAAACAAACAAACAAAGACTTCCAAGTTCGAAGTTTAAGTGTAACTTCAAGTTGAGAGGGAAGCCTTGCGTCCTTCAAGGGCCTCTCGTCCGTGCAGAAATAGACTCTGCACCGGTGGTGTCTCAACTGTCCCATAGCCGGTAAAAAACAATCAACTCAGGTAGACTCCAGGTATAATAAACAACAGATAAATGAGGATCGGTCCCGGAGCGTTGGCGAAAAATAATTAAGTTAGCAGTGATGTTCTCGAAAAACGTTTTTTTTTTTTTTTTTTTTTTTTACATGGTATAGCTTTTTTTTTTTTTTTTTTTTTAATATATATAACCGTAGCTACGCCTATGAATACTGTGCATCTTATCAGTCACTGAACTGGCCCATAATGGAGGTGTGTGGCCTCAGCCTCTTACCCCTTCTGCATCACGTGATATTTGTTTACCCTGTGACATCACTTCTTCCCTGCTCGTGTCGGAAGCTCCGCAGTCTCTCGCGTATCCCTTCCTCTGTGAGCCGCTCCCGGATCACTGCACTCTTGCCTCTCTGACGCCTGCTCCTGCCCTCTCCTGCATCTCCGACCCTCTCCCATGTTGAACTCCGCAGCTGCGCCTCCGTGGGGGCTGGGTCAGCGGTGTCTTCTAGTGGGAATCCCCTCTTCTTCAGATCTGTGGCAGCGTCTCTCGCGCACTCGTAGATTTTCATCCCGTTGTCGAAAAACACCCTCAGTTTGGCTGGATATGGAGTCTGGAAGCGGATTCCCTTAACTTTTAGAGCCCTCAGTATCTCCACGTATGCTTTTCTTTTCTTCAGTATCTCTGGAGGGTAGTCTTGGTCGAAGTAGATCCTTTTCCCCTCACAGCGGACGTCTTTCTTTTTCCACGCCGTATGCATCACTTGTTCTTTCACTGTAAACTCGAGGAAACACAACACCAGCGATCTCGGTGGTGCTTCAGCGGGAGGCTTTGGGGCGAGTGATCGATGACAACGCTGTATGTTGAGCTCCACGTTCGCTAAGGGAGGACCAAGCTCCGTCTTTATGAGCTTCGTTATGAACTCCAACAGGTTGTTCCCCTCTGATCCCTCAGGTATGCCGTATATGCGGAGGTTATTTCGGCGGGTGCGTGCTTCTAGGTCAGTCAGTTTTGCTTGCAGTATTTCTTGGTTCTCCAGGGCTCGGTTTATGGCTCGTTTCGCCGCTGCATCCCACTCCTCCTCTACCTCAGCGATGCGTTGCTCTGTCTCTGTTACTCTGGTTTTAATGGCTTGCAGCTCGCCTGTGGTTTCTTCAAGTTTTTGGTTGATTTCCTGTCGAAACTCATTCAGGTCCTTTCGCATGTCATCTCGGAAAGAGAGCTGAAATTCGCCCATGTCATTCTTCAGGCCCGCTCTGAGGTCTATGAACTCGCTGCGTATAGCTTGTAGCATGTTAGCATTAGCTGTCTCTCCGCCATTGTTGCAGTGGCTCCCCACGCCAGATCCCCTTTCGGCAGCCCTTTCTTCTTTATCTCGCCTGGAATCATTCCCATTTGTAATTTCTTTATCGTTTCCCCCCGCCATGTTCTTTATCAAAATGAATTATGCTGTCTGTAGTTCTTCCAGGGGGGTTAAAACCGACCGGTTGGGAGAGCTGAACTTTTAAGCAGCCGTCTGCTCAAGCGCCATACCGGAAGTCCAGCAGGCTCAGTTTTAAAGCCAGAGTGAAGTTTCTGGTATCATATGAAACTAGAAGACTTAAGGAATGGATTTGTACCAACCATGTCATGCTAGCTTGTCAGGAAGGTAGGTAAATAACACTCCAAAGTTAGGCTAAATTTTGGCGAGGGGAACTTTTTTTTCTCAAAGGGGTCCTCTTTTTCACAGACTAATGTTGGCAGGTGTGTGTGTGTGTGTGTGTGTGTGTGTGTGTGTGTGTGTGTGTGTGTGTGTGTGTGTGTGAGTTAGTGAGTGTACGTGTGTGTCCATTTTGAACCAGCTAGTAGCCTTATATTGTTATTTAGCCTTTCTGCTGCTATTGCATGGCTAAATCAGCAAATTATATTTTATGGGGGGGGGGGGGGTACGCAGTGGAAGTGGTCCCTGGGAAATGTGGTTTGGTACGTAGTGGTACTTGGTTGGAAAAGTTTGGGAACCCCTGGTCTATGCGGCATGGAGCTCTGCAGCTAACGATCTACCGGGGACACATGGATGGTTTTGCTGTGTGTGTGTTCTTATCACAACAGGCATGCTGACTAACTCCTAACTAACTCGTAACTAACTCGTAAACCTCGCTAAGAACATGGCTGTGTTTGGTCTCTTCCTCTTAACACGTTAACTGCCAGCGACGTATGCATACGTCAAAAAAAATCCAGCGCTTGACTGCCAGCGACGTATGGATACGTCAAAAAAAACGTTTTTTTTTTTTTGACGGTGGGGCGTTGATCAATCCCTTTTACGTCTCCTGTACAATTATTGGAGGTATTGAATGTGTATAATCTATTTTACCGACCCACTAAGTGTTGACAGTGCTCCCCCAGACGAGCGAAATCAAAGAAAAAGGGAGCAAAGCCATTCAAGGAAATGGCGAGGCGATTTTACAGTATTACATTCTCATGAAAATGGTTGGGGGAAAACGCTCTCGTTTTCGCACTGATTGCTGGCGATGCGGGATTGCAAATTTACATAATACATTACAGGTGGAACACACTTTGAAACACGCAGCATAAATATGACCAGAATCGCAAAAGCTTCTCTCAACCAAAACTCCCAAGAAGCGAGCGAGTCCATGCCGACTTCCTCAAACAGCAGCCTGCAGACAGGCACAGGAGAGCAGCAAAAGCACTGAGACTGTGACGGCCGCGGCAGCCAAGAAGAGGGAGGAGTAGAAGCAACTCTGCCTCTCGCTCTCTCCCTCTCTCTCTCTCTCTCTCTCTCTCTCGCTCTCTCTCTCTCCCTCCCTCCCTCTCTCTCTCTCTCTCTCTCTCTCTCCCTCTCCCTCTCCCCCTCTCACTAGGATTAAACCTAGTGCGTCTCCCTCCCGAGAGGGAGGGAGAGAGAGAGAGAGGGAGGGAGAGCGAGAGGGAGGGAGAGAGAGAGAGAGAGAGAGAGAGAGAGGGAGGGAGAGCGAGGGGAAGGGAGAGAGAGAGAGAGAGAGAGAGAGCGAGAGGGGGAGGGAGAGAGAGAGAGAGAGAGAGCCAAAAATGAATGGTTAAAGTGACAGCTCTATCGAATTTCACAAAAAGCCGTTTATCTCTGAATATTTTTTCTCATGCTAAAACCATGCTGTATTCAACTGATAATGCTTACATAACTACTAACTCTACAAACTAACTCTTTTAGACAGAGAAAGTACACATTCTATTAGTACTTTTGAGATATTGTATGTTCACAAACTCCAAGCAGAAAATAATCCTCGGCGCTTGTAAAATGAGCCACAATCCTCAAAAAACGGCTTGGCAGAAGCTACCTACAGCAAGAAAAAAACGGCTGGCAGTCAATGTGTTAAAGGAGCAGCAGCAGTATGGAGCGGGGACACAGACAGGAAGACAGTGGAGTGATGGTTGGACAGTGGGGATGGGCGTTTCTCCTGAGGCAGCTGATCAGAGCATGGAATGGCTCGGCAAGGCGTGGTCGAGTTAAGGCGGGGATGGAGGGGCGAGACGGCGCGCCTCGGCTCACCTCTAAGGCAGGAGGGGGGTACCACAGGGGGGGTACCACAGGGGAGAAAGGGTGGTACGGAAGCTGAGAAAGGCCACTAGATCAGAAACCACAAGAGCCACACAGTAAAGAGCCCTGAGGAGGCAAACTGCAGGCAGGGAGAGAGAGAGAGAGGAAAGAGCTGCTAGTTACAGGTGAGGGAGGGAGGGGAGGGAGGACACACACACACACACACACACGCACACACACACACACACTGAGCTTTCAATCTAACATGCTATATGTTTTCCTAGCAGCACCCACCAATCAAACCGATTAACATACAACTGCATTTGCATTCGAGTTCATTTGCAAAAACAGATATTGCCGTTTGTATTTATTATTCTTTTTTATTATACAGTACTAGGAATCTCCTAGTGGAGACTCTGGAGATGATGCGCCATGGCTGCAGTTATGGAAATTCCCTGCTCTGCGGGCACCCACAATCGTGACAGACAGACACCGCCCACCCACCTAGGTGTGATGGTTGAGCTCATACTACTTACTGTACATCACTGATGACAGCACAATTGCTCGAGTGACATCACTGATGACATCACAATTGCTCAAGTGACATCACTGATGACATCACTCATGACATATGACATCACAATCGTGACAGACACACACCGCTGCCACAGACACCGCCACCCACTTATGCCGGGAATCAGACTACACTATATTTTGTCTCTTTCACGATGTCACCATGTCAGACTGCCATACATTCGTGACATTGTCTTGGCCGTCTGACATGGTGACATGTCAGACGGCCAACTCTTGACGCAGAACATCGACAACAACCCGCACGCCACAAGTCCATTTTCTCACGCGGAGAAAAACTAAATCAAACTGATAACCTCACGGAGTGAAAACATGACTGACAGCACATGGGCAGGGAAGACAGCTACAGCACAGCACCACAGCAGAAAGCCAGAAATCTAGCCTGGTCTATTTGTAGCCTACAATCTAATAGATTGTGTAGCTCACAGCATGCTGCTGCTGCGGCTCTCTCTCTCTCTCTCCTCTCTCATCAGGCAGGCAGAGTGTGTGAGTTGCTATGGGTACGGGGAGGGGACGCTCTGTGTGTTTTTCCGCACTTGTGAAGTCAAAAGGAACTCGTCGTAATAGTTGTCAAACTACACGAGAGAATAATTCAGTCTGATGAAGTCCAGCACGCCAGTCTTTTCATCGTGAGGCGTCCCAGACGCCCCAACGCTGCTCTTTGATCACGTCACGCTGCAAGAGGTCAAGACGGCCGTTCGTCGTTCCCGACGGTATCCAAGATCAAACGGGTATTGTTTATTTATTTTAAGAGTGGCTTTTATCTGTTTGCTTTTTGTTGTTTTTTTGCATGTCTTTTTTGACGGGGGTTCCTATCTGGAGGAACCACCAGGGGAGCACGGGGAGAACATGAAAACTCCACACAGAAAGGCCCCTTTTGACGAGCCCACCTGGGCCGTAGGCACCGAGCACATGGGAATGGGGACACACCCTCAGCGCCCACAGCGTCCCAGGCAGGAATCGAACCCCCGGGCCTGCTTTGATCTGTTTTTGCAAATGAACTCGTCGTTTGTTTTTCAGTTGTTTTTCAGTACAGAGTACATTGAGTGGCTCAGTGTATGTGTGCATATTGTCAAATTGTTAAAAAAGAGAAATACACCAGACAGTAGTTACAGCAAAGGGATGGCAAAAGACAGACTATTTCAACAAGTATTCTCCTATTTCATTTGTATATATAACTTATTACGCGATGAAGAATGAAGAAGGAATCTTGCTCTACATTATATATTAGTCTGTCTGCCTAATTATAATTTAAGTGGCGCTAGTTAAATTCATACACAACATGAATGTATATTTGCTACACCTTTATTGCTACAGCTTTATTTGTGTAACAACAAAGGTGTTGTAAAACACTCTAGGATGATTAGCCATGAGATATACAAGACATGGTCCCCGGCCTGTGCCCTTTGACTCACCTGCCAGGCCTCCAGCTGCTGTGATAGGTTGAGCTTCTGCTGGATGGCGTCCAGCAGCTGGCTGTTCAGAGACATGATGTCCATCTTACACTTAGCCAGCTCCATCTCCACCGCTCTCTTCCTGCGACACACGCGCGCACACGCACACAAACGCACACAAACACACACACACACACACACACGCACGCACGCACGCACGCACGCACGCACGCACGCACTCGCGCACGCACACACGCACGCACACACGCACGCACGCACACACACGCACACACACACACACACGCACGCACACACGCACGCACGCACGCACGCACACACACACACACACGCACGCACGCACGCACGCACGCACACACACACGTGTGAGATGGGAAATTGACCTTGCAGTAAAATCACCAGTGAGAATTGTTTAAATTGTTGGGTCTAAAATAAAGAGCCTGGGCCCAGTTGCACACAAAGCACCTTAGGTTAAGATTTCCCTTAGAGTCCGAGTTAAGGTGTCCAAAAAAATAGAACCGGCTGCACAAAACACCCTTAAATCTTGTCCTTATATTTTCCTTAAAATGTTTAACCTTATGGAGAAGATTTAAGGGTGTTTTGTGCAGCCGATTCTATTTTATGGACACCTTAACTCAGACTCTAAGGGAAATCTTAACCTAAGGTGCTTTGTGCAACCCGGTCTTCTACTGTACCTGCACTATTTGAGATAACTCTTGTTATGATTTGATGCAAAATAAATATAAAATTGATTTGATTGATTGATTGAGTGATTGAGTGATTGATGAGTGACTTCCTGCTAGCATGGAGGCTTGTGTAAACTGTGTAAACCTTTACACAGTGATGAATGTAAAATTACTTCTTATAGGAGAGTTGAGAACTGAAAATGTTATAATCTGTATCTATCTATCTAAGGGATAATGATGCAATGAATGTGAACTTGTGTCATTATATCAGTGGTGCTTGAGAGAAAGCGGAAAATGTGAAAATGTACGAATAAATCATGAAAATAAATGAAATGTCAAAATAAATCGGCTGTGGCGGCACTAATTGCAACTCTGTCACTGCATTTCTTATTTTGTAATGTTATGCTATACTTTTCACTTGCCGTTTTCTAAGCAAAATGTTGTAGTCGGGGGAAGGGGGTACTGGAGACGCACTGCAATATACTGATGAATTACGTTCACATCTGCTGTATTTTGGACATTTTGTACAACTCCAATTACAGCTAAAGAGTTGGATAAATGACTAAACACAATACTTAAAGTCCCTGGAAACCAAAATCCACAAAAACCTTCTAACTATTAAATTTAGGGTCTTATGTGAGTAATTGTGTGCCTCAGAAAATGGTTGACATTACTTTCAACCCTAACCCCAAAAATCGACACTTTTCTACAAGGTCTGGATTTCCATTTCCTCATTGAAGAGAGCGGTGCGCGCGGTGCTAAAATGCATGATCTTATCACGTCATAAGATTTAATCGAATCACACACACGCATGCACGCACGCGCGCACACACACACTGACACACACACAGTAGCGCTGTGCACTCGCAGCGCAGAGATCTCTTCCTCTCTGTAAAGCCTCTCTGTCTGTGCTATGCGTCGAGCAACGCGCGAACACACACACACACTCCATCTCTCTTTCCTTCTCTCTCTCTCTCTCCTTCTCTCTCTCTCTCTCTCTCTCTCTCTCCGTTAGAGGTCTCCTCCGAGCAGGTCTCCTCCAGCAGGTTTCCTCCAGCAGGTCTGCTCCGAGAGAGAGAGAGAGAGAGAGAGAGAGAGAGAGAGGATACCTGCTGCAGACGGGACACGCCCACACAGTCCGCGGGAGAAAATACACTCTAAAATCGAATTGATTCTCATGACTTTTGCCATGACTGTCAAACCTAAATTTATATACTTTGCAACGTTCATCATCGTTCAAATTTGGCTGGTGGCTTATTAACATAGGTTCCTGTGATGTGATGAACTCAAAATGCTAAATAATAAAAAAAATATTTCTGGTTTCCAGGGACTTTAATACTTAGTAATTATCTGAGCAATTCCTGAGTGTTAAGCGTGGTCTCATGCTGTGTCCTACTTGGTGATGGCGTCGTCACGGTCTCGTATGGCGCTCTGGAGCTGCTCGCTGGGCTCTCGCACTTCAGCCATCGCCCTGATCCGCTCGTTCTCCTCCTGGACAGAGCACATCTCTACAGAGAGCAGCGCCATCTGCAGGACACACAGGGGAGGAACCACACGGGAGGGGGGTGCGTCACAGACACGGGCCTCAGAAATGCAAGCTCACAGCCAGTCTTCCACGGCTGGATCGCAGTGAGGGGCTCAAAGGAGTAGTGACCAATAGTGTGCGGAGGTGTGGAATGATTTCATATTGTCTAGAATGTGTAGGCTTTGAATCGGAAATTGATTTTCCGATTCAAATCGTTGTGATGATCCGATATCGATTTATAAAATTCCAAGATCGATCTTTTAATTTAATACATGCTTTCTCCTATTGTTTTGACTGTCTAGCCCTGTTAAATAAAAGGTACGAATTCATGCTACTGCTTCGGGGTCAATTCTTAATGTAAACAATATTTTTTAATAATGCACCAGGTTAGAATGTTCCTTGTACAATTTACAACATTAGTTCTCTCAGAATCCCTTACATATTCAAGCAAAATTGTAGCCTGGTAAACCGCCCGTCACGTGAACTCACATTGCATTTGGTTCTCCGTGACGGTCTGGACCTGCACAGGCAGTTAAGATGATTGGTCGAGCCATGCCGGCTCGACCAATCAGCGGCGGCCGTAGGCGGGCTCTGGCTCGTCTGGGCAAGTAGTGGGTACATGGTCTTTGTAGTTCTTTTCACTCGTCAACATGGCTGCTGCCGCGGAAGTGACAGGCAGTGAATGAAATTGAATGTAACGTTCCCAATTCTATGTATTAAATTCTAAAAAACGACCCTCAACATTTGGGAAGGCTAAGCCACACAACTAGTTCGTTATAATCTAACTAAATGCTTCGAAGGTGACTTTACGACCGCGAGGACTCAATCAATGAATACCACGGAGATCATCCACAGGCACCTTCCGCGATCTGATTGGTTGAAGTTAACACCCACCAGCGGTGATAGACAGATGGGTCATCCAATCACCTGCCAAGTAGCTTGGACAAAGTGCCCGCCTCCGTCAGCGGGTCTGGTGACTTCAAACCCAGATCGACTGGTTTAGTGAAACCTATGTGGAGCTATACCGTCCATCTGGCAGCGTCAGGTTAGCAAAATTGGTGTTGTAACAGAAATATCCCTAACTGAATCGATTGAATTAAAGAAATCGGATCGAATTGGGACCTTGTGAATCAGAATCAGAATGGAATCAGGAAATCAGCTCTAGTTTGAACCCCCTGGAGAAGCTGAGCTGTCCTGGTGGGACGGAAGCAAGGGGCTGAAGCGTTGTCCTCCATTATAAAGTCAGTGTCAAATAAATTCACATTTGCTGATGTGATCTTGAATCAATGAGTCACGTCTGACGCATGTCTTGTGAATGTGTCTGAAGATTCTTCAACCTCTTTAGGTTATTTTCACTTGATTTATTTACTTCGGACGTTTTCTCCCCAGTTATACTTGGCCAATTCACAGGGGCTCAAACCTGCAACCCTCATGTTGCTAGGCAGGGAATCTGCCGCTACACTACCCTACACCTGGGTGTGTAGTGTCAGGTGTGTGTGTGTGTGTGTGTGTGTGTGTGTGTGTGTGTGTGTGTGTGTGTGTGTGTGTGTGTGTGTGTGTCTCGTGTACCTGATTGTGTAGTTGCAGGTGCTCATCTTGGTTGGAGCGTGTCTTGTCCTGCTCGGCCTCATACAGCTCTCTGACCTCCCTCAGCTCCTCCCCCAGCTTCCTCAGCTGCTCCTCCAGAGCCTCCTCGTCACTACGCCGGGAGCCCTGCAACACACAACACACACACATCACAACACACCACACACACATCACAACACACACACACACACATCACAACACACACACACAACCACATCACAACACACACATCATACACACATCACAGCACACACACACACACACACACACACACACACACACACACACACACACACACACACACACACACACACACACACACACACACACACACAACCACATCACAACACACACATCATACACACATCACAACACACACACACATCACAACACACACACACAACCACACATCACAACACACACACACACATCACAACACACACAACACACACACACACACACACACACACACACACAACCACATCACAACACACACATCATACACACATCACAGCACACACAACCACATCACAACTCACACACATCACAACACACACACACACACACACACACACACACACACACACACACACACACACACACACACACACACACACACACACCACATCACACACAACACACACACACACACACCACATCACACACAACACATACCCAACACACGCATACACAACACATCACAACACACACATGTTTCATAGACTGTATTTTGTATTTGTCTCATGCTGCTGCTCTAGTGCGACATCTAGTGGGCTAAAAAAATCACATATAGTGCCTTCAAAAAAGATGAATTCACCATTAACCGAGAAGGGATATTATAAAGTATTAGCTCAGTATTAGCTCTCTCCTGCACATCGGCCTCTTATCCATCATTGTTTTAAGTGCCCTGCTGTGCATCTAAAGCTGGACTGACTGACTGACTGCTTGTTGGGTACCGTGGACTCGTTGCCGTCCAGCAGGTTCTGCATGAGCCTGCGGAGCTCCAGCAGGCCCGTGTGGAGGCTCCCGGTGGGCACGTCCTTGGCTGAGGACGTCTCCGAGGACTCGTCCATGGACGAGTCGGTGGACAGGGCCGAGTCGGTCACGTCGTTCCCCCGCAGGTGAGAGCAGAGCGAGCGCACCTCGCAGTACGCCTCCCACAGCTGGAGACGCAGCTGCACAGGGAGAGGGAGAACGTTACTCTGTGTGTGTGTGTGTGTGTGTGTGTGGGTGTGTGTGTGTGTGTGTGTGTGTGTGTGTGCGTGCGTGCGTGCGCGCGCGTGCGTGCGTGCGTGCGTGTGCGTGCGTGTGTGTGTGTGAGAGAGAGAGAGAGAGAGAGAGCGCTAGTTTGTGCATATTTGCTGTCATCCCCCCAAAAATACTACTAATCCTATTCCTACTATTACTACTACAGTATTAATAATAATTACAGTTGTAGTCGGAGCATCACTTAGGTTGACGTAATTAAAACTGATTTTTTAACCCCTCCACAGACTTCATGTTAATAAGCTATAGTTTGGCAAGTCGGTTAGGACATCTACTCTGTACATGACACAAGTCATTTTTCCAAGAATTGTTGACAGATGATTTCACTTATAATTCACTATATCACAATTCCATTGACCTACACTAAGTTAACTGTGCCTTTGAACAGTTGGAAAATGATGTCATGGCTTGAGAAGATTGGGAAAGGCTAACTGGCGACATGATTGATTGATTGATAGTTTGGGTGAATTGGACCAAAGGGGTCCACCTTCCACAGGGGGTTTGATGATTCAACGAGCTGCAGGACTTTTCTGTGACTCAACACTTACCCGACACTAAACCCCACCTAGAGATCAAACACTATGAACATTTCATATCACGATTATAGTGGCCAAAATGATCACAGTTATCGGTTTTATATTGTTTTATATTGGTGAAATGTCTCAAAGACTGTTGCTAACGTTGTTTGATGATGGGCGGTATTTACCATGTTTTTTTCAAAACGCGGTAATCAAACACGTTTTTAATGATAATTACAATTTCAAACGGTAATACTAGCCGTCAGGAATTTTATCACGGTTTACCATTAAACCGGTAATGGTTTCATCCCTAACCCCACCCCTGTGGTGCTCAAAGCAGGTGAAAACAAACTCTCACTGGTTATCAGCAGTATGTTACCTGCTCCCTCTCCTGCTCCTGCTCCTCCTGCTCCATGCTCTGCTCTATCTCACACAGCAGGCTGGTGGGGTGGGGCGTGAGGCCCTGCAGGCTCTGCTCCTCCGTCAGCTCCTCCAGCCGCAAGCTCAGGTGCCTGTGGGACACCTGCACCTCCCGCAGCTCCAGCTGGCTCTGTCGCAACTGACACACACACACAACACACACACACACACACACACACACACACACACACACACACACACACACACACATCACAACACACACACAACACAGCAGGCAATGCTCAACCCATGGAATTCGACGCTGCACTTTCCTGGGTCCCTAGCAGCGCACCCCCCCCCCCCCCCCCAAGTTTGAAGTCAATCGGACGAACGGTTATTGAGATAAACCTTTTTTGTGTGTTGCCAGTAGGCGGCGCTGTGACTATGCACGTGTCCGAATTGCATGGAATTTGGCATTGCAATCTGTCGGCTCCCCAGCCGCGCACTCCCCAAGTTTGAAGTTGATCGAATGAACAGTTCTCGAGATAAACCGGAAAGGATTTTAGGTTGTTAGGATTATAATTTGGGTTAGGCTTAAATGAACAGAAACAAGACTCACGGTTGGAATCTAGACTTTGACCCTGGGGATCGAAACACGGCTCTCCGGAGCGAAAGGCACAACACCCGTAAGAAACACAGAATCCTGACACTTTATGCCGCGACCCGGCTGCAATGCTGGGAGTTAAACGGTGCAATAAGTAGGATTTTGTGCTGTCCAATGGCACACGAATCAGTAGGTGGCGCTCGGTAACATAAAACATAAAATGACTAACACATACCCAACGGGCATCTACAAAGACAGCTTTGTAGAAGGTAATTACCAAAAAGAAGATGTCCCTACCTATCCTCAAAGGCATGAGATCTAATAGTTGTGTCACTCACACAACCATCAGATGTCTGTAGGTCCTTGTCATGGCACTGCTCTCTACCAAGGGTGTAGGCCGGGTCCCCTTTAGTGAAGCCGCTGCATGTTAGATCGCCGCTCTGGCGGCAGGTGCCAGTATAATGTAGGTCACAAGGCCTACTGATGGCCTGGCCTGGCCTGGCCTGGCCTGGCCAGGCCAGGCCAGGCCAGGCCACCGGGCATTTGCCCGATGTGCCCGATTATGCAGTCCGCCCCTGTTCTCATGGCACTGCTCTCTACCTGTAGGTCCTTCTCGTGGCACTGCTCCTGTAGCAGCAGCGTCCTCTCCCTCAGGTCATCCACGGTGTTCTGCAGCAGCTCGTTCTCCTCCAGCATGGCGTGAACCCGGTGCTCCAGCTCCAGCTTCCTCTCCGACAGCATCTGAATCTGACGGGTCAGAGCGCAGGTCAAACCTCACGACGCAGGGAAACAGCCATTAAAAGCATACGTAGCTGGGGCTGTACTGAATAGTAAAAAAAAAAATCAGCATTCGAATATTAAAATATGAATCATGAATAATTTTAAGATATTTTTGGGTTTCGGTCAGCTTTCAAAAGTCAGTCACTATGCTCGTCGTTGCAGAGCAGACAGACCATTGCTAAGACGATTGCCGACTTCAGAGCAGTTTGCCGTATCCTTCTGTTGGAGTGTGGCTTGTGTGTTTATCTTGGATTGTTCCCATAGCAACATGTTGTGAATGCTGCTGATGACTGAATGAACAAACTACTAGAGCTTCGTGCACATGAATGGTTGATTGAGAAAACCAGAGATCATCCTAGACAAGATTTGTACTGTGTCATTTTCACTGCAAAAGAAAGTTGATTAAACGAAAAAGACCAGGCCACAGTTAATCTGATGAAACACTTTACTCAAATAGATTTTTTTTTTACATCATGATGACATCACGGCAGACATTTGAATATTTGTGGAAAACCTCAATCGAATATTCAAATGGAGAAGAAATGATATTCGGTACAGCCGTAGAAACAGCGGACGGGGGTTGTATTTTCTGGACGACAGGCGGCTCATTTTCTAAAAAAGGTTGTTCTCCGCACGAGGTGAGGCAAGCCGAGCTCTCGCACGAGATTACAAGTAGCCTACTCCCCCCGGCCCAAAGAGTGTTTGTAGCCTGGCACGGGCTTAGGCGTCGAGGGTTGCCACCCTCATATTCAGGAATGTCTTGGTGAAACCTTAGTGTCTCGACAGCACATGATAGCAGCTTATGAGTTCCCCTCCTCTCTGTGTAATGATGAATTCTGCCAACACATTTCTCATGGTGGGAGAACTGTTTGTCTGTGTCTTTGCAGCTTTCTTGTTCAGTTTTACCCTTCTCCCCACCATCACTGCTTTTGACCTACATGTGCTAACCTACTTCACAGTGCCGGAGCCACTCTGTGGCTTTTTACTAGCATAGCATCTGCATGGCCAGGTTCAGCACGTCCTTCACATGGTTTGTCTTGTTATGATAGCGTGTCACAAAGATATGGCTAGCAGCCATTCATCATCACAAGCTTGTCATGTTAACGCTGTGTGGTGCTGAGAGCAGACAGACATCGCAGCATCCGGCTAAATATAGAGCGCTACATGTAGCTTCTTCTCTGCAGTCGAGCTGTTTTCGCCACGGTTGTGTGTCTGAACTGTTTACATTGTTACGGTTCAGCTCCCCCATTTATCTGGCTGATATCACACATGAACAGTGTTGGGCGTTAGTCAGGACGTGTGTAATTAGTTAATTATTACTGATTACTCCTTTAAAAAGTAATAAAATTACTTATTACCAGTGTTGGAGGTAACTCATTACAAAAGTAACATATTAGATGTAATAATTACTTTTAGCAGTAACTTAGTAATGTAACTTATTACCAATAGGATTTCAGTAATATTATACCAGTTACTTTGTCAAGTTACAAATTGAGTTACTTTTTTTTCTTTTCTTTCTTTTAATCAAAGCACATACAGTACTTGTATTTAAATAAAGATACAATCATTTCCTAATCAAATTGTGTGTTTTTATGCAAATAACCAGTATAGATGACAATAACAAAGGAATAGGATAAGATTTAGAATTTTGGATGGTTTACACTGACTTCAAGATGGTTGAAATTATTTTTCGCGTGATGGTTGCGGGGCGGCAATGTCATTCTGCTACTGCTGTTATTTTGGTGAAAGTAATGCAAAAGTAATGTAATAATAACCAACAAGTTACTCTACACAGACAGTAATACTGTAAAGTAACTTATTACATTCAAATGAAAGTAACTAGTAATATGTAGTATATTACATTTTGAAAGTAACTTTCCCAACACTGCCTATTACTTGGTATCAAAAGTAATTCATTACGTTACTTGCTACTTTACTATTTTACTTTAGCTAACCCCCCTTGCGTAAAGTGATGTACTGTACAACATGTTTAGTAGCCAGCTCCTTTTAGAACTGAATCCACTTTATTGGAACAATAATTATCATCACAGGAGTCAACAATCAGCCAAACTGCAGACTTGTTATTTATTTGCCTACAGGACAAAAAACTAATCGTGTTGTGGAAATGCAGTAAGTCTCACATCGCCAGACCTATCTATCTCCACACTTTGTGTGAGAAAGTAATGCAGTAGCTTGAAGTTACTTGGATTGGTAACTGTTTCCGAAATTGTAATCCCTTACATTACTAGTTACTGGGAAAATAATAAAATTACAGTAACTAAGGTACTGTAACTAAGTTAGTGCCCATCACTGTACATGAAGGAAGACACGGCCGGCTCACTGACATCACAACACGTCTCACATCTCACAGCTGACCAAGCACGTTATTCATGCTCAAGCTGAGGAAACAGGGATTGCCATACTGATAAGTGTTATTAAATACATACAGTACAGTATATTTCATTCATTTGTGTTATTGATATGTAAACCGTTTTTGGGCTTAGATCACTTTAATTTTGGTCAACAGTGGATGACAGCTGATATTTTTTAACATACCGCCCAAGACACCACTTTTGGTTATGTAGCCTACTATAGGTGTAGCATTTTGTGTGTGTGTATGTGTGCATATATATATATATATATATATATATATATATATATATATATATATATATATATATATATATATATATATATATATATATATATATATATATATATATATATATATAATGAATCCACCATTAAAAGATTCCATAATGTAGCATACTGTATATATATATAGAGGAGATTACACACACAATTCAAAAGTAAAAGCAAACTCTTAGTGCAATCCTTGTTTCTATGTGTTCCAATAAGTCACATGCAGCATGCAGTCTGACCAACAGACAGCGGGCGGTAACCACTCACTTCTAGCCCTTGCTGCTCCATCCGAGAAGGGGAGGAGGGGGGGGGGGAGAGAGAGGGGGGGGGGGGGTAGAGAGGGGAGGGGGGGGGGGGGGGGGGAGGGGAGAGGGGGGGGGTAGAGAGGGGAGGGGGAGAGAGAGAGGGAGGGGGAGGGTAGAGAGGGGAGGGGGAGGGTAGAGAGGGGAGGGGGAGGGTAGAGAGGGGAGGGGGAGGGTAGAGAGGGGAGGGGGAGGGTAGAGAGGGGAGGGGGAGAGAGAGAGTGGGAGAGAGAGAGGGAGGGGGAGGGTAGAGAGGGGAGGGGGAGGGTAGAGAGGGGAGGGGGAGGGTAGAGAGGGGAGGGGGAGAGAGAGAGTGGGAGAGAGAGGGAGGGGGAGGGGGAGAGAGAGAGTGGGAGAGAGAGGGAGGGGGAGGGGGAGAGAGAGAGTGGGAGAGAGAGAGGGAGGGGGAGAGAGATATGAGGGAAATGATTACAGAGTGTGAAAAGTGGGAGCAGCCCTGAACAGGAAGTTCCCTGGAAGAGGAGCATCATTCCTTGAAGCCAGTGAATAAGTTAGGTAACGATAACAAACTGCTCTCTGAAATACGTATGTGATTGTTTGTTCAAAGTGCTGTTTCACTTACAACAGATTTTAGTAGAGTAGTAGTAGATTTAGAGTAGTAGAGTAGAGTAGTACTAGAGTAGTAGATTTAGAGTAGTAGAGTACAGTAGTACTAGAGTAGTAGTACACCAGTAGATTTGCTCCCCTCTTATGATCACAGGAGCTCTCCTCCTCAACATTAGCTGGCCGTGGATCTGCTGTCACCTCCGGCATTCAAGGCTTTCCTCTCAGCATCAATACTTGCAAAAAGGCTCAATGACTTGTTGAGAAGAAGCGGCTCCTCAACACGAAATAATCCAAACCTGACTCTACTTTTCTCTGTTACAACTTTGAGGCTAGGGGTTTGACGGCTGACTGTTCGTGGACTCAACAAGTACCAATCAATCAATCATCTGTCAAGCTGTCAATCAATTAATCAGTCAATCACCCAGCCAGTCAATAGAATGGATCAGACACAGGTTGTATAAAGCGACACATCAAGCATCAAGCATCAAGAGAGTGTGTGTGGACATCGAGCAGAGTGTGTGTGGACATAGAGCAGAGTGTGTGTGGACATAGAGCAGAGTGTGTGTGGACATCGAGCAGAGTGTGTGTGGAGAGGAGCTCACCTCTGCCTGGAGACTCTCCAGCCGTGTCATGTGCTGCCTTGTAGATACGCTCTTCTCCCTGAAGTCGCTCCGTAACGAGTGAACCTGAGTGGACAGCTGCCTCTCCACCTCTACAGCCTGGACACAGAGAGAGAGAGAGAGAGAGAGAGAGAGAGCATGAGAGGGAGGGAGAGAGAGGGGGAGGGAGAGAGAGAGAGAGAGAGAGAGAGAGAGAGAGAGAGAGAGCATGAGAGGGAGGGAGAGAGAGAGAGAGAGAGAGAGAGAGAGAGAGAGCATGAGAGGGAGGGAGAGAGAGAGAGAGAGAGAGAGAGAGAGAGAGAGAGAGAGAGCATGAGAGAGAGAGAGAGAGAGAGAGAGAGAGAGCATGAGAGGGAGAGAGAGAGAGAGAGTGAGAGAGAGACAGAGAGAGTCAGTGAGTAGAGGGGGAGGGCAAGAGAAGGAGAGAGCATGAGAGAGAGAGGGAGAGAGAAGAGGGAGGGCAAGAGAGGGAGAGAGAGAGAGAGAGACACAGTAGTGTGAGAATGTGTTCCAGTAAGTGTGTGTTATTCTTCCAGTTTGTTGATTTAAATAGGCCTTTATCACAAGCATGTCTGAGAGGAGTGTGGACAATGTGTCTACTACAGTAGATCTAACTCAACACATTCACTCATTTGACACATTTATAGGACAAGCATACGGGAAAACTACTGTAGGCAAGAGCAGATTTTAGCAAGACTATTCTCCAGCCTAACCAACCCAGCAGCCTGGCACTATGTATCTACTGTGTATCTATCTACTGTATCTATCTACTGTGTGTGTGTGTGTGTGTGTGTGTGTGTGTGTGTGTGTGTGTGTGTGTGTGTGTGTGTGTGTGTGTGTGTGTGTGTGTGTGTGTGTGTGTGTGTATCTATCTATCTACTGTGTATCTATCTACTGTGTGTATCTTATCTACTGTGTATCTATCTACTGTGTGTATTTATCTACTGTGGGTGCATCGGTCTGTAGCCATTAAAGGAACACTCCGCCCATTTTCAACCAGCTTTGTATCATTAGAACATCAGTAGTATATCAGAAAACTGTAAACGGTTTTGAAGTCTGTCATTTAATTTGACAGTTATTGAGTTTTAAAGTGTGGACCAGTGACATCACTGGTCCACACTAACTCAAATGAATAACTCATTAACTCAAATCAACTCTCAATAACTGTCAAACTAGATGAATGATGAATACGGTAGTTTGACAGTTATTGAGAGTTGATTTGAGTTAATGAGTTATTAATTTGAGTTAGTGTGGACCAGTGATGTCACTGGTCCACACTTTAACACTCAATAACTGTTAAATTAAATGACAGACTTCAAAACAGTTTACAGTTTTCTGATATACTACTGATGTTCTAATGATACAAAGCCGGTTGAAAATGGGCGGAGTGTTCCTTTAACGAGTGATTGCGTTTTCTTTCTTTTGTTGCTGCTACAGTCAGTATTCTCAGGAGGCATCTGTCATTTCCTGTTCTTGCTTCTGGTCGTCTGTATCACCCAGATAAAGTGACTTGCACCTCAATGGAATCTGCCATTCAACAATATAATATAGTGCCTGGTTGCTTCTCCTAATGCTCTCTCTCCCAAAATAGCTGGAAGTCTGGGCAGCTCCAAAACACTGCTGCTGGTTTGCCTCCCCAGCATGGCTTTCCCAACATACTGTATCAAGGTGACTCACTTGAGTCTGATAAGGAACCGCAAGATACTCCTTGTTATTCTCACGTACACACACACACACACACACACACACACACACACACACACACACGCACATGCACGCACACACACACACACACACACACACACACACACACACACACACACACACACACACACACACACACACACACACACACACACACAGTTCATTGTGAGTGAGTCACCCCCCCCCCTGTTCCTGTAAATGCTGCTTTGATGCTGTTCCTGTGAAGTTTTAGCTAACGAAGCCACAACCTTATTTTCTTTTTAAAATCTGAAATAGTTCACTCCTCACTCTCCACTGCAACAGACTCACTCCTCACTCTCCACTACAACAGACTGTCACTCCTCACTCTCCACTGCAGCAGACTGTCACTCCTCACTCTCCACTACAACAGACTGTCACTCCTCACTCTCCACTGCAGCAGACTGTCACTCCTCACTCTCCACTGCAGCAGACTGTCACTCCTCACTCTCCACTGCAGCAGACTGTCACTCCTCGCTCTCCACTGCAACAGACTGTCACTCCTCACTCTCCACTGCAACAGACTGTCACTCCTCACTCTCCAGACTGTCACTCCTCACTCTCCACTGCAGCAGACTGTCACTCCTCACTCTCCACTGCAGCAGACTGTCACTCCTCACTCTCCACTGCAACAGACTGTCACTCCTCGCTCTCCACTGCAACAGACTGTCACTCCTCACTCTCCACTGCAACAGACTGTCACTCCTCACTCTCCACTGCAACAGACTGTCACTCCTCACTCTCCACTGCAGCAGACTGTCACTCCTCACTCTCCACTGCAACAGACTGTCACTCCTCACTCTCCACTGCAACAGACTGTCACTCTTCACTCTCCACTGCAACAGACTGTCACCCCTCACTCTCCACTGCAACAGACTGTCACTCCTCACTCTCCACTGCAACAGACTGTCACTCCTCACTCTCCACTGCAACAGACTGTCACTCTTCACTCTCCACTGCAACAGACTGTCACTCCTCACTCTCCACTGCAACAGACTGTCACTCCTCACTCTCCACTGCAACAGACTGTCACTCCTCGCTCTCCACTGCAACAGACTGTCACTCCTCACTCTCCACTGCAACAGACTGTCACTCCTCACTCTCCACTGCAACAGACTGTCACTCCTCACTCTCCACTGCAACAGACTGTCACTCTTCACTCTCCACTGCAACAGACTGTCACTCCTCACTCTCCACTGCAACAGACTGTCACTCCTCACTCTCCACTGCAACAGACTGTCACTCCTCACTCTCCACTGCAACAGACTGTCACTCCTCACTCTCCACTGCAACAGACTGTCACTCTTCACTCTCCACTGCAACAGACTGTCACCCCTCACTCTCCACTGCAACAGACTGTCACTCCTCACTCTCCACTGCAAAAGACTGTCACTCCTCACTCTCCACTGCAACAGACTGTCACTCCTCACTCTCCACTGCAACAGACTGTCACCCCTCACTCTCCACTGCAACAGACTGACACCCCTCACTCTCCACTGCAACAGACTGTCACTCCTCACTCTTCACTGCAACAGACTGTCACCCCTCACTCTCCACTGCAACAGACTGTCACCCCTCACTCTCCACTGCAACAGACTGTCACTACTCACTCTCCACTGCAACAGACTGTCACTCCTCACTCTTCACTGCAACATACTGTCACTCCTCACTCTTCACTGCAACATACTGTCACTCCTCACTCTGCACTGCAACAGACTGTCACCCCTCACTCTTCACTGCAACAGACTGTCACTCCTCACTCTCCACTGCAACAGACTGTCACTCCTCACTCTCCACTGCAACAGACTGTCACTCCTCACTCTCCACTGCAACAGACTGTCACTCCTCACTCTCCGCTGCAACAGACTGTCACCCCTCACTCTCCACTGCAACAGACTGTCACTCCTCACTCTCCGCTGCAACAGACTGTCACTCCTCACTCTCCACTGCAACAGACTGTCACTCCTCACTCTCCGCTGCAACAGACTGTCACTCCTCACTCTCCACTGCAACAGACTGTCACTCCTCAATCTCCACTGCAACAGACTGTCACTCCTCACTCTCCACTGCAACAGACTGTCACTCCTCACTCTCCGCTGCAACAGACTGTCACTCCTCACTCTCCACTACAACATACTGTCACCCCTCACTCTCCACTGCAACAGACTGTCACTCCTCACTCTCCGCTGCAACAGACTGTCACTCCTCACTCTCCACTGCAACAGACTGTCACTCCTCACTCTCCGCTGCAACAGACTGTCACTCCTCACTCTCCACTGCAACAGACTGTCACTCCTCAATCTCCACTGCAACAGACTGTCACTCCTCACTCTCCACTGCAACAGACTGTCACTCCTCACTCTCCACTGCAACAGACTGTCACTCCTCACTCTCCACTACAACATACTGTCACCCCTCACTCTCCACTGCAACAGACTGTCACTCCTCACTCTCCGCTGCAACAGACTGTCACTCCTCACTCTCCACTGCAACAGACTGTCACTCCTCACTCTCCGCTGCAACAGACTGTCACTCCTCACTCTCCACTGCAACAGACTGTCACTCCTCAATCTCCACTGCAACAGACTGTCACTCCTCACTCTCCACTGCAACAGACTGTCACTCCTCACTCTCCACTGCAACAGACTGTCACTCCTCACTCTCCACTGCAACAGACTGTCACTCCTCACTCTCCACTGCAACATACTGTCACCCCTCACTCTCCACTACAACATACTGTCACCCCTCACTCTCCACTGCAACAGACTGTCACTCCTCACTCTCCGCTGCAACAGACTGTCACTCCTCACTCTCCACTGCAACAGACTGTCACTCCTCACTCTCCACTGCAACAGACTGTCACTCCTCACTCTCCACTGCAACAGACTGTCACTCCTCACTCTCCACTGCAACAGACTGTCACTCCTCACTCTCCACTGCAACAGACTGTCACTCCTCACTCTCCACTGCAACAGACTGTCACTCCTCACTCTCCGCTGCAACAGACTGTCACTCCTCACTCTCCGCTGCAACAGACTGTCACCCCTCACTCTCCACTGCAACAGACTGTCACTCCTCACTCTCCACTGCAACATACTGTCACTCCTCACTCTCCAGACTGTCACTCCTCACTCTCCGCTGCAACAGACTGTCACCCCTCACTCTCCACTGCAACAGACTGTCACTCCTCACTCTCCACTGCAACAGACTGTCACTCCTCACTCTCCACTGCAACAGACTGTCACTCCTCACTCTCCAGACTGTCACTCCTCACTCTCCACTGCAACAGACTGTCACTCCTCACTCTCCACTGCAACAGACTGTCACTCCTCACTCTCCACTGCAACACTGTCACTCCTCACTCTCCACTGCAACAGACTGTCACTCCTCACTCTCCACTGCAACACACTGTCCCTCCTCACTCTCCACTGCAACAGACTGTCACTCCTCACTCCCCACTGCAACAGACTGTCACTCCTCACTCTCCACTGCAACAGACTGTCACTCCTCACTCTCCACTGCAACAGACTGTCACTCCTCACTCTCCGCTGCAACAGACTGTCACTCCTCACTCTCCGCTGCAACAGACTGTCACTCCTCACTCTCCACTGCAACAGACTGTCACTCCTCACTCTCCACTGCAACAGACTGTCACTCCTCACTCTCCACTGCAACAGACTGTCACTCCTCACTCTCCGCTGCAACAGACTGTCACTCCTCACTCTCCACTGCAACAGACTGTCACTCCTCACTCTCCACTGCAACAGACTGTCACTCCTCACTCTCCACTGCAACAGACTGTCACTCCTCACTCTCCAGACTGTCACTCCTCACTCTCCACTGCAACAGACTGTCACTCCTCACTCTCCAGACTGTTACTCCTCACTCTCCACTGCAACAGACTGTCACTCCTCACTCTCCAGACTGTCACTCCTCACTCTCCACTGCAACAGACTGTCACTCCTCACTCTCCAGACTGTCACTCCTCACTCTCCAGACTGTCACTCCTCACTCTCCACTGCAGCAGACTGTCACTCCTCACTCTCTACTGCAACAGACTGTCACTCCTCACTCTCCACTGCAGCAGACTGTCACTCCTCACTCTCCACTGCAACAGACTGTCACTCCTCACTCTTCACTGCAACAGACTGTCACTCCTCACTCTCCACTGCAACAGACTGTCACTCCTCACTCTCCACTGCAACAGACTGTCACTCCTCACTCTCCACTGCAACAGACTGTCACTCCTCACTCTCCACTGCAACAGACTGTCACTCCTCACTCTCCACTGCAAAAGACTGTCACTCCTCACTCTCCACTGCAACAGACTGTCACTCCTCACTCTCCACTGCAACAGACTGTCACTCCTCACTCTCCACTGCAACAGACTGTCACTCCTCACTCTTCACTGCAACAGACTGTCACTCCTCACTCTCCACTGCAACAGACTGTCACTCCTCACTCTTCACTGCAACAGACTGTCACTCCTCACTCTCCACTGCAACAGACTGTCACTCCTCACTCTCCACTGCAACAGACTGTCACTCCTCACTCTCCACTGCAACATACTGTCACTCCTCACTCTCCACTGCAACAGACTGTCACTCCTCACTCTCCACTGCAACAGACTGTCACTCCTCACTCTCCACTGCAACAGACTGTCACTCCTCACTCTCCACTGCAACAGACTGTCACTCCTCACTCTCCACTGCAACAGACTGTCACTCCTCACTCTCCACTGCAACAGACTGTCACTCCTCACTCTCCACTGCAGCATCAGCTATCAGCTGAGCTTATTGGACGGATGGGATCAGGCCACAGAGAGCCCGGCCGGACCTCATTAGCATAAAGCTGCACTCAGGAAGCTGCCATTCACAATATTAGGGCAGGACGGACTCCGAATTCTGTCAGTCCAATCGGATTTGGCTGTTCAATACGAATATTCGACGGATCTTTTTTCACCCGAACTCATTATCGTCACTGCCCAGAGCACTGACCAGACCTAAATGATAGAAGCTAAATATGTCCAACAGTGTAAGAAGCTAAGAAGCAAATGATTTGTAAACTGGCTGCCGATTCCATTTTTCCAACCCTGACAAATGAGACTCACATTTTTATTTAAGAATTGAACAATTTCTATTGAGTCACTAGGGACTGAGGGGAAATGATGGTGTGTTTTTAAACTCAATAAGTACAGCCAGTCACTGTTATGTCAGCCTGAAGTGCAATTAGACCGAGGCCTCTAGGTGGCGCTATGATGTCTATAAGAGCTCTTCAGTTCACACCATTCATGTCAGACTGGCTTCAGTCCACTGTCCTTAGGTAACGCTGGTTACAGTCTGTGCTTGTATGTTGTCCTTAGGTAACGCTGGTTACAATCTGTGCTTGTATGTTGTCCTTAGGTAATGCTGGTTACAGTCTGTGCTTGTATGTTGTCCTTAGGTAATGCTGGTTACAGTCTGTGCTTGTATGTTGGCCTTAGGTAACGCTGGTTACAGTCTGTGCTTGTATGTTGTTCTTAGGTAACGCTGGTTACAGTCTGTGCTTGTATGCTGTCCTTAGGTAACGCTGGTTACAGTCTGTGCTTGTATGTTGTCCTTAGGTAACGCTGGTTACAGTCTGTGCTTGTATGTTGTCCTTAGGTAACGCTGGTTACAGTCTGTGCTTGTATGTTGTCCTTAGGTAACGCTGGTTACAGTCTGTGCTTGTATGTTGTCCTTAGGTAACGCTGGTTACAGTCTGTGCTTGTATGTTGTCCTTAGGTAACGCTGGTTACAGTCTGTGCTTGTATGTTGTCCTTAGGTAACGCTGGTTACAGTCTGTGCTTGTATGTTGGCCTTAGGTAACGCTGGTTAGTCTGTGCTTGTATGTTGGCCTTAGGTAACGCTGGTTACAGTCTGTGCTTGTATGTTGGCCTTAGGTAACGCTGGTTACAGTCTGTGCTTGTATGTTGTCCTTAGGTAACGCTGGTTACAGTCTGTGCTTGTATGTTGTCCTTAGGTAACGCTGGTTACAGTCTGTGCTTGTATGTTGTCCTTAGGTAATGCTGGTTACAGTCTGTGCTTGTATGTTGTTCTTAGGTAACGCTGGTTACAGTCTGTGCTTGTATGCTGTCCTTAGGTAACGCTGGTTACAGTCTGTGCTTGTATGTTGTCCTTAGGTAACGCTGGTTACAGTCTGTGCTTGTATGTTGTCCTTAGGTAACGCTGGTTACAGTCTGTGCTTGTATGTTGTCCTTAGGTAACGCTGGTTACAGTCTGTGCTTGTATGTTGTCCTTAGGTAACGCTGGTTACAGTCTGTGCTTGTATGTTGTCCTTAGGTAACGCTGGTTACAGTCTGTGCTTGTATGTTGTCCTTAGGTAACGCTGGTTACAGTCTGTGCTTGTATGTTGTCCTTAGGTAACGCTGGTTACAGTCTGTGCTTGTATGTTGGCCTTAGGTAACGCTGGTTACAGTCTGTGCTTGTATGTTGGCCTTAGGTAACGCTGGTTACAGTCTGTGCTTGTATGTTGGCCTTAGGTAACGCTGGTTACAGTCTGTGCTTGTATGTTGTCCTTAGGTAACGCTGGTTACAGTCTGTGCTTGTATGTTGTCCTTAGGTAACGCTGGTTACAGTCTGTGCTTGTATGTTGTCCTTAGGTAACGCTGGTTACAGTCTGTGCTTGTATGTTGTCCTTAGGTAACGCTGGTTACAGTCTGTGCTTGTATGTTGTCCTTAGGTAACGCTGGTTACAGTCTGTGCTTGTATGTTGTCCTTAGGTAACGCTGGTTACAGTCTGTGCTTGTATGTTGTCCTTAGGTAACGCTGGTTACAGTCTGTGCTTGTATGTTGTCCTTGGGTAATGCTGGTTGCAGTCTGTGCTTGTATGTTGTCCTTAGGTAACGCTGGTTACAGTCTGTGCTTGTATGTTGTCCTTAGGTAACGCTGGTTACAGTCTGTGCTTGTATGTTGTCCTTAGGTAACGCTGGTTACAGTCTGTGCTTGTGCTCTGCTGGGAGTCTCTGAAAAAGAGCATCCACAACAGCTCTGCTTCAGCTCCACTATGAACAGAAACTAATACTACACTCTGGTGACAAGTGTGCCTTCTTTGCTGTGTTTGCAAAGGAGAGTCAAGGAATTCCTATAGAGGTATTATCTGTCTATAGGGCTTGTTGTTGAGTCTATATGGCTGGAATATTAAATATTAAATATTAAATAATTCCTACAATAATAATACATTAGAAAAGACATGAAATTGACTGTGATGCAGTGTAGCCCCACCTTCCCCATCTGTGATGCAGTTGCAAGAATAATTTGCAACTACAATTTGTCGCATGTCTGACGTTTATTATTAATGTTCTTGTCATATTATTGTCTGCTAATGACTCTTAGTCAAGTCAAGTTAATATTTGTATAGCACATTTCATACACAAGGACAATTCAAAGTGTTCACATAAACGGGTTGACACAAGAAAATAAAAGAATAAAAGAAGAGAATAAAATAGGCATTTAAAAACATCACAACAGAACTTTAAGAAAGAGCATAAAAAGTGCATTAAGCGACAGGTGCAGCAGTTACAAAAAGAACAAAAAACTGACAGAGGACTCATTGGGTTTGCATAATAGAATAAATCAATTTTTCTCTATTAAATCCCCCGACATCATGATAAGAAACATGATTACACACACATGATTGGAAAGATGTCCATAACCTTTATAATAGTTGGACTCGAGCCTTTAGAGGCCACATATATCATATGTGTCATAAAAGTCTTTAGTCTATTTTTAAAAGTGAGTAAAGTTGGGGCAGATCTGAGGTCTTTAGCCAGTATTCACTTCCAGTCACCAGTAGGGGTGGGGGGAAATCGATACAGATACTGTAGTATTTTTTCTGGCAATATATCATATCACATGAATGCCAAGTATCGCGATATTTTATTATATAAATTGTTGAGTGCATGTAACATTTATGACAGGTTTTTATGACAGTGTTGGTGTCAGTCTGTCTGCTTGACAATCCCATTTTGCTGCAAGAAAAATGATTGAAGTGAGATTTTTCTCTCATTAGATAAAACATGTTGACAAAGTTTTTTCCTTTGGGGACATCATTTGCAGTTGAAAAAAGGTAATAAATCACAAATATTTTTAAAATCGCAATATTATCGTGTCGTGAGTTAAGTATCGTGATGTCGTATCGTAGGGACTCTGGTGATTTCCACCTCTATTCATCAGATGTGCTTTTTTCTTTACTTGGTCAGAATGAGCACAGGAGATAATAGTCGCTGCTGTTGGAGGAAAACCATGTTTTGTAATTGAACTGAAGGTTCAGCTGGACCTTTATAATGCATCAGTGGGGATGCAACACATTCAAAAGTGCACTAACATTCCCAGAATGCATAGCCGTTAATCTGAAAACATGGCCTGTTTTCTCAATGTGTGAAAGTGTGACTTTTTAAAGAGCAAGATGCATCTGTGTAGGGCTGTCCTCCACTCAGGATTCTGCCAGTCAAATCCGATTCGACTGTCCAATGTGAATATTCGACTATTCTATACAAAAAAATAAAAAATAAGAATAAGAATATCTTCAGTGATTATTTCAACCACATTAACAGTCAATACAACAGAGTGATGGGGACATATTTTGAGCATTTAAAAATCAATAAGAGACTGTATATGATCATGCAAGATTTGAGTTGCCAACGTCGGGCTATTGGATCATGTATTTGTCTGAATATTGAGACAGGCTGGTCTCAATATTATTATACTAATTATATATTATAATTAAAAAAAATCTTTTTTAAATTAAGCTCTTATAGCCCAATCTTTTATATCACCGTTTAAACATTAAAACAACATGTAGCCTACATAGAGACAGTCGGCATGTGTGGGAACGCCCACAAAATGTTAAACGGCTGGCGCGCGAGTGGGGTAAAACCGCCGATATATCTCAATGGGCTGACTCACTAAAGGACGGTGCTGCGGCTCTAAACTACAGGTTTGGGGGTTCTACAGCAGAACACAAGACGTCTGCTCAGATGTGCGTTTACTGCGGTGGTTAAATCCCCGATCGTGTCTGCCTGGGCTGGGCTATCAGCTAAATTCTAACTTTGCTGAATGGATAGAACGGGGGATTTACCCCACCCTGACCACGCCCCCAGCCAGGTTGAGCCAGCTAACCCAGCGTCTATTGTGGGCGTTCCTAGAGTCTGTACGGGCGTTCCCAGACATGCCGACTATCTCTATGGAGAACAACTTAAACAGTTCTTTAGCCTATTTCCCAAAAACGAATGGGTCTAAATAAATCTAAACAAGCTCCATGGACTGACGAGCCGTCAGTGGAGGTCAGTGCAGAGGCAGGTCACAGCAGTGACCCAGTGGCCCACTGCACCGAGGAAAAACAGGAGAGCTGACCACACACACACACTGACACATCTGCTGACATTCCTCTTCATCTGAGCAGAAAATCCTCACATCCCAGATCAAGCATTATCGGCACGACAGTACACACAGACACACACAGGCACGCACGCTGCACACACAGGCACGCACGCTGCACACACACACACACACACACACGCACATGCACACACACACCGCGCGCACACACACACACACACACACACACACACACACACACACACGGGCAAGTGAGACTGCTGCGACAGAATCCAGGGCAGCAAAGTAGGGCTCAGTGCAGAGATCCACACACAGGATTCCCACACCTTCTTATACATCAAACTCAGGGAATTTTCAAGGTCTTTCCAGGCCCGATTCCCTCTAATTCAAGGCCTAGTTTGAGACACGGAGCAAAGGTTCATTACTGTTACACCACTGAGAATCTCACTAGTATAATAAGGTGGATGAGAACTAGCAGCTTTACAGAAGGTCACAGACAACACTTAAAGTGAAGTGAGAGGCTTATGATGTGAACACTTCTCAACTGTGCTGTGTTAAGCCCATTACTAACATTACGTTGCGTCAAATGAACGTCAATTTCGAATTCTTGCACAAAATATATAAATTCAAGCACTTTCAATGACCCACGTCTATTTAGGTTTATTTTCAAAAACTTTCAAATTCACAAACTTTCAAGGATTTCAAGGAGCGTGGGAACCCTGGTTCTACTCTATTTTCCAGAGAGCAGACAGGCAGAAACGTACACATCATCACAGGCTCTGACTAAACTCCACAGTATGACATCATCACAGGCTCTGACTAAACGCCGCAGTATGACATCATCACAGGCTCTGACTAAACGCCACAGTATGACATCATCACAGGCTCTGACTAAACTCCACAGTATGACATCATCACAGACTCTGACTAAACTCCACAGTATGACATCATCGCAGGCCCTGACTAAACTCCACAGTATGACATCATCACAGACTCTGACTAAACTCCACAGTATGACATCATCACAGGCTCTGACTAAACTCCACAGTATGACATCATCACAGGCCCTGACTAAACTCCACAGTATGACATCATCACAGGCTCTGACTAAACTCCACAGTATGACATCATCACAGGCTCTGACTAAACGCCACAGTATGACATCATCACAGGCTCTGACTAAACTCCACAGTATGACATCATCGCAGGCCCTGACTAAACTCCACAGTGTGACATCATCACAGGCTCTGACTAAACTCCGCAGTATGACATCATCACAGGCTCTGACTAAACTCCGCAGTATGACATCATCACAGGCTCTGACTAAACTCCGCAGTATGACATCATCACAGGCTCTGACTAAACTCCGCAGTATGACATCATCACAGGCTCTGACATCATCACAGGCTCTGACTAAACTCCGCAGTATGACATCATCACAGGCTCTGACTAAACTCCGCAGTATGACATCATCACAGGCTCTGACTAAACTCCGCAGTATGACATCATCACAGGCTCTGACTAAACTCCGCAGTATGACATCATCACAGGCCCTGACTAAACTCCACAGTATGACACATGACGTGACAGACACATGAGGTCTTTTCTGTGGTGACGCCACCCCAGCATCACGCTGGCCACGCCCTCTCCATCACACAGCTCTGCAGAGAGAACATTGCCATGGTAACAACACATGGACTTTCAATTCGCATGTCACTCTGGTTGTCATGGCAACCGGGGAGAGGCCCGATTGGCGGAGCTGTGACATGTGGTCTGCTGGTATTTCCCTTGGTCATTTGCACAGAGCGCTGTCTAAGTCTAGTCTAGACTCCACCTTCATGTGATTGCATAACGATTCCTTATGCGATTGTGGCTGAGTATCGTTTAAAAAATGACCATCCCAGCATCAATACCAGTAAAAACCCTTTAGGCTTAATGTGATAATATGATACCAATGAGGCCATTTACACCTGGCGTTAACATGTGTTTTCTGTGATCAGATTGCAATCAGATTGTGCTTTATCACCTGAAAGTACAGGTGTAAACACCCCCAAAACGCATTGAAGAAGGATTGCAATCTGATCGGCCAAACCACCTCCGGAGGTGGTCAGGGATGCATTGTGTGTACACATTGAACACAAGTGTAAATGCAATGTGTCCTCTCAATCTGGATACAGCAACTTTATGCGGATTGAGAGGACAACCATTTCTGCCATCAGATTGCAATCAGATTGCGATCTGATGGCAGAAAACGCATGTTAACGCCAGGTGTATATGGCCTCAATGAGTACTTCATACATTTTTAGTTTTTTTACTCTTCATTTAATACCCATCATGTGAATGGAAGCATACAGTTGCATAAAATGCCACCACATCTCCTCATCCAAATAGCTTTTACACAAATTCATTTTGAAAGTGTTCAAATTGTTGAAATATGTATTCAATAACAGTACAAAACTGTACTGTACAAGTATTATTTGGGCAGTGTGATTTTAAACAAAGCTCATTAAACTAGCTCACCAGCCAGTTAGTCCTCTACATACAGTATCTTTTTAATGCAGTACTCACATGCACTACAGTACTGTACTGATTTATTTTCGGTTGATACCTCAAAAGGTATCGAGGACCGATATCCAGGCATAATTAACGAATCCTCCAAGGGAGAGCAGGTGCCCATTAGAAAGCCCTGATACCAACAGCCACAGTGAGCTGATGTCTGTTAGAAAGCCCTGATACCAACAGCCACAGTGACCTGATGTCTGTTAGAAAGCCCTGATACCAACAGCCACAGTGGCCTGATGCCTGTTAGAAAGCCCTGATACCAACAGCCACAGTGGCCTGATGCCTGTTAGAAAGCCCTGATACCAACAGCCACAGTGGCCTGATGTCTGTTAGAAAGCCCTGATACCAACAGCCACAGTGGGTTGATGCCTGTTAGAAAGCCCTGATACCAACAGCCACAGTGGCCTGATGTCTGTTAGAAAGCCCTGATACCAACAGCCACAGTGGCCTGATGCCTGTTAGAAAGCCCTGATACCAACAGCCACAGTGGCCTGATGTCTGTTAGAAAGCCCTGATACCAACAGCCACAGTGGGTTGATGCCTGTTAGAAAGCCCTGATACCAACAGCCACAGTGGCCTGATGCCTGTTAGAAAGCCCTGATACCAACAGGCCACAGTGGCCTGATGCCTGTTAGAAAGCCCTGATACCAACAGCCACAGTGAGCTGGTGGGAGGCAGCGGTGACTGGATCTGAACTAAAGCTGATGGCTGGAGAGCCGCCCACGCAGGGAGCATCTTCAACACAGACTGGAGATGACGAGAGACTGTTTGAACACATTGTGAAATAGTACAGACGTTACACCTGGGTTCATGGTGGTATGACGTTACAGACGTTACACCTGGGTTCATGGTGGTATGACGTTACAGACGTTACACCTGGGTTCATGGTGGTATGACGTTACAGACGTTACACCTGGGTTCATGGTGGTATGACGTTACAGACGTTACACCTGGGTTCATGGTGGTATGACGTTACAGACGTTACACCTGGGTTCATGGTGGTATGACGTTACAGACGTTACACCTGGGTTCATGGTGGTATGACGTTACAGACGTTACACCTGGGTTCATGGTGGTGTGACGTTACAGACGTTACACCTGGGTTCATGGTGGTATGACGTTACAGACGTTACACCTGGGTTCATGGTGGTATGACGTTACAGACGTTACACCTGGGTTCATGGTGGTATGACGTTACAGACGTTACACCTGGGTTCATGGTGGTATGACGTTACAGACGTTACACCTGGGTTCGTGGTGGTATGACGTTACAGACGTTACACCTGGGTTCACGGTGGTATGACGTTACAGACGTTACACCTGGGTTCACGGTGGTATGACGTTACAGACGTTACACCTGGGTTCATGGTGGTATGACGTTACAGACGTTACACCTGGGTTCATGGTGGTATGACGTTACAGACATTACACCTGGGTTCATGGTGGTATGACGTTACAGACGTTACACCTGGGTTCATGGTGGTATGACGTTACAGACGTTACACCTGGGTTCATGGTGGTATGACGTTACAGACGTTACACCTGGGTTCATGGTGGTATGACGTTACAGACGTTACACCTGGGTTCATGGTGGTATGACGTTACAGACGTTACACCTGGGTTCATGGTGGTATGACGTTACAGACGTTACACCTGGGTTCATGGTGGTATGACGTTACAGACGTTACACCTGGGTTCATGGTGGTATGACGTTACAGACGTTACACCTGGGTTCACGGTGGTATGACGTTACAGACGTTACACCTGGGTTCACGGTGGTATGACGTTACAGACGTTACACCTGGGTTCATGGTGGTATGACGTTACAGACATTACACCTGGGTTCATGGTGGTATGACGTTACAGACGTTACACCTGGGTTCATGGTGGTATGACGTTACAGACGTTACACCTGGGTTCATGGTGGTATGACGTTACAGACGTTACACCTGGGTTCACGGTGGTATGACGTTACAGACGTTACACCTGGGTTCATGGTGGTATGACGTTACAGACATTACACCTGGGTTCATGGTGGTATGACGTTACAGACGTTACACCTGGGTTCATGGTGGTATGACGTTACAGACGTTACACCTGGGTTCATGGTGGTATGACGTTACAGACATTACACCTGGGTTCATGGTGGTATGACGTTACAGACGTTACACCTGGGTTCATGGTGGTATGACGTTACAGACGTTACACCTGGGTTCATGGTGGTGTGACGTTACAGACGTTACACCTGGGTTCATGGTGGTATGACGTTACAGACGTTACACCTGGGTTCATGGTGGTGTGACGTTACAGACGTTACACCTGGGTTCATGGTGGTATGACGTTACAGACATTACACCTGGGTTCATGGTGGTATGACGTTACAGACGTTACACCTGGGTTAATGGTGGTATGACGTTACAGACGTTACACCTGGGTTCATGGTGGTGTGACGTTACAGACGTTACACCTGGGTTCATGGTGGTATGACGTTACAGACGTTACACCTGGGTTCATGGTGGTATGACTAACCAAAAGGAATCAAATGTGCGTCTCCATGGCGTCACTGTGATGAGTCACTGGAGGCTGCTGTGCACGGATAATTAGGTAAATGCCTGCAGAAAGCCTGGGGGGGGAAGGGGGTTGAAGGAGGCAGAAGTGACCATGGCTATAAAGCATGCAGACAATTGTGCTGGAGTCAGTACGTCGCTGCCCCCTGGTGATGTAATTACAAATCCCCCCCCCCCATACCCCCTCCCCCTTCCCGGTTCACTCTGATCAGATTAGGCCACTGGAGATTAGCTGTCCTGTCCTCACACCCCACCCCACCCCAGACCAGACCAGACCAGACGAGACCAGAGCCGAACAGCACACATTCTAAACCGCTCTACTCCCGGATCGATGTGTGCGTATTGCATATCACGTGTAGTTTTATTAGCAGTGGAAAACTAAGCCTGGAATCTCCACAGGGGCTGTTTGTGTGGCCCGAGGCTAAACTGTTAGCTCTGTTATTACGTGCAGGATGGAGCAGCGTTGTTGTGGCTCCTGATTGAATGCATACGGCAAGGAGGGCTATTAGCACGGATTACAGCATAATCCCCTCAGCGCCCTGTGACTTAGTGACATCACTTCCTGTGGAGTGGCCCCGCCTCCTCCATGTCATCCCTACGGCGGACAATCAGGGGGGAAATCACTTCCTCCACAGGAGCTATTACGAGGGCGTTTTTCCAGAAATCTAATGTCTGACTGAAATATCCGAAATATACGTCAGTCATATTCAGTCATTCTGACTGTGATGTAACCATGGCAGCCGCAAACTGATTAGCACTGTCATCCGCTCCTCCTGTTTGTGTGCTATTGTAAACCCCCCCCCCCCCCCCCGGAGGCTGTGAACGTGACTGCGCTGTCAATTAACAGTCTGCTCCCCCAATACATGTGTGTCTGTTTAGATTTCCAGCAGCAACAACAAGCTCATAATGACTTGTTGGCAGGGCGCCTCAGAGGAAGCAGCAATGTAGACAATGTTAGTTTGATGATCGAACGTTTACACGCGCTCTGCATACAGAGTCAACATGATGTAACGGCCACATTCCACTGAGTCCGTGTTCGGTCCGTCTGCGCTGCGGTACGGCTTTCGGAGCCGATACGTTTCCGCTCTAATCAATGTGTCAACTCCCACCTACTCCGCTGCGTTGCGTGTCTACTCCGTCCCAGCTCCGACGATCCGGAGCTCTCCGAAAAAGATACGCAAGCCTTCTATTTTTCACGGCTGTCGGAGCAAAGCCGCAGCAAGTTGGGCGGAGCCAGGCGTGGAGTCAACAGGGCAGAGGT
>NC_139631.1:41188194-41340694 GCF_964638095.1 Poromitra crassiceps | reverse complement strand
ATCATCAAGATTCAGAAGAGAGCGTCTAAATTTTACGACCACCTTAAAAAAAGTGCCCCTGATACGCTCCATAACAAAGCCCTCACCCACAGAGAGAGCCTAGGAAGATGCCCTCTCAGCCAGCTGGTCCTGGGGCTCCGCTCACAAGCAGAGTCACCAGACAGACGACACCCCTATAGATTAAACCAAATTATAAGAAATCAAAAAGAAAAATATCTGACACACTGGAAAGAGTCAACCAAAAAGCAGAGCAAACTGGAATGCTACCTGGCCCTAGACAGAGACTACAGAGTAGCAGAATACCTTAGCACTGTGACTGACCCCAAACTTAGGAAAACCCTGACTATGTACAGACTCAGTGAGCACAACCTGGCCATTGAGAGAGGCCGCCACAGGCAGACCTGGCTCCCAAGGGAAGAAAGACTGTGCACCCACTGCACCCAACAGGAAGTGGAAACTGAGTTGCACTTTCTAACCTCGTGCAGTCTGTACCAGGACATCAGAGACACATACTTCCCCCAGATAACAAACACTCATAAGGACTTTGAGAACACGAGTGATACCAAAAAACTTCCATATCTGCTGGGCGAATTACAACAGTGCGCTAACACAGCAGCAAGGTTTGTGAGCTGTTGTGACAGGAAAAGGATAAATGGACCACTCTAAAGCTTAGATGTGCCCCCTGCACATCTTGTACATAGACACATACTGTACAGATATCTTTTATCCTATTTTTAAACATTTAAACTTTGTCACCTAGCCTATGTACATATTTGTTTGCAAGACCGAAATGTTTACATATCTCTGTATTATAACAGGCTAACATTATAGTTTATATTATTGTTATTATCGTTATTATTATAGTTTTGTGCTAACCTTTCGGTTATAATTGTGTTACTTTTTGTTTTGTTGCACTCTTGCTTTGGCAATGTAAACTTATGTTCTCCATGCCAATAAAGCCTTTTTGAATTGAATTGAATTGAATTGAGAGAGAGAGAGAGAGAGAGAGAGAGAGAGAGAGAGAGAGAGAGAGAGAGAGAGAGAGAGAGAGAGAGAGAGAGAGATTGATTTCAAAATAACAACGGTTATTTACAGATTCTGTGATTTTTTTTGTTAACATACTGTAAATGCTCACTATTTGCACTATCACAGACAGTTTAATTGCCCGTTATTACTGTTTCGTTATTTAATTTAATTTTCTCTTCTCTTTGAACATCTTCAGATTTTGTAATTTATGTTACTGGGTAACAAAATGTCTTGTTTTCTGTTTTTGTTTCTTTGTAATTGCTAAGGAGTTGCTAATGTATGCTTTGGCAATGTAAGATGCACCTTATCATGCCAATAAAGCCCTTTTGAATTTGAATTTGAATTTGAATTTGAGAGAGAGAGAGAGAGAGAGAGAGGAGAGAGAGAGAGAGAGAGAGAGAGAGGAGAGAGAGAGAGAGAGAGAGGAGCGAGGAGAGAGAGAGAGAGAGGGAGAGAGAGAGAGAGAGGAGAGGAGAGAGAGAGAGAGAGAGAGAGAGAGAGAGAGAGAGAGAGCACTGTGGGTGACCTCGTTCTTCGGCCTGCCCATTGCAGTGAATCATGACTCAGATCGATGCCGTCAATTAGGTGTCCTAAATTCCACTGGGTCATAAACACCACCAGATATATGCTCTCCCCCCAAAACACCAAACAGAGCCATTTCAGGCAATATCCACGTAGACTCTCATAGCCAGGCTCTGCCATCAAATCAAATGCACTTTCATGCTAAGTGGCCGCTCTTGCTAGGATCCATAGCAACTGAGCGGTCCAGGGTGCAGGGCGGTCCACTTAATCTGATCAGAGATGGAGATGATAGAGATGGCTAGCAGAGCACAGGAGCACAGCAGAGCGAGGCGGCCTCCTCTCCTCCTCACTGGGCTGTCACCGAGGCATCATGACGGGCCTGTCAATCTCCACACAAGCTCCGCCTCCGCCGCTTTCTGCAGTGCGCTGCCCACCCCCCCCCCCCCCCCCCCCCCCACACACACCCCCCCCCCCACACACACACACACACCTTGCACCCCCTGCCTGCCAGCCCTCCTGGCAGCAGCTGACACTGCGATGCCTCTGTTGGTAGAGCTTAGGCCGCTCCCCCGGGGGTTTGGCTCCTACAATGGGCTCGTAGGTACAGTATAGGCTTATCCTTCTGACCACGCCACAGCTGAAGTCCTGCTATGGAAGGCCAGCTCACCCCGGTGACATCACAGCTGCAGAGTGAGGAGAAGCTGTGTTGTCTTGTCAATCTGCTCATATCCTCATGTCCATCCACTGAGTCAGGGCCTGTGTCCACCTAGCGTCTTTTCCTCAGGTCCAGCGTCTTTTTTCAGTTGTTTCCAATGGGGGGAGAGCGTATGCGGGCGCACACCGACGTCTAGAGAAAGTGCGCTGCACCCAGCGTCTATTTTCAGAGCGCTCCGCCGTTTTTGTGCGCCGGCTCCCAGCGCTCCCAGCTGAGAATAATTTAACTTTTCAGAAAGACGCTGGAGTCGGGTGCTCCTTTTCTGGCAACTAATCATATGGAGAAACTATCGCAACAGAGACAGAAAGGCTCAATTGTGGGAGCAGATTGGCTAGACGCTTAATATTTCTGGTGAGTGTTGTGCTTACTGCTTTTAATAGCGTAGCCTACCTGTGTTGTTAGCTTGCTAGCTGTCAGCTATCAAGCTACTACCGCACTGAACTAACGTTAGTTTCCGACTGCTTCCTTGTATATTGTGCGCTGGGATCAGCGCTCCCCAGCGCACTCCCAGCGTTTTAGGTCGGAAAAAGACGCTAGGTGGACACAGGCCCTCAGTGTGTAGGAGTCGGCCCAGCTAGGCATTCCATTCAATGTTAACGTTTCCAAGTAACACTCAGGAGTGCCCGTAACGTTACAACACATTCAAAGAAACTCAACAAACTTGCAACAAAACTTGCTAGCCAGCGTCGACTAACGTATCCTGGTCGGGTTACTTTCTGCCTCCGCCTGTGCTCCGCCCACAAATACCATCCTCATGTTTACTGTTCTGTCTGGCCCTCTTTTGATGCAGACTGACTGGATGGAGGGGCTGTGGGTGCAGTTAGCAGACTGACTGGATGGAGGGGCTGTGGGTGCAGTTAGCAGACTGACTGGATGGAGGGGCTGTGGGTGCAGTTAGCAGACTGACTGGATGGAGGGGCTGTGGGTGCAGTTAGCAGACTGACTGGATGGAGGGGCTGTGGGTGCAGTTAGCAGACTGACTGGATGGAGGGGCTGTGGGTGCAGTTGGCAGACTGACTGGATGGAGGGGCTGTGGGTGCAGTTAGCAGACTGACTGGATGGAGGGGCTGTGGGTGCAGTTAGCAGACTGACTGGATGGAGGGGCTGTGGGTGCAGTTAGCAGACTGACTGGATGGAGGGGCTGTGGGTGCAGTTAGCAGACTGACTGGATGGAGGGGCTGTGGGTGCAGTTAGCAGACTGACTGGATGGAGGGGCTGTGGGTGCAGTTAGCAGACTGACTGGATGGAGGGGCTGTGGGTGCAGTTAGCAGACTGACTGGATGGAGGGGCTGTGGGTGCAGTTAGCAGACTGACTGGGTGGAGGGGCTGTGGGAGCAGTTAGCAGACTGACTGGGTGGAGGGGCTGTGGGTGCAGTTAGCAGACTGACTGGGTGGAGGGGCTGTGGGTGCAGTTAGCAGACTGACTGGGTGGAGGGGCTGTGGGTGCAGTTAGCAGACTGACTGGGTGGAGGGGCTGTGGGTGCAGTTAGCAGACTGACTGGATGGAGGGGCTGTGGGTGCAGTTAGCAGACTGACTGGGTGGAGGGGCTGTGGGTGCAGTTAGCAGACTGACTGGATGGAGGGGCTGTGGGTGCAGTTAGCAGACTGACTGGGTGGAGGGGCTGTGGGTGCAGTTAGCAGACTGACTGGGTGGAGGGGCTGTGGGTGCAGTTAGCAGACTGACTGGGTGGAGGGGCTGTGGGTGCAGTTAGCAGACTGACTGGATGGAGGGGCTGTTGGTGCAGTTAGCAGACTGACTGGATGGAGGGGCTGTGGGTGCAGTTAGCAGACTGACTGGATGGAGGGGCTGTGGGTGCAGTCAGCAGACTGACTGGGTGGAGGGGCTGTGGGTGCAGTTAGCAGACTGACTGGATGGAGGGGCTGTGGGTGCAGTTAGCAGACTGACTGGATGGAGGGGCTGTGGGTGCAGTTAGCAGACTGACTGGATGGAGGGGCTGTGGGTGCAGTTAGCAGACTGACTGGATGGAGGGGCTGTGGGTGCAGTCAGCAGACTGACTGGGTGGAGGGGCTGTGGGTGCAGTTAGCAGACTGACTGGATGGAGGGGCTGTGGGTGCAGTTAGCAGACTGACTGGATGGAGGGGCTGTTGGTGCAGTTAGCAGACTGACTGGATGGAGGGGCTGTGGGTGCAGTTAGAAGAAGCAGCTTATGGAGCTTTAATCAGGCGTAGCTACAACGCTGACACTCTCAACTCCATCAAGCTGCATCAATCACTCAGACTCTCAGTCCTGACCGACACACCACATCGACCACAACTCTTTTTTTTCTTTCACTATCTGCTGTGTGCCTTTCACTCGCTTCCCTCTTTCTTTCTTTCTTTCTTTCTTTCTTTCTTTCTTTCTTTCTTTCTTTCTTTCTTTCTTTCTATAAAATTGGGTATATGGGAGTATGGGTTTCAAGTTCTGTGTTCGGCCACAGCTATGCTGTTTTACGTGCGATCGGGCTGAAACCTTCAGGGTGTGTAAAGGGCACCCGTGCAGTTGACCTGACGGAGCCGGGTTTTTTAATTAGGCTAATTAGCTAATGATGTGATGTCATCAGTGATGATGTCATCAGTGATGATGTCAAAAGTGATGTCATAAGGGCGAACATGCACACGCGCACACAAGGAGGCATTGTGACATGACCAGTGTTGGGCAAGTTACTTTCTAAATGTAATATACTACATATTACTAGTTACTTTCATTTTAAAGTAATAAGTTACTTTACAATATTACACTCTGTGTAGAGTAACTCGTTACTTATTACACTACTTTTGCATTACTTTTACCAAAACAACAGCAGCAGCAGAATGACATCGCCGCCCTGGAACCATCCCGAAAAATAATTTCAACCACCTTGAAATCAGTGTAAACAGTCCAAAATTCTAAATGTTATTATTTTCCTTTGTTATTGTCATCTATAGTGGTTATTTGCATAAAAACACACAGTTTGATTAGGAAATTATTGTATCTTTTTGAAATATGTGCTTTGATTTAATCAAATGTAACTCAATTTGTAACTTGAGTTACTTGACAAAGTAACTGGTATAATATTACTGAAATCCTATAAGTAATAAGTTATATTACTGAGTTACTGCTAAAAGTAATATATTACATGTAATATGTTACTTTTGTAATGAGTTACCCCCAACACTGGACATGACTGATCAGAGATGTCATAGGGGGGCACACACACACAAACACTGATGATGTCATGGGTGATATAATGGGGCACACACACACAAGGAGGCATTGTGACATCACTGATGCAATAACATTTAGTGAGCAACACACAGAAGCGCACGCACCAATAGGGCAGGCGAGGCCACGCAGCAGCCGAGCTACGGGCGAGGCCGAGCATCTCGCGCGAGATGCCTAGTCTATTTCATCTGTCTATCTCTTGTGGACAATTTTCTACTCCGCCTGCCAGAAGACCTCCACCTAAATGAGCTATCAGTATGCAGACAGAGTGGTGGTGTGCAGGTCCAGTCATCCTAAATGATTCAGATTCAGATTATTCAGAGAGACCTGGAAGCTCCCCTTTCCCTTGGATGAGTTAGCATTTAAAGGGGAGGTGAAGTTCTAGAGAGAGACAAGTTGAATGAGGGTAGACCCCCCCCAGAGCCATCATGCATCCTCACTTGGTTGAGCACCTTATGCCAGGTCAGCCAGACGCACTTGAATTGAACTAAGTGGCCCCGAGGACACACTCACTCACACACACACACCCCCACACACACACACTCACACACACACACACACACACACACACACACACACACACACACACACACACACACACACACACACACACACACACAGGGTGGAGGGACTTGGACCATATGACACAAAAGCTCTCCATTGTAGCGAATACTAATGGAATAGTTCCATGCAGATTGGCTGGCCCTGCCTGAAGCACTGACACACTAAATGTAAACGTATGTCCTATAAAAAACCGATTCACTGCAGCGATACCCTTTAAGCACCGAATATCATCTTAGGCTTTCAGTTAAAGATGCAATATGTAACCTTTAGCATGAGTATTATCTTATTATAGCATTCAAATATCTAAAAACGAGTAGACCTACATGTATGTTATATATTCTTTAGTTATGCACTTACATTATCCCAAATGTTTTCAAAAGTGCTCAAACCCAGAGAAACATCATTCTAATATTATATCAATGACACAGAACGTTTCAGCGACTCGCTTTTTGTCGATGATGTCATCACAGAGCGCCAGCTGTTATATTAGATCTCCGGTCAATTCAGGACAATTTTTTCTCAATCTTTTGACTGGATGAATGATTTCAGTCATCGGAGGTCTGGATCTTATCAGTTAACGTTAGTTACGTTAGAGAGAAAGAGAGTAAACCGCTCGCCTCGCGGACATCCTGAACTCCATTGGAAAGAAATGGCGAGTTTGAACAAACTGTTCATTTAGTGTTTTTTGCCCGTTTTAATTACCGAGTGCGTTTGTTTAGGGGAGGAGGGGACTCCTCTGCATAATCCGGCTTGTGGTAGACACCTTGTGAACGATGAACACGGATGAATCCAAAGCTTTGAAACAAGCTGAGCACCTAGAAACCAGCTGCGCTAACGTTAGCAGCCAGCGTGGCTTGCAGCCGTCGAGCAAATTCCATTTGGGGAAACAGTGATTTTAACGTAAAGTTGCTTTATTTCCGCGTTTTGACCTGTTGTAATAAGAGAGTCTGTTTGCTTTCAGAGAGGAGGAGATGTTGTGAACCTTGTGAACAATGAACACTATGGGAATCCTAATCTGACACCCCGTGCCCTCTCTTCGTACAGGCGATATCCCCTATTAGCGCTTGCGCACCTGTTTGCGCGTGCCTTAATGCAGGCAAGATAACAGTCCGCCTTGCGCATTTGTCCAGGTGTTATGCCGAGTTTTGCACCCCCGCCCAGCAGCAAAAGAAAGCATCCCCACCTCACGGGAGCCTAATTGTAATGATTTATACAGAAACATCTGTTTAAATTATTATAAATTATATAATTGTTTGGGTAGACGTGACCTCGCTGTTTTTAAGTTAAAACAGCCCCAAAATATCGTAAGGATGCCATACTTACGGGGGAGCATAATTTATCACAACAACGGGCACAAGCGCAGATTAGAGGCGTGCCAAATCATTTATGCACGGTGCAAACAGGATTTGGGCGGTGTTAACCACCAGAATTATTCACAGGTGTGGCCTGGCAATGCCTGGGCGTTACATCAATCAGATTCCCGTCTTGCAGTCCATGTACCGTAATACAGTTTGCATGAGGCATGCTGTAATTCTCCCGATGCGTAATTTGAATAGGTGTTAGGCCTATTGACTGTATATATTATCCCTATCTCATAACGACACCATCACATCATATACATGTTAAAAACATCTGAGTTTTGATGCAATTCGGGTTATTTTGTTGACTGGGGTGTGACAATACAAACGTGTTTGCAGCGGGTAAACGGCGGAGACAAAAGAAAAGATTGGAGGATTTACAGTGGACTCAATTAAAACTCGACTCGTGCCGAGGCTTGTGCCAGCGTTATAGCAGGTGAAGGTGAATAGCCTATTGCAAGTAGGCTACAATGTACAAGTTTTTCAATTAATTTACCATAACCCCTCCTTGCGATGTGATAAAAGTTTCTCAGTGAATTATAGTTGATTGCCTCGCCGAATAATCTGCTGGTTATCCAATTTTACCAGCAGAATTTGATGTCCTGGTGTGGAACGTCTGTGCGTAATGACGTTTCTGTGCTGCGCAGCGCGGAGATTATGGTGCACGATCAAGCGCAGCGAGTGGTTTTGCGCCTAAGAGGTCCTTTTCAAAGCTCTTAGCGCAAAGTAATTGCGCGCTGCTGACGATAGGATAATGCCATCTATCCCCACATTTTAGCGCTGAAACGCCTGCTTTGGCATGTGGCACGCCTATGCCCAGTACAATTATAACAGGCATGCGCTTGTGCTCGCCCCCAATTTGCATTGCGCACGGCATTAAACGAACGCAAACGCTAAATTACAGCTTTTGGGAAGATAGGGCCCCCTGTCTTCTGTTATTGTTTTGAGTTTGAGACCTCTAGCGGCAGAAGATTACATATTGTACATTTAAGTCTTTTGGATTTCCTTTTTTTTATGGTTACAAATGTCTTCTTTTGAGCAGCAGGCAGAGTTCAACAATAGCTTCCCAATGATATATATTATATAATATATATAATATATTCTATTATATAATACACATTTTTGACCAAAATGTCACTTAGCCTATGCCCCTTTTGCACCAAACTGATTGTTCCTTCACGTTTTAACTATGTGTAAACAAATACTATATTACACGTTACATGTTACACCATAAACAAACAAGATCTCAAGATGAAACAAGATGAAAAATGTTGTGCCCACTATCTGTAGCTGTACCAGTTTACTATTAGAGAGAGTATAAACTGGTAGGTCGCGTGGTGGTTTTGAGTGGCTCTAACGAGCTCAATTGTAGTTAGAGTGACGATTCTGCTATCGTGTGAAACTAGAAGACCCAAAGCATCCATTGATACCAACCATTTCTTGATAGCTTGTCTGGAAAGGGTCTAAATAACGCTCCAAATTGAGGCTACATTTTAGCGAGGCCATTTTCAAAGTTGTCCAAATCTGACATTTCGGTCGCGCAACACACAACACACACACACACACACACACACAAAACACACACACACCCTCACCCGACTGAGTTGCTCCAGCAGTCTCTGGTTCTGTTCAGAGAGCTGGCTGACGGCCTTGGTCTTGTCCCGGTCGGCCTCTCGGAGCTGGGCCTGGTGACGCTCCAGCTCGTCCTGCAGCTGCTGGACGTCCGTCTCCAGCTCGGACACGCGACCCTCCCACTCGCCCTCACGCCTCTCCAGACGCCGCCGCAGCTCATGCTTCTCCTGCTCCAAGTGCTGCGAGAGAGAGAGAGAGAGAGAGGGAGAGAGGGAGACAGAGAGAGAGAGAGAGAGGGAGAGAGAGAGAGAGAGAGGGAGAGAGAGACAGAGAGAGGGAGAGAGAGAGGGAGAGAGAGAGAGAGAGAGAGAGGGAGAGAGAGAGAGAGAGAGAGAGAGAGGGAGAGAGAGAGAGAGAGAGAGGGAGAGAGAGAGAGAGAGAGAGAGCATAGAGGTTAAAGCTTGATTGCACAGTCACAGTGAGACCCACCCAGTATAAATAAAGGGTTAAAAAAAGGTTTAAACTGATCGTCCTCAAAAACGTTCACTTCTGTTTGAATATCTGCAACTGCTTTTTTCCCAGTTCAGAAAACTAGATGGGATGGTTATGTATTAGATGAGCTTTAGTTGTGTTGCCAGGGGTTTTTAAACAAAGTCCTCATACCAGCTTGTTGGCTCTCCTCTCATTCTGCTTAAAGCCAAAGATATTCCCACTGTGGAGTTTGCTTGACACATTACATTCACCTGTGTTGTGACACAGGTGAGGCCAGCCCTCCTGGAAGATGTTACAATAAAGTCAGACTTATTTCCATTGCGGTGCTCATGATGTAAACATGCCATGACCAATAGACCTCATTCGCTAACCCCGGACGGCGCCATATTGTTGACATACCGTCCTGCAGCTGACAACTATAGTAACGGCCTTATTTGTCGTTTCTGTTCCATTACAAAATAGCGATAGTGATGACAGCAATAAAAAAAACCAGAGTTGTTGTTTGTATGCTGCCGTTAATGCCTGTAATAATAAATAAACAAAAGAAAAAACGAGGTGAACAGACTTTGCTGTGAGGAGCTGTCAGAAAGTTTCACCTGTCTCTCCCAACTATCCACACACCTCTCCTGTGCTGCTGACGTATCCCCAGTCTCGCTCCCTTCACGTCTGTGGACGGTAGAGATAGAAACAAACCACGGGGACTTTATTGCTGTCATTACTACAGCCATGCCTAACGCAGGTCACCATCCGAACACAATTGGAACGATACAGGTAAAGCTAACGGCGGCTAGCTTCCTATAAACGCTGCTCTCACATAGGCTGTCACTTAAAGCTGCAGCGCTATGTCGAGAATATGGCGGCGGTGGGCGTGCCCGTACGTGAGTGACATCAATCGAATAAGGTCTATACATTTAACATTAATCAGAGACTACCGGTATATGAAGTTGCGGATGACCAAGCATGATTATTACGCGTTATAGGATATCCACCTTTTGAAATAAGTGACACCTACTTTTACAAAAAAAGGGGGGGGGGGGACAAAGAAGAAAAAAATGTTGATGAATGCCCAAAATCAAAACGAAACAAATCGTGGGACTTTTTAAAGGGTAGTAGGCAACTTAAGCTTTAACTGTTGACACTTTGACACATTGGATCTGCTGCAGCATCTAGCCTAGTTCCAGGAGTGACAGCTCAGAGAGGGGGCTGCTGCTCTCTAGTCTCTAGAAATAAAATAAAATCTAAATGTATTATTAGATGGCAGGTGGGCAGATGCACTGCACCAGAGGTTGCCAGAGTTTGGATGGGGGTTGTTGTTTGGATGAGGGTTGTTGTTTGGATGGGGGTTGTCATTATGGTTAAGCCCATGGCTGAAGCAGCTGGCATCCGGCTGGCCACTATTTCCATCTGTGGGTAAAAGGCTGAACAAAGAGAAGGATCAAAACAGAATCCAAACCAGACTGCATAACATCAGCCACAGGTTAGAACAGTGATTCCCAACCAGGGAATACCTCTACTTGAGCAGCTGGCAGGGGGCACATGGAAAGATTGGGGATGACAATAGTCTGCTGACAATAATAGAATGAAGCCAGACCATCTGCAGCAGCACTAGAGCACCAAACAGCCAGGAGGAGGTCTTCGGTAAATCTGACCGATTTTTCAATCGAAAACTGTCAAGACAACAAAACAAAACGCTCAATTGTCTCATTGAAGCTCGGGTGACTGATGAAAAGGAGTTGAATCTGCTACTGACGAGGCTGAATATTATTTTTTCACTCCAGTGTACGTGTAAATCTCAAATGATTTTCATTGAGTTATCAGTTGTGTACTAATAATACTGATACTAAAGGTTTAATTAATCATTTTAGAACAGATTTAGGATAATCATGGAGACGCATGAGTGAGGGGGCAAAACAGCTACTGTGAGTAAGCCAGAAAAGGTTGTGAAGCGCTGGGTTAGAATACGACATAAACAACACGAATATGATTGTGAGAGTGTGAGATGAGGATCAGCTTATTTCTCTGAGCTCTACCATGAGGCTGAGTGTGGATCAAAAGGGCCGAGCAGATGAGCCGCTCCTCAAACAAACTGGACCTGGTCCACTGCAGAACTGAGCGCTATATCCCACCATATGATCAGACTTTTAAATACCTAATGTATTGAAATTGTATGCATGTTGTCCTTGTCCTTTTATCTTCTTAGCCCCCCATGTAATGATGTACTCACAATTCAACAATTTGTTGCCACATGTACATCTTTTGGTTTGGTTTAGTTTTAGATAAACAGAAACCGTTTACTACTACTACTACAGATGCACAGTAGATACAGTAGGCCCTGGACAGACTGATTAGTCTGTGCTTTTTCCCAGGCCATGTGTCGGCTTGTTTGAAGGTTTTTAAATACAACATGAACAAAAGCTCTGCTGGACAGTATGTACTTTGACAGCTCACTCTCATCTGTTTCACACAGCTTCCCTACAACCCCCCCCCCTGTCTCAGAGTATCTGACATCATCACTCCAGACTGAGGCTAACAGACAATCATGTATAGGAAGAATCATAAGAGACTAAACTACTCTGATAGTTTAAATGTACTTGAGGCAGAATTAGCTTTGATCCACACGAGTTTGTTTACTTTGTGCAGGCCCACACTTAACTTCACTGCATGCTGTGCACAAACCCGGAACTAGGCCTGGCTGGGACCGATTTAAAACTAGGGCTCGTGCAACCTCTTAGCTATTCTTTCTAAAGAAAAAACAAATACCTCTAATTTCTCGTTGAGGTCTTTGTTCATTTTCTCATATTGCTTGGTCAAGTCTTGGTTTCTCTCCAGCAGCGCCTTGCCGAGTTTAGCAGCTAAAACCAAGTCTTTTTCCTTTTGGCGGAACAGCGACAGCAAGTCTGCGTTTTGCCCCACCGCGGGCGCCTCGGCCGACTCCTCCGCGTCGTCGTCGTCGTCGCCCCGGTCTCCGGTGAGCATGGCGAGTTCCTCCTCCAGGGCCAAGCCGAGGCCTCCGGAGCGAGCAGCACCGTGATGAAAGCCGCCCGGGGCTCTCTCCTGGGCGGCCGTGGGGGCGGCCCGTGGCTCCATCATGCAGTCGCTGTCCAGCTCCAGTGGTGCTGAAACCACGGCGGAGGACACCTGCAGGTCGAGGCAGAAGGCGGACATGGAGGAAACGCCAACAGATGCTGCTAAGCCTGTCAGTGGGTTTACTCCGGCTGTACCCACCCTGCTGTGGCTGGGCTGGGCGGACCACACCGGCTGATAATCGACGATTCATCCATCGATGCGGCTCCTCGCAATCCCAACGTGTCCTCGAGTCAAAACAGCCTGTCTGTCTTCCCAGTTTCCTCACGTCTCTCTCTCCTCTAGGTTAACCGACCAGCCGCGGCTTAACTCTGGCTCTGATTGAATCCCAGCAAACAGCGCTTGTTCTGCAGCCTGCCTGCCTGCCTGCCTGCCTGCCTGCCTGCCTGCCGGGCTGTTTATTATTAGACACGCTGCACACTGCTTCTATCTCCGCCTTGACGAGCTCTCCGTGGTCAGAGTCCATCCCGCTGCGGGGTCCCGGTCCCCCATAACGATCGGCTTGTTACACCGGAGGCATTTGCCAGAATACAGACCACGGCGCTGACGGCAGAGCGCGATCCCGGTACCCCCTCAGATGCGCGCGCCCGCCACGCTGGTATCGTCAGCTGCGACCTGTTACAGAGCCACCCCATTGGCTGAAAATGATAGCGCCATATTTTGGTGCTTCTCCCCAGACTGGGTGACAGACAGCCCAGTGATGTAGTGCAGTGGGCAATTGAAGCAGGGCTGTATTACTGAACGGGCATACCAGGCCCAGGCCCAGGGGCCCGAGAGCTCAGAGGGCCCATGAGCTAGAGTCTAGAGACTCTACCTGATGGGGCCCCTGAGCTCACTTCGCAGCTGAGACTCTAGCTTATGGGCCCCTGAGCTCACTTCGCAGCTGAGGCTCTAGCTTATGGGCCCCTGAGCTCACTTCGCAGGCGGCCTGCAAAGAGACTCTAGCTCAGGGGTGCCCAAATTCTTTCCCATGAAGGGCCAAAACTCAATCTGGGTGGAGGGCCGAGGGCCAAAAATAAACGTTGTGGAATTACATTAAAATGTATTGTGTTTTATATAAAATTAACATTCTAAATCTAAAATAACATTTCAATATAATAATCTACTTTTTATCTGTTTGGTAATTGTAATAATTTGCAATTGGTTATATATATTTAAAAAAAAAACATCTGCATTTGTGGGGAGCTTAAACATTTAATCAGTAAACACCCAGTTAAAAACAGTTGTATTTTCCACCTTTGTACTGTAATCAAGAGAGAAATTTGACTTAATTCCAGGGGTGTTGTCTACGTGCTACGCAGGTATACGCAGTATACACACTGCGAAATGACTCAGATTTGCATATGCGCACTGGGAAATGCGCTATGATACCTATCGTTTTCAATTTCCATTCATAAAATTCACCCTGTACGCTCTGTGTGTCACCCTACGTTCACACACAGCACCCAAGCCTTGCCTTTACCCACGCTTTTAAATAGGCGTCCTTTTTAGTCAATGAGGCTGTGTACACAGGGCGCCTCAACGTGAACCTTCCGTGTACCCACGCCTCGCCTGCTGCGTCGATTTTCAAGCCGGTCGAATCTCCGCCCACTTCCGGCCGAAACCACGGGGGGGGGGGGGGGGGGGGGGTCAGAGTCAGAGTCAGAGTATACCCTCAGAGTATACCCTCTGAAAAAAGGTAGACTACACCACTGCTTAATTCACAACTTGAAAAATCCTCAAGGTACTTTGAAAATCAGCTTTATTGTCCATCATTTGTAAACAATTTGCCATGACAATTTGCAGGGATGCAATCTCAGGCGTGAACACAGTATATCCGCAGCCACATTCAGACACTGTTTCACAAAGTCACCACATGAAAAAGCGTGTCCACCCTTTGCAATCAGTGCAGATATCTGATAACTTGCCCGAGTTGCATTCTGGATTTAAAAAAAAAAAAAAAAAAAAAATGCGCTGTGAGGGGGGGCCCGTGAGGGGGGCAGGCCCAGGGGCCCGTGAAGTCATAATCCGTCTATGAATTGAAGTGATAAAACAGAACTAGCTTTGCTGCATTAAATCCATTCATGATAAAGCAAGAACATTGATGTTTGTAAAGCCTACCTCCTGTGGAAGCTCCGTGTGAAAATGGCGGAGATTGTGTGCCAGGCAGTCTGAATAAAATTTAATGTAACGTTCCCAATTCTATGTATTAAATTCTAAAAAACAACCCTCAACATTTGGGAAGGCTAAGCCACACAACTAGTTCGTTATAATCAACGTCATGCTTTGAAAGGCGACTTTACGACGATGAGCCAAGGCAACGGCCAGTCACAACTCTCGTGCAGCTGACGTCACGCACGTATCGTCGGCGCTGAGTCACATTTTGGAGCAGCCCCCGTCAGAGGACGGCGCCCCCTCCCCGTAGGACGGGCTCCACCCGCCGTCATACGGGGAGGGCGGGGCGAGGCTCTGACGGACGACCATGTTTAGGCCTAAACATGGGTTAGGTTAGGGTTAGGGTTACCTAGGGCTAGGGTTACCCTAACCCTAACCCTATTTCTTTTACAATATTAATAATATAAATAAAATAAAATAAAATAAAATAAAATAAAATAAAATAAAATAAAATAAAATAAAATAAAATAAAATAAAATAAGAGTATTGCACACACACACAGCTAAAGAAAATATGCAACGTTAATTGCAGTTGAGGCATTTTGGCAAATGACCTGAGTCTGTAAATTCAATAGAGGGCACTGTCTACATTTGGAGTGTCTAATCTGGCCTCAAATTGACTCTTGTTCAACTAAATTCTTACTCGCCTTGTCTTTCTAGCAGCAAACTCATCTATCACATCAGCATAAGACAGCTGTTTTGAGACCACGTGATTTACACTTATGATGGCAAGCCCGCTCAGACGTTCTTGCCCCATAGTCGATCTCAGGTAGGTTTTGATTAGTTTGAGCTTTGAGAAGCTCCTTTCAGCAGCAGCCACTGTAACAGCTAGAGTGGCAGAGATTCTTAGAGCTACCCACATATTTGGGTAAATCTCTGTCAGCTTCTTGTCATGGAGGAAAGTCAAGACTTCCACGTTTGTCATGTTTTGTGATGGAAATTGTGGAAAATTTTGCATTTCCAGAGCAAGTTCCTTGCCATCAACATCTGTCTGTCCATCATGGGTTAGAGCAATGCTCAGGGTTTTACAGTGATCGAACAGTTGTTCTTCTGTCATTTTTGGCAAGTTGAGGAGCACTCCAAATTTGTCATTCACCTCTCCCAAGCTCTGAAATCTCTCCTCAAGTGAAGACAGGGCTGTATCCACTACCACATTAAAAAATGTGGTTTCCATTTTTCGAAAAGTGGATCACCAATAGGCTCATCTGGGGACTCATAACTAAAGTGCCTTTTTGTTTTTCTCAGCCGCTTTTTGTTTGAGAACAGCATCCACGCTCATCTCTTCACACATCTCCTTTGCAGTTGTCTGTGCATCAGAAAACCCAGTGTTTCTGTAGCGTGTGAGAGAATCTCTGGTTTTCTCCAGCAGGTTGACAGCCACATCTAGCTGCATGGAGGGTGACTGCAGCAGTTTACTCACATGCTGGATCTTGTTGAGGCTGTCATACCATATAACTGTGCAAATACAAAACCGGTAGGAGCCAACCTCCTCAGCCAAAGACTGGGCTTCAACTTTCATCACAGGGTCTGCAGTAGTTTCCCTCACCTCAACAAGAGCCTCTCTCACCTGCCCAGCTTGGTACCTTACCGCCTCTACACTTTTTATCCTGCTTTCCCACCTGGTCTCTGACCATGATTTCACGGTGGTTTTGACATGTTTCAGGAGGATATCCCATCTATGGGTGGAGGCTGAGAAGATTGTGAATAATTTGCACAAATACATACCCAGTCATCACCATGTCTTGAGATGTCTTAAGACGTGTCTTAAGACACATTTTTCAAGACATCTTAAGACGTCTTGAAAATTGAAGACCTCTATAGACATGCGTCTTAAGATGTCTCGAGATGTCTTAAGATGTCTTGGAAATATCAACGTCCCAAGATGTCTTGAGATCACATAATTGCTTTGTTTTTCCCTTTTTAATCCCTTAGTTTTTCATGCCATATATTTACTAATGTGCTTTATTTAGCACATTAGTAATATATGGCATGAAGAAGGATTAAAAAATGAAAAACAAAACAATGTGATTTCAAGACATCTTCCAACATGATCTCTTCCAACAGACACCGTAGGAAAGACACAGATGTAAAGTACTTTTCAACACAAGATATGCAACACATTTCCCACTTGGGGGGAGGGTATTAAGAATAAATGGGGGGAAGAACTGAACTGTTGAACTGAATTGATATTGTAAATGTTATTAATGTATTCTTGCACTTCTCTTCTTATGGGAAAATAATTGATAACAAAAAAAGGATATGCAACACATTTCAACACATCTAAATGTTAGTAAATATACACTACATTATATTATTATTATAACAAAATAATAACAAGACATGTACAATGTAGTCATGAGTATGTCAGCATTTTATTATTAAAAATGTATATAAAAAGCCTACATAGATACAACTCTGTAGATAAATGTACATTGTTCTGTAGTACAAAAAATAGCTACTGTATTGAGTGTGAGTGGAGAACGTACAGTTCTTACATGCTATAGTATCTGGAGAAGTTGTTCTATTTTCAGCAGCTTCACATTATTGGCCATTGGTACCAGTTGATTTTAGTCCCTATTCCAGCATGTTGTCTGGGTTGCCAAAAGTGGGAAACAAAGCGTTGCTCCCTCTTTAAATTCCTCACAGTCTGCAAGGGGTTCTTCTCTCTACTGGCTGCAACACCCTTCACACAGAAGCTGTGGATTATCTTAAAACAAAAGACTTCCATATCCAAATCCTAATAGTCAACAGCAACATAGTGCATAAGAATATACATACTTGCGGAATCAAGTTATTGTGCAGGTGAGGGGGTGGGTGGGACAGGTGAGGGGAAGGGGTGGGGCAGGGGCTGGTGGGCACAGTAGTCTGAACAGTGATGGCCGCTGACAAAGAGGGGCGCCTGCGCCACTCCACCGCAGCGTTGGGTGGTGGTGATCTTTCCTCTCAGCTTCCTCTTCTCTGCAACACAGAGCCAGCCTCCCTCATGCTTGTAGGGGTCCCCTCCTTCAGAACAACAAAAAGGAAACTCACTAACAGTAATAATAATAATAATAATAATAATAATAATAATAATAATAATAATAATAATAATAATAACCGCCTAGAAATGTATATGATGAACAAACTAGTAGAGATGCATTATTAATTTCACTCCAAATCAGTTTATAAATTCATACAATTTGATCACTTTCAGTTGCAGCACAAAATGCTGTCAAACAGACAGCAGACATAGCTAGCCAGGTGTCTTAAGACACTGTTGACAGACACTTACAAGTTACAACCATAAAACTATGTTTTAAGTTAAAATAACTGAACACAAAACAAATATTGCCAAACCAAAAATGCATGCAGTTGCAGTCAACCCACCTTCATGACTACAAAATGTCATTCAAAATACAAACGTCACTGTTAAATAGCACTCAATCGCTAGCCGTTAGCGTACAGTGCTAACCTAGCTTATTCAGCTAAACGGACCATTGAAACACAGAAATGGCAAACTAGAAGATGAATAATGGTTTGGTTAGCTTACCTACAGTATCCAAAGTAGCCAACAGCATCTGGTGAGCTCTTAGCAGCATCAGCTACTACCAGATTTAAAGTGTGGGCACCACATGGGACAAAAAAAGGCTCTTGGGGTCTTCTGAAGCAGCCTAGCCTGAACACCTTTATTCTTCCCCTTCATGTTGGCACCATTGTCATAGGACTGTCCTCTGCAGTCCTCAAAGGGGATGTTAAGCTCCTCCAGCCTCTCTCAGCAAGTTTCTCTCAAAAGTCTGCAACAGAAGCAGTGCAAACTATCTTTTTTTTTGAGTACATTAACCAGCTTCTTTTGATTTTTTCTCCATTGACTAAGACTCTGTTGAAATAATTGTGCTGACACCTTCTCCCCTCTCCGTCTTTTTGTTTAGGAAAGGTGAAACTGTTTTTGATCTGATGTGGTCCTCTGAGAACAAATTCTGTTCTTACCTTATCAGTTAAAACTGATGGCCAGTCTGCAGGGTCTATTGGTGGAGCCTCTACATTGCTGGGCTGTGTTGAGGTAGAGGGGACAGGATGAGGTGCAGATTCTGCACTGCCAGTCTGTGTTGAGGTAGAGGGGACAGGATGAGGTGCACTTGATTCTGCACTACCAGGCTGTGCTGAGGTAGAGGGGACAGGATGAGGTGCTGATTGTCCACTGCCAGTCTGTGTTGAGGTAGAGGGGACAGGATGAGGTGCTGATTGTCCACTGCCAGTCTGTGTTGAGGTAGAGGGGACAGGATGAGGTGCTGATTGTCCACTGCCAGGCTGTGTTGAGGTAGAGGGGACAGGATGAGGTGCACTTGATTCTGCACTGCCAGTCTGTGTTGAGGTAGCTGCAGCTGCAGGTGGCCCAGGATTTAGAGAGGTGGGAGCCAAATATCTCAGAAATGCATCTGAAAAGGGAAGATGAGTAGATTGGGTTTTACATTATATGAATCAAATAACTGTTAATTGTGAAACCATAATGGCATAACCATTACAACCAACCATAATCGCCTGCCTTCCCCTACAACATTCTCTAAACACAACAGCAAGCAAATATAAAAACAGTCCTAACTAACGTTATGCTTAGCTTATGCACAGACACACGCACGCACGCACACACACACACACACACACACACACACTCTCTCTCTCTCTCTCTCTCTCTCTCTCACACACACACACACACACACACACACACACACACACACACACACTAACGCTATGCTTAGCTAGTTTATGCAATTTTGATAAACTAATTTCATTACATTACCTCTTTCTTTTTCTTGTTTTCTCCTTTTCCTTCCTTGTGCACCAGACGCCTTCTGTGCTTTCTTCATGACTGAGGACTGCTGCAGTCACAGAGATGAAAAGTGTATTATATATATTGTGCAAAGCTAGCTAGGTTATAGGCTACTAACCCACACACGTGTCTTTATAAATCCCCTAAATCTGCACCCATCATCACAGTCACATAACATTAAAACCTCAACTCAACTAAAACATCAATGACACAAACTTTGCTTACTTACACATTAGGGTGTTCGGTGTTGTGTTTACTTTAATCTCTGGGGCTGGGGGCGATTCGCTTATCTCTTGCTTGTTGCTGCGCATTGTGCGCATCTCTGCTGCCTGTCAGTGGAGTGAATCAAAACAAACTGACGTCATGTCGCTAAAACTGCTGCCTGCAGGCTCAGAATCGCCCTTCCCCCACTCTGGGAAAAAGCTCCGAGCAGGTAGAAGGGGGCGCGGCCGCGCAGGGGGTGGAATGGTATGGATTAGGGACCATGGCGAAAGTGCTGCAGCAGGCAGCCAGAAAACCAGAATTAGAAAAATGATTTCACTATTATTTACAGACTTAAGACGTGGTTGTGCTTATTTTTTGTCTACTATTGCAAAATAATAGTAGGCCTATTATCATGAAAAAGTATTTGTAATTTTTTTTTTTTTTTTTTAACCCTCTCTCTGGCGCCCCTAACGGCTCAAGCGCCCCTAGCATTTGCCTAGTTCGCCTGGACGGCTTCTAATGGCTTGCAACCAAAGATGCCTGCGGTTAGCATTGAAAGGAGTGCGAGTTGACGGGATTCTGTAAAACAGACCTTCAGCTTTTAGATTCTGCCATCCAACTGCTAAAGTAACCTACATACCAGAGCCGTGTACTTTCGGTACTTTGCAGGGCTGCGCGTACTCTCTCTTTCTACCCCCGACATGCGCATCTGTCGTTGCGCATGCGCGAAGTGGGCGTGACTAAGAATGAGCGTTTGGTTTAAAACAAACCAAAAGCGCTACACAGCTCAGTTGGATTTAATTTTCACGAGAGCAAGACGCGTAGCTACTAGCTAACTGAAACAGCTCACCTGCTTTATTATTGTGTATCAACGTGATTTGGACCATGCAGCAGCAGGTAAGGAAGAGACACGACATTTGTTTTTCTCACTTTATTTTGTCAAGTATTTCTGAAAGACTGAATAGGTGTTCGTCTTGGATAACACTGGGGATCTGTATGACAAGCTAACTTGGCTACTCCTCATATCAGTGGTTAGTTACTGCTGAACGCTGGACAAGACAGACTTTTGCGGCACGACGGACATTTAACTGAAAAGCTAACGGCAGACTGGTGGCTAGCTAGGACTTAAACATGAGCAGTTGTGATGGGTATTTAGCAACAATAACGTTCTCGAAACGTTAAACTTGTTGTATCTGTCGACTACCCAGAGAAGTACGTTAATGTCGGCTCGCCTATGTGTGTGTGTTGGGGTGTGTGTGCGTGTGTGTGTGTGTGTGTGTGTGTGTGTGTGTGTGGGGGGGGGGGGGGGTAGTACCAGTGGGTAGTACACGGAGACGAGCCGTTAGGATCGCCTTTCATGTCTGAAAATATCAGTAGCTTAGCGTTAGCTTGTTAGGTCTCAAGGTGTGTTTAGCAGGAAGTAAAGCAGGTGTAATCAGTCACAGCACCATCTTGGTACACTTATCAGCAGGTGAGTCGGGCACAAATGTTTAGGGCTTTATGGCCCTTTTGGAACTTGTTTGTGAAACAATTGAAAAGGGGCAAATCTAACATTTGTGTGTAAAAGGGGGCGGGGCAAATCTAACGTTTGTGTGTAGGCTAGATGCGCGGCTAGCTCACGGGAGGGCTAGCTGGGAGCAGGAGTTCCTTGCTTTTTAATCTCTCGAAACAGACCTTCGACGTGTTGTTTAACCGATGGGTTCCCAGATTGCTTGCTATTTAAACGCCAATGTTGTTTCTACGCTGCAGCTCGTTAAAGGTTAAAGATAAAAGCGTGTTGCATGTGAACATGCCTAAAGTGAAAGCAGCTAACCTAGCTGCTAGTTTTGAATCTCAAGCTGTTTGTTTTTTAATTCTGTGGCCAGCAGGTAAATTAGGTCTCCAAACTAACGTGTGTGTGTGTGTGTGTGTGTGTGTGTGTGTGTGTGTGTGTGTGTGTGTGTGTGTGTGTGTGTGTGTGTGTGTGTGTGTGTGTGTGTGTGTGTGTGTGTGTGTGTGAGAGACACCTCTGTGGCAGTCCAGTGTCTAATAAAGCAAGACAGGATAAAATGATACAAACCGTGCAAAAGAAAACCCAATTTTGATAAGACAACATAAGGTAATTGAGGCGGCACACACAACAGAAACGGCAGTAGGACTTTGGTCTTTTGATTTCCTCTGGTAGGTCGTTCCAGAGTCTGGGGGACTCCCCTTATAGTAAAGGCTGGATTAAAACTTAAAATGTTAAAATACAAACTGTATACCTTGTCTGCATAGAGACACTGTGTAACGTGTCATCATTCAGAAACCACGCCGAAGACGGGGGAAAACAGAAACCCCCCTCCAATCCTGGCGTTCTCCTATGTCGCGTGCATGGTTGCGTGTTGCACAAAAATATCGTATATACGGAAGATGAACACTCCAACTTACTTCCTTGACAGCTAGAGCCACATTCTCGCCAATTCTCAATGGCTTCCTTGTTTTGCTCAGGAGTACAAAAAACTTTAACTGGCCATTTTTTACATTTGTTGTCTGTGCAGCCCCACCACAACAACAGCTTTTAGCTATGTTTAATTCAAGGAAAATGACGCTGGTGTGTGGAAATGAACGGAGCTTTTCCCCCGTGATGGGCGTGGCCTATTTCATACAGTGTCTCTCTACACATCACTAGATAAATACTAACTCCCACTCTGCCTTATTGTCTGTTTGTGTCCCTCTGTCTATCTCTGTATATTAATTCATTTGTTTGTTTATTTATTTTAGGAAGCGCAGAACCTGATGGCACTGAGCAACATAGACACGCCCCTGAAGGGCGGCCTCAACACTCCACTGCACCAGAGTGACTTCAGCCGAGTGACACCAGAGCGCCAGCAGGTTCAAACACCTAACGCCGTCCTCAGCAGCACCCCCTTCAGGTAATGACAGTAAAAGAAACGCATATTGGAAATGACTTGGAGTTATGTAAACTTGTATTCATAATCATATACGACTGAAATATACAGAGAATTCATTTGCTTTAGGAGACATATGGACCCCCACAATTGTTTACTTTTACTCTTTATCTGGTAAACGAATACTAAATATAGATCATGTATAAGTTGTGTGTTGTAGTGCAATGAACCTTTTTCAACAAATAACTTTATGAAAGAATATTCAACATGAAATTGTCAGCACATCGGCATAGCGCCGCAATTACAAATGACCACGCTTGTTAGAAAATAGTGTTTTCCATGAAGACACCTGTCAGAGTTTTGTCAAGAGCTGGCGGTGGCATGAGATTTGACGGAGGTGGCTTCCTCCGAATTCTTTATTCAGGATTTTTTTTATTTTTTTTGTGTCATTTCATCTTCTGTAGAACGTCCGGTCAGGGGTCTGAGGGCATGACCCCCCAGGCCAGAGGGGCGATGACCCTACGCGGGGCCACGACCCCGTGGTTGATCCGCGGCCGCACGCCACTGAGAGACAAACTGAATATTAACAGTGAAGAGCAGCTGACTGACCCTGCATACGCCAAAAGCATGGTAAATACGCACACCCTTGGAGTACACACTAACTACACACACTTAAGAAATGCCAATGCTAAAGAGGAGAATGAATTTACAAATGAAGAACCACCGTCTGTCTCTGAAACACAGCAGAGGGAGAGCCTGGAGCAGCTGAAGCAGAGCCTGATGTCACGCCCTCTTCTTCCCAAGAACCACTTTGAGATGGTCCTCCTGCCTGAGAATGCGGAGAGAGAGGTGGAGAAAACTGAGACGCAAACCGGCTTCATAGAGGAAGGACAGTCACGCAAGCAGGTAGATCTGTAACACACGTCCACACACAGACAATTCACAGTATCCCTGCTGAAAACACCTTGTTACTGTGTCACGTTTACACCCCCCCCCCCCTCTCTCTCCCGCTGCAACCCAACCCAATGACAGTGCACATGGCATGCATTCACACACTGATTTCACTCACTCACTGGAATAGTTTTTATACTTGATATAGCTTTATAATACATTAAGCCATTTGGTATGGGAGCTTTAATAATGATGGGAGCTTTTCTCTCTCTCTTTTGACAATCACGCTGTGACCCCCCAAAATAATCTCGCGACCCCCAGGTTGAGAACCTCTGCAAAACCTAGTTTGTTAGTGCATTATTCAAGCTTTCTAGTCTCTTTAAAAAGTCATTTCTCTTCTTTATCCAGGGCTGCTCTCCGCTCCAGAGGTCCACGTCAGGCCTTCAGTCCTGTCAGATGGAGATTGACACTCTGCTGGACGACGGTGATGACAGCGATGAAGAGCTGATAGGAGATTTCACCAAGGTAAGGCTTATAAGGCAGGGGTGGTAGGGCCATACTGACTTACATCAAGTAAGCAAAGGGCCACACATTGGAGATTATACCTGCCAACACTCCTGATTTTCGCGGGAGTCTCCCTATTTTTAACCCTCTCTCCCATTTTGATTGGTAATTTCTTGTTAATCTCCTGATATAATAGTGATACAAATCCAATGGCTGTAGCAGATCAGATTTATTAACATAATTCTGCCTTTTATTGAGTCTTTGGGCGCGTTTCGTTTTTCTTTGAGTCCGGCCCTGGGGCCACATTTTGCCCATGTGTGCTCTAGACTCTAGGCCCCAGGGCCACAAGAAATGAACAGTCATTTCTTACACATGAGATTACTTTTAGCCTTTTAGTCATAAAGATTATTGAAAGATACTCCATATTCCAGACTGAAATGTTATAACAGAAGTAGAGTATTGGCCAGAATGAAATGAACATTTGGACACTTATTCAGTGGGTATCTTGCATGTTGCGTTCAGGTGCACTGTAAAAAAAAAAAGAATGCAATTCCATCGTGTGCTTATAAGATCCTCCTATTGTTTCAGCTGTGTTTCATGCCCTAATAACTAAATTGCATCAAATAATTACTTTCCTAACCCTATTCCCCTCTTCTTCCAGCCTTTCGTACTTCCCACAGTGGGCGGTAAACATGTGGATCTCAAGTACATTACCCCAGAGACGGTGAGTAGAGTATTTGTCTATTTCTGTTTTGTTTGATCGGTCTTTTATTCTGTATTGAATGAATTGCAGTATTTCAAACGTGACATTAAAGTGTCCCCTCTGTGGTCCTCAGATGGTGGCAGCTCTGAGCGGACAGTTCAGTCAGCTCGTGGAACGCGTGATCGTCATCGACTGTCGCTACCCCTACGAGTTTGAGGGCGGACACATCAAGGTGAGCGTCTGCCAACATGTCCGCCTCTATACTATAAGACTATAGTAAAGGACTGGTGTGAAAATCCACTTTGTTTTGACTGTCTCGTCTCGTGCAGGAATGTCTTGGTAGGATGGAAAGGCTTCTGAAAAGGCATTTAGACATTTTTTTATGCGATACTGTATCGATATTTCCCATATCGATATCTGAACAGTGTGTTCAGTGACAGTAACACACTCAACACTCAGTAGTTTGCACTCAATTTGTCCACTAAGTTATCAATATAAAGTGATGTATATATTATTACACTACCTGGGTGGCACACAGTGTGTTGTATTTTTAGCTCTTTTTTTGTTTTCTTGTTTTGTTGTTGAGTCAATTGTGTAGAGTGTTGCAATATATCGCAATATGTATTGTATCGCAATGTATCGTGATACAATCGTATCGCGACCCATGTATCTTGATACGCATCGTATCGTGAGGTCCTTGCCAATACCCATACCCGGCCCATGGAAGTGGAAGTGTTGCCGGGGGCGACCGCCCTATACACCAGAACTCCCCAAATATGATCAGCCGTCTGTCTTACGAGGCGTCAGACTGTGCCCAGATTGGCATTGTATTTAACCACTTCATGTAGTGGCTGTACATTGAAATGTATGACCATCTCTATATTATTCTAGTCTACTGGGTCTGAGGTCCGGTTCCCCCTGTTATTTGTTACTGAGTGTTGACTCTGTTTTGACGCCTGTGCACCAATGTCATCAGATAACTTCCTGTATGAGTAAAGTAGCTGTTGTTGTTGTCTCAGGGAGCTGTGAACCTACACCAGGAGCAGCAGGTGGAAGACTACCTCCTCAGAGTACCCATCACGGCGTCCTCCCCGGACAGACGCGTCCTCATCGTCTTCCACTGCGAGTTCTCCTCGGAGCGCGGCCCGCGCATGTGCCGCTTCGTCAGAGAGAGCGACCGCAACGCGAACGATTACCCCAATCTCCACTACCCCGAACTCTACATCCTCAAGGGAGGATACAAAGATTTCTTCCCTCATTTTCAGGTTTGTGTTTCCAAATCTGTTTCTCATTTTGTCAAAGGACTTCAGTTGCATACTTTAAAGAGCATGGTGCAGGTTGGAGACCACGTTGCATTAATGTGTGGGACTGGTATGTAGCAATAGGATTCTCTCTCTTTTTTCACACATGGCTGCATCTAGACTGGTTTTTGTAAAAAGCAGCTGACACATGAAGCCATCTGGGCATATAACACTTATGACATCACTGCCAGCCTGGCTGCTGTACAGCACTGCTGTTATGACCTGGTCTCAGGCTGGGCTCATTCATTCAGAACAGCAGTGCTGTACAGCAGCAGGCTGGGTGAGTGATGTCATAAGTGTTATCTGCCCAGATGGCTGGGCAGATAACATGATTTATGGAGCACGTGCATTAGAATTTCATTTTATTTATTTATTTATTTTGGGGGTGGGGGGTATTTTCATAGGAATCCTGAGCCCCAAAAATTCACATTTGTTTTGACCTTATTGTAGTTTGAACACATCTTGTTGTTCGGTCGTCTGAATATCTGTCTCCTTCTCGTCTGCAGTCTCGATGCGAGCCGGAGTCATATCGACCCATGCTTCACGAAGATTTCAAAGAGGACCTGAGGACGTTTCGTCTCAAGAGTCGCAGCTGGGCCGGCGAGCGCAGCAAGACGGAGCAGTACAGACGCCTCCAGAAGCGACCACTAAGCAGCACTGCCTTCACCCAAAACGCAGTGCCGTCCCCCCTGAAACACACCAGTTTACAGGAGAGCTTTGCTTTCAAGAAACCAACCAAGACGGTGTCGCGGCGCCCCATGCCCTCCTTCAACAGCGGAGACACTGCTTTCGCAGCAGCGGCTCTCACGGTACGTCAACTCCTGCCTTCACACACACGAATAAGAATCACATTTGATCACCAAGCACAACACGTGTACAAGACCATGTCTGGGTTAGTGTAGATGCAAGAGATCTGGCTTCAGTTCCCGGCAGTGGTGCTTCCTGCTTGATCAGACGTTCCTACAGACACAATTGGCCGTGTCTGCAGGTGGGAAGCCGGTGGGGTATAAAGTCCTGCAGTGGGTTGCACCAGCTGTGCGTAAGTTGAAACGTAAGCTAGTTTGAACGTAAAGTCTCACTAAGTCCGAGTTTACGCACTACTAAAAATATTTGGGTTGCACCAAGTGAAATAGTTACAACATAGGCATAAGTTAGAACTTAAAATTTACACCTACGTCTTACTAGGTGTAAAGTCCTCCATAAAATAAGCAGTTGGCACGGATTGCAACTTGGCACCGTGGCGCATCGTTGTTTTGCGTCGGTAACGCGCTCTCCGTGATCAATAATTACACCCTTTGATATTTATGACTCACGCTTTTGTTTCCCACAAGCTGCAGCACTGCATACAAATTAAAATAACCGCAACAATTTAGCAGGCAGGATGGTGCTAAATTAGCCTACAATACTGATAGAGCTCACAGATAAACGTTAACAGTAATATGAACCTAAACGAACGTTACTCAATAACGTTCTCATTTGGTTAGTGTTGATGAAATATAAAAGCACTAATTTGCGGTGGGCAACATGTCCTGTTTTCACTCCACTTACTTAAACAACGGTAAATAAACACCGTTTCCACCGTGCTTTTCACTGATTGGTCACAGATACTGTACACGTCATTTTCTGCGACACTATTTTGGCTAGTGTGAGGTTTAAGGACTACTAGTTAAGATGTATCTTACGTCTCCGTGGTGCAACTCAACAGACACAACTTTAGTGTCAAACTAACTAGTTTGAACGTAGTAGTTAGTGTGGACTTTACACCCTAACTTAAGACAGAACTTACGTTCAGCTGGTGCAACAGGCTGCTGGTCCCTGCAACAGCGCCTCCTCTGGTCAGTCGGGCCACCTGTTCGGGGGAGGAGCGGCGCTAGGGGGAATAGCGTGATCCTCCCGCACGCTATGTCCTGCCGGTGAAGCTCCTCGCTGTCAGGTGAACGGAAGCGGCTGGCAACTGCACATGTATCGGAGGAAGCATGTGCTAGTTTATGCCTCTCCCCAGATCGGCAGAGGAGGTGGAGCATTGCATTAATATGTGGGACAGCAGGGGGGGAATTGGCCAAGTACAATTATGGAGAAAATGGGAGAAAATCCAGAAAAGAACTTGATCAAAAAGTAAAATGTGAATGTATAAGACATTTTCTTGCAAATGATCAAGCCACACATGGACCTGGAAACAGTCAGACTTACAATAGCCAGCAGATCTCTCTCAAATATCTTTTCCCGGGAGTCTAACCCTCTTCTGTTTCTTCCTGTCCAGCTCTCCCCTCTTCCCATGTATCTGAGAGGCTTCTGCCTCACCAGCCGTCTGGACGACGATGAGGACGACTGCTTCCTGGACGTGCCGGATGACGACATTGAGGTGCTTAGTGACCCTAGTTGTATATTTATAGTCTATAGTATATATATATATAATATATATTGTATATATATGGTCATATTGTATTATTTTGCTCACAAAATACCCTTGCTTAATGTTTGTCTGACAACGTCCCATCTTCACCCACAGAAGCACTCTGGGATGACTCCGGGAATGGCCAGCTTGCTCAGCGCCCCACTGGTGTCCAACAACACAGGACAAGATTCTGTAAGTAACGAGGCCTCTATGGTGAACATTTGCCACCGGGGGAAATAGGATTTTTTATTTCAGAGCAAAGTGCACATGTGCTCCTACATTGGTTTTCTAGCTAGACCACGCCATATCTGGGGAACGCCTTGACGGAATTTTATCAAATTTGCCTCAAACATCGACTTAGACTCAAGGATGATCTGATGAGATTTTGGTGGTCAAAGGTCAAAGGTCACTGTGACCTCTCGAACGCCATTTTCAAGCTCGTTAACGCCATATCTCAGGAATGCCTTGACGGAATTTCATAAAATTTGCCTCAACAATTAACTTGGCCTCAAGGATGAACTGATTACATTTTGGTGGTCAAAGTTCAAGGTCACTGTGACCGCACGAACGCCATTTCCAAGTTCGTTAACGCAACATCTCAGGAGCGCCTTGACGGAATTTCTTCCAATTTGCCTCAAATGGCGATTTGGACTCAAGAATGAACTAATGGCAGAGGCATAAATCCGTGGTGCGGTCGTTCTAGTTGTATTTATGGGAAAGTGTCTTGGGACAAATTTCGGACTTTGTCCGAAAAATAAAGTGAAATCTAATCTAATCTGAATTGTATTTCCCCCTCTTCAACAGCCGGTGATCTGCTGTCCTCCCCGGGGCCTGTGCTTCTCCCCGTCCACGCCAACGCCAAGCCCTGTGTCCCGTCCCTCAGCCAAGCGTCCTCTCAGCCCTGGGGATGAAAACACTCCAGCCCGGGCCAAGAGACCACGCAAGAAGAAGCTACCAGTAAACCACACTGCCTGCCCCCGAAACACACTGCCTCCCCCCCTGAAACACCCCGAGCCAGCTGCCTCAAGGAGGCAGGTCACTGCCAGACGACGATACGTCCGTCTATAATCACACACCCCCCTTTTCATTTATATCATCAAGTGCGAAATGAATGCTTGTTTTTGTCTGGTATATTTCAATTCAACAATTAGAGTGATGTGATCTTTGTAATGACTACATGCAGCCAGCAGGGGTTGAAATCCCATCGTCTTTGTTGTTATCGAGAGGTAACGCAAGTTTCCTAGCTGGCTGGGAAAATAAAGGGTGATAGATACGCAAGGAGGAGGCTACGTACAACCAATGAGGACAGCTGTTGTATGCATTGCAACAACCAATGAGGACAGCTGTTGTATGCATTGCAACAACCAATGAGGACAGCTGTTGTATGCATTGCAACAACCAATGAGGACAGCTGTTGTATGCATTGCAACAACCAATGAGGACAGCTGTTGTATGCATTGCAACAACCAATGGCTCTGGCAACGGTGCATAGGCTACTGTAACTGTTAATATGTTCTCTCTATACTTGTTGTCATCAAGCAACTGTTATTAATAATCTTATTGTATTCTTGGAATTGTTTTTTTTGTGTGTGCTTCTGACACTTTTTTTTTTTTTTTTTTTTTTTTTTTTTGTCATGTTCCAAAAGAAAAAGTTCCACCATTTTTTATTGTGTCTTATGGTATCTTTGTAATATGTCTCTTTATAATGTAATAAATCTGTAAATATGAATTGAATATATTTGTATCAGTTCCCTTTATTATTTGAATTGTATTTCACACTGCTTCTTCCAGTTGTTGTATTGAATTCTGGGGGCTTAGCTCCCCTTTAAAAGTAAAAAACACACTTCCTGTGCAGCAGGAAGATGTTTTGTACATGTACAACGCCAGCAGAGAAATGTCATGTGTCATGTGATGTGTCATTGTGATGTTCTTGATGGGCTGAAGTGCTTCTCTTAGAAGAGGGGTGGAATGAATGAAAAGGGGCCTCTCTCAAGTGTGAAAAACACATGGCTAGCTATCATAGAAGGTACTAACAGTTGCTGCAGCATGTGAGTTTGAATGTGCACCTTCATTTTAAAACGGCAATCAAACCATCTCCCCACTGCTCTCCTTTATTCTGAGCCACATTGGATGGACAACCCGTTCTAGGGTTGTAATACTTTGTCTGGCAGTATTGATTTTTGTGACATGAAAGCTTGCTGTCAATTGCAATAACCATTATTCTAGAAAAGCCGGTAACATTTTTTACTTTGTTTATTTGCACACAATAAAAACGGAAATGGATTAAAAACAAAATACAAACAAGAAAATAATATGCAGGTAGAGACAGGAAAGCCTAGAAGGACTTATTCTACCTCAGAAAACCAAATGACAATTTGTACAAAGCACACGATGCAACAGAAACAAGAAGGAAATAAGAAAACAAAGCCAGTTTGGCCTATAGTCTCTCTTCTCTGTTATTTTTATTTGTCATCTATTTTCTCTCGACCAAACGACACCCATTAGCTGCTAACTAGTTCCCACATGAAACTAACAGCAGTTAAAGGAACACTCCGCCCATTTTCAACCAGCTTTGTATCATTAGAACATCAGTAGTATATCAGAAAACTGTAAACGGTTTTGAAGTCTGTCATTTAATTTGACAGTTATTGAGTGTTAAAGTGTGGACCAGTGACATCACTGGTCCACACTAACTCAAATTAATAACTCATTAACTCAAATCAACTCTGTCAAACTAGATGAATGATGAATAGTTTGACAGTTATTGAGAGTTGATTTGAGTTAATGAGTTATTCATTTGAGTAAGTTAGTTATTGAGTGTTAAAGTGTGGACCAGTGATGTCACTGGTCCACACTTTAACACTCAATAACTGTTCAATTAAATCACAGACTTCAAAACAGTTTACAGTTTTCTGATATACTACTGATGTTCTAATGATAAAAAGCTGGTTGAAAATGGGCGGAGTGTTCCTTTAAGAGCAGCAGCTAGCCATCAGGTGTAGTTTAGTCAAAAATTGTTCCCACATAAAACTGCTCACAACAAGTCTGTGGATTATCTTGAGTAACTGGGTCATGATTTCCGGAAAGAGACATGGCTGTTGAGTTTTTCAAATGTATTCTTTTTGCACTTTGAGCACCACAAGCCGAGTGCCATCCAGTTCCATTGTGTTGGAGAGAAGGCAGACATCTCTACGGCTGATATCTCCAAAACCTAGACAACTAACACAAAACAATCTAGATGGATAAATAGCACTACAGGTGAGGGGGAAAATATGTATTTTGGATTTTAGGGTGAGCTGTCCCTTTAAAGACAGATTGAAGAGTTCCCTTCCATGAGTGGCTACTCACTGCTGCTTGCGGAGCTGCTGGAGTCTGAGCAGGTCCATGGAGCTGCTGGAGTCTGAGCAGGTCCATGGAGCTGCTGGAGTCTGAGCAGGTCCATGCCAGAGGCAGTCTCCCGTGCAGACCAGTTCAGCTGAGCGGAGAACATCTGAACCACAGACTGAGGGATTCCATATCGACCGTACTGCAAAAGGCTATGTGTAAATCACAATCTAAATGGATCGGTCAGTATTATTAAATTATCGTCTTAGATGTTTCCTAAAGTTGAGATTTCCAATGGAAGGAACCTTTTAATATATATATAGAAAAAACATCACATGGATGCAACTGGGACGTATCATCAGTGATGTACCCTGGGGTCATAGGATGTTTCGGGTACTGCGACATCAGACACCCTCACCCAGGTGACCCAGCCGGGGGTGATCAAGCCCCGACTTACGTCCCAGTAGCTACCCACGGTCAGCCCTCTAGGGAAAGACAGGGCCACTCAATCCGCTGCTCCGGAACTACTCTGCCGTGCCGGGACCGGGAGGCTCTGGCACTTGGAGGGACTGGGCTCTGTGGGTTGACTCCTGTCCGGGCTCCTCCTACGTCTCACCAGGTCCAGGACCTGTGCGCTGCACCAGACTCCCCCGCTCCCAACATTTCATTCCAGTATGATGTTTCTTGGGCCGTGTATGAACTTGGCCAAATACTAAATAGTAATAGCAATGTTCCAAGTAATTTACATCATATGCATTTACAGTGTAAATATGTGGTAGGTGTAAATACATTTGATATCCATTACACCTACAAAGTAACCTCATCATTCATGTTTTCACTGCAGCTGAAGGATCCTTCATTGGTAGAAGTTTTATGACTTTTGGGACCATGAAACCCTCTGATAATTAATGGTAAAATTTTGTAAATCATTTTGATTTTTTTTTTTTCAAATGGAAAAATCCCTGGAAAATGTATGAATCCAACAGCAGCACTGATCTGTGAAGTGACAGCGTACTCTAATTTGAAGCCAATACCGTGTCAGAAAAAGGGTTCCATTGTCAGATCGAGACCCTGCAGCTGGAGTCTTTCCTCCAGCAGGCCAGGGCCTCCAGGTTCACCGAGGTCATGAACATTTTCTTCTTTGGCTCTCTGCATGGGTTTGACGAGGAAGGGGGTGCAGCTCCTCCGGGATGATCTGGCCTTTTTGCTGGGACTGTGGGGGGCGGGTTCAGGTGTGTGCGAGCAGATGTCTCCACCCGTTTAGCCATGTCTGAATTGATGTGCACAACACCACATGATGCACTCAGAGGTTGGGAGGGTGGAAACATGGCCTCTGGGTGTCTGGCTGTCAGATTCCGGTCTTTGGGGCTGAGGAGTTCTCTGTTCTGGACTCCTGTCTGCCCCCTCTCCCCTCCCCCTCTAACCAAACCCCCTCTAACCAAACAGCTGACAAGAGTGTCCAGCAGTGCTGCTTTCAGGTACTGTTGGAAGCACTGCAAATAGGAAAGAAGTGTCAACAGCTGATGGTAAGAGTTTTTGTATATATGTATGTGTGTGTGTGTGTGTGTCGTGTGTGTGTGTGTGTGTGTGTGTGTGTGTGTGTGTGTGTGTGTGTGTGTGTGTGTGTGTGTGTGTGTGTGTGTGTGCGCGTGCGTGCGTGCGTGCGTGCGCGCGCACTTGTATGTGTGTCTGTGTGTGTGTGTATGTATGTATGTATCTAATGTAATTACGTAGTAGGCTATGTTAGGCCTATGTATGTGTGATATGTTATTGTTTGGCATTCTATTTAAATAATTAGTGATAGTTGTTTGTTCATTCACTTAATGGTGTGTTCGTTATATATCCGAGCGGCACCTGAAGGCACCACCAGACCCCCTCACCTCCCTCCCTCCAGGCTCACCTTGATGGATGGTCTGTCTAACCACTAGGCCAATCTGTCTGTCTCCCCATCATACTTCGCTTTTCTCTGACACCTGATCATTGAAGAATCACAATCACTCATAAGTTGCTCTCATGGGTCGGCACGCCAGTGCACAGCAGCAGCATTTGAGTGTTTTTGTAGAAATGTTGACGCGCCTTGCCAAATTACCTATTTCACAACCATTTGCAGTTGCGCGGCCTGTTATTTAGGGTCTTTACGGTAGCGCCACAGTGTACTTAGCTGCCTCTGATTGGTTGCCTCCTGCATTCCATACATTCCAGATACGCAGCTGACCAGCAGCAGAACTCAGATAAGTGCTACGCGCTATCTGAGCGCGTAGCTCAGATAGCTACGCGCTCAGACCACTGAGCTTTCAAGAAACCAACCAAGACGGTATCGCGGCGCCCCACGCCCTCCTTCAACAGCGGAGACACTGCTTTCGCAGCAGCGGCTCTCACGGTACGTCAACTCCTGCCTTCACACACACGAATAAGAATCACATTTGATCACCAAGCACAATACGTGTACAAGACCATGTCTGGGTTAGTGTAGATGCAAGAGATGTGGCTTCAGTTCCCGGCAGTGGTGCTTCCTGCTTGGTCAGACGTTCCTACAGACACAATTGGCCGTGTCTGCAGGTGGGAAGCCGGTGGGCTATAAAGTCCTGGTCCCTGCAACAGCGCCTCCTCTGGTCAGTCGGGCCACCTGTTCGGTGGGAGGAGCGGAGCTAGGGGGAATAGCGTGATCCTCCCGCACGCTATGTCCTGCCGGTGAAGCTCCTCGCTGTCAGGTGAACGGAAGCGGCTGGCAACTGCACATGTATCGGAGGAAGCATGTGCTAGTCTATGCCTCTCCCCAGATCGGCAGAGGAGGTGGAGCATTGCATTAATATGTGGGACAGCAGGGGGGGAATTGGCCAAGTACAATTATGGAGAAAATGGGAGAAAATCAGGAAAAGAAACTTGATCAAAAAGTAAAATGTGAATGTATAAGACATTTTCTTGCAAATGATCAAGCCACACATGGACCTGGAAACAGTCAGACTTACAATAGCCAGCAGATCTCTCTCAAATATATTTTCCCGGGAGTCTAACCCTCTTCTGTTTCTTCCTGTCCAGCTCTCCCCTCTTCCCATGTATCTGAGAGGCTTCTGCCTCACCAGCCGTCTGGACGACGATGAGGACGACTGCTTCCTGGACGTGCCGGATGATGACATTGAGGTGCTTAGTGACCCTAGTTGTATATTTATAGTCTATAGTATATATACAGTATATAATATATATTGTATATATATGGTCATATTGTATTCTTTTGCTCACAAAATACCCTTGCTTAATGTTTGTCTGACAACGTCCCATCTTCACCCACAGAAGCACTCTGGGATGACTCCGGGAATGGCCAGCTTGCTCAGCGCCCCACTGGTGTCCAACAACACAGGACAAGATTCTGTAAGTAACGAGGCCTCTATGGTGAACATTTGCCACCGGGGGAAATAAGATTTTTTTTATTTCAGAGCAAATGTGCTCCTACATTGGTTTTCTACCTAGACCACGCCTTTTTATTCTGAGGCGGTAAACTCTTACAAGTTACACACTTCATTTCTGGTCTCAAACGTTATGCCCTTCAAAAAGTTGTGCCTCTCAAGAAGAGATACAAACGTTGTCTCCTTCATCTCAAGTCTTGACCTGAACACACGGTGAAACATGAGGCTTCATGCTACTTGCTGCCTGCATTATGTATCTCATTCTAATTGGTAGTCACTTTGCATCAGGGTGTCAACTGAAGGCCTCAAATGTAATTAATTAGGATTAATTACTGTGGATTAATTGTAAGTATTAGGTCACAAACAGATTTTGCTGCTGTTTTTCCAATCGCTAGCACAGTGTTATACTGTATGGAAGTAGTGCACGGTATAGTTGTCTTTGTTTCAATGTTTTTATGCCTCCGCCGGCGATAGCCAGACCGGAGGCATTATGGATCCGGGTTGTCCGTCCGTCCGATGTTCGTTAACGCGATATCTGGGGAACGCCTTGACGGAATTTGATCAAATTTGCCTCAAACATCGACTTAGACTCAAGGATGATCTGATGAGATTTTGGTGGTCAAAGGTCAAAGGTCACTGTGACCTCTCGAACGCCATTTTCAAGCTCGTTAACGCCATATCTCAGGAATGCCTTGACGGAATTTCATAAAATTTGCCTCAACAATTAACTTGGCCTCAAGGATGAACTGATTACATTTTGGTGGTCAAAGTTCAAGGTCACTGTGACCGCACGAACGCCATTTCCAAGTTCGTTAACGCAACATCTCAGGAGCGCCTTGACGGAATTTCTTCCAATTTGCCTCAAATGGCGATTTGGACTCAAGAATGAACTAATGGCAGAGGCATAAACCCGTGGTGCGGTCGTTCTAGTTGTATTTATGGGAAAGTGTCTTGGGACAAATTTCGGACTTTGTCCGAAAATAAAGTGAAATCTAATCTAATCTGAATTGTATTTCCCCCTCTTCAACAGCCGGTGATCTGCTGTCCTCCCCGGGGCCTGTGCTTCTCCCCGTCCACGCCAACGCCAAGCCCTGTGTCCCGTCCCTCAGCCAAGCGTCCTCTCAGCCCTGGGGATGAAAACACTCCAGCCCGGGCCAAGAGACCACGCAAGAAGAAGCTACCAGTAAACCACACTGCCTGCCCCCGAAACACACTGCCTCCCCCCCCGAAACACACTGCCTGCCAGGTGAGTCGGGCACAAATGTTTAGGGCTTTATGGCCCTTTTGGAACTTGTTTGTGAAACAATTGAAAAGGGGCAAATCTAACGTTTGTGTGTAAAAGGGGGCGGGGCAAATCTAACGTTTGTGTGTAGGCTAGATGCGCGGCTAGCTCACGGGAGGGCTAGCTGGGAGCAGGAGTTACTTGCTTTTTAATCTCTCGAAACAGACCTTCGACTTGTTGTTTAACCGATGGGTTCCCAGATTGCTTGCTATTTAAACGCCAATGTTGTTTCTACGCTGCAGCTCGTTAAAGATAAAAGCGTGTTGCATGTGAACATGCCTAAAGTGAAAGCAGCTAACCTAGCTGCTAGTTTTGAATCTCAAGCTGTTTGTTTTTTTATTCTGTGGCCAGCAGGTAAATTGCCGACCACCCGCAATGCCGACCTTAGGTTTAGGCGTGGGGGTGGGAGAGGTTAGGTTTTGGGTCTGGGGCAGGTTAGGTTTAGGCATGGGGGGAGGTTAGGTTTGGCGTGAGGGCTGGGAGAGGTTAGGTTTTGGGTTAGGGTCTGGGGGAGGTTAGGTTTAGGCATGGGGGAGGTTAGGTTTGGCGTGGGGGCTGGGAGAGGTTAGCTCCACCGACACGCTGCACGCCGCCTCGCTCAGCTGGTTCTGCTTGTGGGCTATCGGCATTGCGACCTGTCGGCACTGCGGCCTGTCGGCACATAGACGCGGCACCAGTAAATTAGGTCTCCAAACTAACGTGTGTGTGTGTGTGTGTGTGTGTGTGTGTGTGTGTGTGTGTGTGTGTGTGTGTGTGTGTGTGTGTGTGTGTGTGTGTGAGAGTGTGTGTGAGAGACCTCTGTGGCAGTCCAGTGTCTAATAAAGCAAGACAGGATAAAATGATACAAACCGTGCGAAAGAAAACCCAATTTTGATAAGACAACATAAGGTAATTGAGGCGGCACACACAACAGAAACGGCAGTAGGACTTTGGTCTTTTGATTTCCTCTGGTAGGTCGTTCCAGAGTCTGGGGGACTCCCCTTATAGTAAAGGCTGGATTAAAACGTAAAATGTTAAAATACACACTGTATACCTTGTCTGCATAGAGACACTGTGTAACGCGTCATCATTCAGAAACCACGCCGAAGACGGGGGAAAACAGAAACCCCCCCTCCAATCCTGGCGTTCTCCTATGTCGCGTGCATGGTTGCGTGTTGCACAAAAAGATTGTATATACGGAAGATGAACACTCCAACTTACTTCCTTGACAACTAGATCCACATTCTCGCCAATTCTCAATGGCTTCCTTGTTTTGATCAGGAGTACAAAAAACCTTAACTGGCCATTTTTTACATTTGTTGTCTGCGCAGCCCCACCACAACAACAGCTTTTAGCTATGTTTAATTCAAGGAAAATGACGCTGGTGTGTGGAAATGAACGGAGCTTTTCCCCCGTGATGGGCGTGGCCTATTTCATGCAGTGTCTCTCTACACATCACTAGATAGATACTAACTCCCACTCTGCCTTAGTGTCTGTTTGTGTCCCTCTGTCTATCTCTGTATATTAATTCATTAATTTGTTTGTTTATTTTAGGAAGCGCAGAACCTGATGGCACTGAGCAACATAGACACGCCCCTGAAGGGCGGCCTCAACACTCCACTGCACCAGAGTGACTTCAGCCGAGTGACACCAGAGCGCCAGCAGGTTCAAACACCTAACGCCGTCCTCAGCAGCACCCCCTTCAGGTAATGACAGTAAAAGAAACGCATATTGGAAATGACTTGGAGTTATGTAAACTTGTATTCATAATCATATACGACTGAAATATACAGAGAATTAATTTGCTTTAGGAGACATATGGACCCCCACAATTGTTTACTTTTACTCTTTATCTGGTAAACAAATACTAAATATAGATCATGTATAAGTTGTGTGTTGTAGTGCAATGAACCTTTTTCAAAAAAATAACTTTATGAAAGAATATTCAACATGAAATTGTCAGCACATCGGCATAGCGCCGCAATTACAAATGACCACGCTTGTTAGAAAATAGTGTTTTCCATGAAGACACCTGTCAGAGTTTTGTCAAGAGCTGGCGGTGGCATGAGATTTGACGGAGGTGGCTTCCTCCGAATTCTTTATTCAGGATTATTATTATTATTATTTTTGTTTTTAATTTGGTGTCATTTCATCTTCTGTAGAACGTCCGGGCAGGGTCAGGGGTCTGAGGGCATGACCCCCCAGGCCAGAGGGGCGATGACCCTACGCTGGGCCACGACCCCGGGGTTGATCCAGGGCCTGATGTCACGCCCTCTTCTTCCCAAGAACCACTTTGAGATGGTCCTGCCTGAGAATGCAGAGAGAGAGCTGGAGGAAACTGAGACGCAAAGCGGCTTCATAGAGGAAGGACAGTCACGCAAGCAGGTAGATCTGTAACACACGCCCACACAAGCAGGTAGATCTGTAACACACGCCCACACACAGACAATTCACAGTATCCCTGCTGAAAACACCTTGTTACTGTGTCACCTTTTGTTTTGTTAGGCTGGGTTTCGTGACCCACTCACGACTCACTCACTGGAATAGTTTTTATACTTGATATAGCTTTATAATACATTAAGCCATTTGGTATGGGAGCTTTAATAATGATGGGAGCTTTTCTCTCTCTCTTTTGACAATCACCCTGTGACCCCCCAAAATAATCTCGCGACCCCCAGGTTGAGAACCTCTGCAAAGCCTAGTTTGTTAGTGCATTATTCAAGCTTTCTAGTCTCTTTAAAAAGTAATTTCTCTTCTTTATCCAGGGCTGCTCTCCGCTCCAGAGGTCCACGTCAGACCTTCAGTCCTGTCAGATGGAGATTGACACGCCGCTGGACGGTGATGACAGCGATGAAGACGTGATAGGAGATTTCACCAAGGTAAGGCTTATAAGGCAGGGGTGGGCAAAAAAAAATTCCTGAGGGCCATACTGACTTACATCAAGTAAGCAAAGGGCCACACATTGGGGATTATACCTGCCAACACTCCTGATTTTCGTGGGAGTCTCCCTATTTTTAACCCTCTCTCCCGTTTTGATTGGTAATTTCTTGTTAATCTCCTGATATAATAGTGATACAAATCCAATGGCTGTAGCAGATCAGATTTATTAACATAACTCTGCCTTTTATTGAGTTTTTGGGGGCGTTTTGTTTTTCTTTGAGTCCGGCCCTGGGGCCGCATTTTGCCCCTAGACATTTTGCCCCTAGACTCTAGGCCCCAGGGCCGCAAGAAATGACTGTAGAACAGTCATTTCTTACACATTACTTTTAGCCTTTTAGTCATAACGATTTTGAAAGATACTCCATATTCCAGACTGAAATGTTATAACAGAAGTGGAGTATTGGCCAGAATGAAATGAACATTTGGACACTTATTCAGTGGGTATCTTGCATGTTGCGTTCAGGTGCACTGTAAAAAAAAAAAGAATGCAATTCCATCGTGTGCTTATAAGATCCTCCTATTGTTTCAGCTGTGTTTCCTGCCCTAATAACTAAATTGCATCAAATAATTACTTTCCTAACCCTATTCCCCTCTTCTTCCAGCCTTTCGTACTTCCCACAGTGGGCGGTAAACATGTGGACCTCAAGTACATTACCCCAGAGACGGTGAGTAGAGTATTTGTCTATTTCTGTTTTGTTTGATCGGTCTTTTATTCTGTATTGAATGAATTGCAGTATTTCAAACGTGACATTAAAGTGTCCCCCCTCTGTGGTCCTCAGATGGTGGCAGCTCTGAGTGGACAGTTCAGTCAGCTCGTGGAACGCGTGATCGTCATCGACTGTCGCTACCCCTACGAGTTTGAGGGCGGACACATCAAGGTGAGCGTCTGCCAACATGTCCGCCTCTATACTATAAGACTATAGTAAAGGACTAGTGTGAAAATCCACTTTGTTTTGACTGTCTCGTCTCGTGCAGGAATGTCTTGGTAGGATGGAAAGGCTTCTGAAAAGGCATTTAGACATTTTTTATGCGATACTGTATCGATATTTCCCATATCGATATCTGAACAGTGTGTTCAGTGACAGTAACACACTCAACACTCAGTAGTTTGCACTCAATTTGTCCACTAAGTTATCAATATAAAGTGATGTATATATTATTACACTACCTGGATGGTACACAGTGTGTTGTATTTTTAGCTCTTTTTTTGTTTTCTTGTTTTGTTGTCAAGTAAATTGTGTAGAGTGTTGCAATATATCGCACTATGTATTGTATCGCAATGTATCGTGATACAATCGTATCGCGACCCATGTATCTTGATACGCATCGTATCGTGAGGTCCTTGCCAATACCCATACCCGGCCCATGGAAGTGGAAGTGTTGCCGGGGGCGACCGCCCTACACACCAGAACTCTCCAAATATGATCAGCCGTCTGTCTTATGAGGCGTCAGACTGTGCCCAGATTGGCATTGTATTTAACCACTTCATGTAGTGGCTGTACATTGAAGTGTATGACCATCTCTATATTATTCTAGTCTACTCGGTCTGAGGTCCGGTTCCCCCTGTTATTTGTTACTGAGTGTTGACTCTGTTTTGACGCCTGTGCACCAATGTCATCAGATAACTTCCTGTATGAGTAAAGTAGCTGTTGTTGTTGTCTCAGGGAGCTGTGAACCTACACCAGGAGCAGCAGGTGGAAGACTACCTCCTCAGAGTACCCATCACGGCGTCCTCCCCGGACAGACGCGTCCTCATCGTCTTCCACTGCGAGTTCTCCTCGGAGCGCGGCCCGCGCATGTGCCGCTTCGTCAGAGAGAGCGACCGCAACACGAACGATTACCCCAATCTCCACTACCCCGAACTCTACATCCTCAAGGGAGGATACAAAGATTTCTTCCCTCATTTTCAGGTTTGTGTTTCCAAATCTGTTTCTCATTTTGTCAAAGGACTTCAGTTGCATACTTTAAAGAGCATGGTGCAGGTTGGAGACCACGTTGCATTCATGTGTGGGACTGGTATGTAGCAATAGGATTCTCTCTCTTTTTTCACACATGGCTGCATCTAGACTGGTTTTTGTAAAAAGCAGCTGACACATGAAGCCATCTGGGCATATAACACTTATGACATCACTGCCAGCCTGGCTGCTGTACAGCACTGCTGTTATGACCTGGTCTCAGGCTGGGCTCATTCATTCAGAACAGCAGTGCTGTACAGCAGCAGGCTGGGTGAGTGATGTCATAAGTGTTATCTGCCCAGATGGCTGGGCAGATAACATGATTTATGGAGCACGTGCATTAGAATTTCATTTTATTTATTTATTTATTTTGGGGGTGGGGGGTATTTTCATAGGAATCCTGAGCCCCAAAAATTCACATTTGTTTTGACCTTATTGTAGTTTGAACACATCTTGTTGTTTGGTCGTCTGAATATCTGTCTCCTTCTCGCCTGCAGTCTCGATGCGAGCCGGAGTCATATCGACCCATGCATCACGAAGACTTCAAAGAGGACCTGAGGACGTTTCGTCTCAAGAGTCGCACCTGGGCCGGCGAGCGCAGCAAGACGGAGCAGTACAGACGCCTCCAGAAGCGACCACTAAGCAGCACTGCCTTCACCCAAAACGCAGTGCCGTCCCCCCTGAAACACACCAGTTTACAGGAGAGCTTTGCTTTCAAGAAACCAACCAAGACGGTGTCGCGGCGCCCCATGCCCTCCTTCAACAGCGGAGACTCTGCTTTCGCAGCAGCGGCTCTCACGGTACGTCAACTCCTGCCTTCACACACACGAATAAGAATCACATTTGATCACCAAGCACAACACATGTACAAGACCATGTCTGGGTTAGTGTAGATGCAAGAGATGTGGCTTCAGTTCCCGGCAGTGGTGCTTCCTGCTTGGTCAGACGTTCCTACAGACACAATTGGCCGTGTCTGCAGGTGGGAAGCCGGTGGGGTATAAAGTCCTGGTCCCTGCAACAGCGCCTCCTCTGGTCAGTCGGGCCACCTGTTCGGGGGAGGGGCGGAGCTAGGGGGAATAGCGTGATCCTCCCGCACGCTATGTCCTGCCGGTGAAGCTCCTCGCTGTCAGGTGAACGGAAGCGGCTGGCAACTGCACATGTATCGGAGGAAGCATGTGCTAGTTTATGCCTCTCCCCAGATCGGCAGAGGAGGTGGAGCTTTGCATTAATATGTGGGACAGCAGGGGGGGAATTGGCCAAGTACAATTATGGAGAAAATGGGCGAAAATCCAGAAAAGAACAAAATGTGAATGTATAAGACATTTTCTTGCAAATGATCAAGCCACACATGGACCTGGAAACAGTCAGACTTACAATAGCCAGCAGATCTCTCTCAAATATATTTTCCCGGGAGTCTAACCCTCTTCTGTTTCTTCCTGTCCAGCTCTCCCCTCTTCCCATGTATCTGAGAGGCTTCTGCCTCACCAGCCGTCTGGACGACGATGAGGACGACTGCTTCCTGGACGTGCCGGATGACGACATTGAGGTGCTTAGTGACCCTAGTTGTATATTTATAGTCTATAGTATATATATATATAATATATATTGTATATATATGGTCATATTGTATTATTTTGCTCACAAAATACCCTTGCTTAATGTTTGTCTGACAACGTCCCATCTTCACCCACAGAAGCACTCTGGGATGACTCCGGGAATGGCCAGCTTGCTCAGCGCCCCACTGGTGTCCAACAACACAGGACCAGATTCTGTAAGTAACGAGGCCTCTATGGTGAACATTTGCCACCGGGGGAAATATGATTTTTTTATCAAATTTGCCTCAAACATCGACTTAGACTCAAGGATGATCTGATGAGATTTTGGTGGTCAAAGGTCAAAGGTCACTGTGACCTCTCGAACGCCATTTTCAAGCTTGTTAACGCCATATCTCAGGAATGCCTTGACGGAATTTCATAAAATTTGCCTCAACAATTAACTTGGCCTCAAGGATGAACTGATTACATTTTGGTGGTCAAAGTTCAAGGTCACTGACCTCACGAACGCCATTTCCAAGTTCGTTAACGCAACATCTCAGGAGCGCCTTGACGGAATTTCTTCCAATTTGCCTCAAATGGCGATTTGGACTCAAGAATGAACTAATGGCAGAGGCATAAATCCGTGGTGCGGTCGTTCTAGTTGTATTTATGGGAAAGTGTCTTGGGACAAATTTCGGACTTTGTCCGAAAATAAAGTGAAATCTAATCTAATCTGAATTGTATTTCCCCCTCTTCAACAGCCGGTGATCTGCTGTCCTCCCCGGGGCCTGTGCTTCTCCCCGTCCACGCCAACGCCAAGCCCTGTGTCCCGTCCCTCAGCCAAGCGTCCTCTCAGCCCTGGGGATGAAAACACTCCAGCCCGGGCCAAGAGACCACGCAAGAAGAAGCTACCAGTAAACCACACTGCCTGCCCCCGAAACACACTGCCTCCCCCCCTGAAACACCCCGAGCCAGCTGCCTCAAGGAGGCAGGTCACTGCCAGACGACGATACGTCCGTCTATAACCTTTTCATTTATATCATCAAGTGCGAAATGAATGCTTGTTTTTGTCTGGTATATTTCAATTCAACAATTAGAGCGATGTGATCTTTGTAATGACTACATGCAGCCAGCAGGGGTTGAAATCCCATCATCTTTGTTGTTATCGAGGGGTAACGCAAGTTTCATAGCTGGCTGGGAAAATAAAGGGTGATAGATACGCAAGGAGGAGGCTACGTACAACCAATGAGGACAGCTGTTGTATGCATTGCAACAACCAATGAGGACAGCTGTTGTATGCATTGCAACAACCAATGAGGACAGCTGTTGTATGCATTGCAACAACCAATGAGGACAGCTGTTGTATGCATTGCAACAACCAATGGCTCTGGCAACGGTGCATAGGCTACTGTAACTGTTAATATGTTCTCTCTATACTTGTTGTCATCAAGCAACTGTTATTAATAATCTTATTGTATTCGTGGAATTGTTTGTTTTGTGTGTGCTTCTGACACATTTTCTTATTTTTATAGGGTTAGGGTTAAGGTGTCTTATGGTATCTTTGTAATATGTCTCTTTATAATGTAATAAATCTGTAAATATGAATTGAATATATTTGTATCAGTTCCCTTTATTATTTGAATTGTATTTCACACTGCTTCTTCCAGTTGTTGTATTGAATTCTGGGGGCTTAGCTCCCCTTTAAAAGTAAAAAACACACTTCCTGTGCAGCAGGAAGATGTTTTGTACATGTACAACGCCAGCAGAGAAATGTCATGTGTCATGTGATGTGTCATTGTGATGTTCTTGATGGGCTGAAGTGCTTCTCTTAGAAGAGGGGTGGAATGAATGAAAAGGGGCCTCTCAAGTGTGAAAAACACATGGCTAGGTATCATAGAAGGTACTAACAGTTGCTGCAGCATGTGGGTTTGAATGTGCACCTTCATTTTAAAACGGCAATCAAACCATCTCCCCACTGCTCTCCTTTATTCTGAGCCATATTGGATGGACAACCCGTTCTAGGGTTGTAATACTTTGTCTGGCAGTATTGATTTTTGTGACATGAAAGCTTGCTGTCAATTGCAGTAAGCATTATTTTAGAAAAGCCAGTAACATTTTTGTTTTGTTTATTTGCACACAATAAAAACGGAAATGGATTAAAAACAAAATACAAACAAGAAAAATAATATGCAGGTAGAGACAGGAAAGCCTAGAAGGACTTATTCTACCTCAGAAAACCAAATGACAATCTGTACAAAGCACACAATGCAACAGAAACAAGAAGGAAATAAGAAAACAAAGCCAGTTTGGCCTATAGTCTCTCTTCTCTGTTATTTTTATTTGTCATCTATTTTCTCTCGACCAAACTACACCCATTAGCTGCTAACTAGTTCCCACATGAAACTAGCAGCAGTTAAGAGCAGCAGCTACTGTAGCCATCAGGTGTAGTTTGGTCAAAAATTGTTCCCACATAAAACTGCTCACAACAAGTCTGTGGATTATCTTGAGTAACCGGGTCATGATTTCCGGAAAGAGACATGGCTGTTGAGTTTTTCAAATGTATTCTTTTTGCACTTTGAGCACCACAAGCCGAGTGCCATCCAGTTCCATTGTGTTGGAGAGAAGGCAGACATCTCTACGGCTGATATCTCCAAAACCTAGACAACTAACACAAAACAATCTAGATGGATAAATAGCACTACAGGTGAGGGGGAAAATGTGTATTTTGGATTTTAGGGTGAGCTGTCCCTTTAAAGACAGATTGAAGAGTTCCTTCCATGAGTGGCTACTCACTGCCAAGCGCTGCTGCTGGCGGAGCTGCTGGAGTCTGAGCAGGTCCATGGCAGAGGCAGAGACAGTCTCCCTTGCAGACCAGTTCAGCTGAGCGGAGAACATCTGAAGCACAGACTGAGGGATTCCATATCGACCGTACTGCAAAAGGCTATGTGTAAATCACAATCTAAATGGATCGGTCAGTATTATAAAGGCTATGTGTAAATCACAATCTAAATGGATCAGTCAGTATTATAAAGGCTATGTGTAAATCACAATCTAAATGGATCGGTCAGTATTATTAAATGATCGTCTTAGATGTTTCCTAAAGTTGAGATTTCCAATGGAAGGAACCTTTTAATATAAATATAGAAAAAACATCACATGGATGCAACTGGGACGTATCATCAGTGATGTACCCTGGGGTCATAGGATGTTTCGGGTACTGCGACATCAGACACCCTCGCCCAGGTGACCCGGCCGGGGGTGATCAAGGCCCGACTTACGTCCCAGTAGCTACCCACGGTCAGCCCTCTAGGGAAAGACAGGGCCACTCAATCCGCTGCTCCGGAACTACTCTGCCGTGCCGGGACCGGGAGGCTCTGGCACTTGGAGGGACTGGGCTCTGTGGGTTGACTCCTGTCCGGGCTCCTCCTACATCTCACCAGGTCCAGGACCTGTGCGCTGCACCAGACTCCCCCGCTCCCAACATTTCATTCCGGTATGATGTTTCTTGGGCCGTGTATGAACTTGGCCAAATACTAAATAGTAATAGCAATGTTCCAAGTAATTTACATCATATGCATTTACAGTGTAAATATGTGGTAGGTGTAAATACATTTGATATCCATTACACCTACAAAGTAACCTCATCATTCATGTTTTCACTGCAGCTGAAGGATCCTTCATTGGTAGAAGTTTTATGACTTTTGGGACCATGAAACCCTCTGATAATTAATGGTAAAATTTTGTAAATCATTTTGATTTTTTTTTTTCAAATGGAAAAATCCCTGGAAAACCACTAATGAGGGTGAGGGTGAAAACCACTAATGCAAAACACTAATGAGGGTTTCCAACTTACAATCATTGGAAGTTGGAAACCCTCATTAGTGTTTTGCTTGCACCTGTGTTTACCCTGCCTTTTCGGCACAAAATGGCCCCCATGAAATGGGTCTATTGGCAATTCCAAATCACTGTGAAGCACCAATACATGGATGTAAAGTAGAAAAACTATCTTGAGAGAAGTCGCATACATGCCACATTTCATACAACACATTCTGGCAATTTAACAACGCCTTGTTTATTGGAAACAATAAACATACATACATGCATACATACATGCATACATACATACATACATACATACATACATACATACAGACTGTACATACATACATACATACATACATACATACATACATACAGACTGTACATACATACATACATACATACATACATACATACATACATGCATGCATACATACATACATACAATGTATGTATGTATGTATGTATGCATGTATGTATGATACATACATGCATACATACATACATACATACATACTGTACATACATACAGGGGGGGTCAAGTCTCCTGCTGTAGTGAATCCTATTTGTTGATGGTGGTTTTCCCCCTCACTAGGAGCCAGAAGAAGGAGGCTGACCTGGCTAATGCGTTGGTCCAGTGGAGGAATATGGAGGCGGCCGAGGTTGCTGACCTCCAGGGCCAGTGGAAAATGTATGATGAACCATACATTTGGTGGCCAACTTTCCTACCTCACAATAAGTCTGTCTTAATATTTCTGTCAAGTCAAATCAACTTTATTTATCCACCTCCGCTGTAAAATAATTCTGGGAGCAATATCCGGTCTAGAACATGAGCAGCTGTGTGTTTACGCTGGCTTGACGCTGCCTGGATACTACTCTGCACTGTATGAGCGAGAAGCGCCCGGCTAGCGGGACAATCTGCACTGCAGCCCATGACTGCAGTGCGTGCCTCCTCGCATCGCATTTCCTTGTCGAACTCTGACGTTAAAAGTTTGCTTGTTACAAAATAACACTAGTTTTGGGAATGTAGCCTAATAATGTTTTCTATCACATCCGCTAACCTGTTGCTCGTTGAACAAGTCGGCATTTATCAGCTCAGCTGCAGCACCGTTTACAGACGGGTACATTAGACGGGCTGTGTTGTGTCAAGCTAGACGTAACGGGGGAAGAGGACGGCAGAAGGAAGCAGCACCCATGGTGCATCATGGCCACCAAAAATAAGGTGGATAGAGCACATTTACAACGACAAGTAGCCGACCAAAGTGCTTCACAGATAGAAACAATAAAAATATAGAGACAACAAGCACACAATACACTGCTACCAAGCAAAGTGCAAAAGATACAAGTGATAAAATGAACCAAAATAACAACAATTATTATTACTTGTACCACTGTTCCTTCAGAAGTTGTAGTTATCATAGACTGTGTTACATAGTGGATTGCTCTATTGCTGGCAAAAATCTGTTACTGTAAGTTGCTTTGGATAAAAGTGTCTGCCAAATGATGTAATGTAATGTAATGTAATGTTGCCAGGAGGCAGGCTCAACTCAGGTCAAAGGCCAGGGAGAAAAGGTACGTATTGAGCAGGGATCCAGAGCCTAGGGGCTGCTATCGCTATGTAACGGGCAGTCTTAATTAGACCAGTCTAACCTGAGAATCTGAGATAAGTCTAAGGCTAGTAGACTAGACTTATTAACCTGCTACTGTAGCTAACAGTTTTTCACCTACCTAAGCTGTAGCTGGAGTAGGGCTAAAGACAAAATAGTTAACTGTGTTACAGTAACCTACATTTGGCAACAACCTCCATCAGCGCATTCACATTTAGCTATAGCCTAATGTGTCTGTATTTGATCAGTTTAGCAGCAATTATGGATTTGATTTATTTGTTTATGCCCAGTTCCCTTGTGATTAGTTTGTGCAAGTTCACCTGAACATATTATTTGGAATACATAGGATTATTTGTGAATATTAGATGGGGTATGTGTTAAGTCTCTGCAGGGAAACTAAAAAGATAATGGCTGCCACTCTGCCACACACTGTGTGTGTGTGTGTGTGTGTGTGTGTGTGTGTGTGTGTGTGTGTGTGTGTGTGTGTGTGGTCCCCAGTTGGAGGCTGGGCTGGCGGACACCACCAACACCCAGCTGAGCTCCGAGCTGCTGAGGAGGGTGGATCTGGAGAACCAGACGCAGGTGCTCGGAGAACAGCTTGATCTCCAGAGGAACATCAGCGAGCAGGTAACGCACACAGGCATTCATACCCCAAGTTTCAAACCAACCGACCAAGCCGGAGGTAACACAGGGCTGCGTACCTGCGACCCTCGTGTTGGTAGGCAGGGAATCTACCGCTACACTACCCAGACGCCACAGGCTTGACGGTTAGATATAGATCTGCCCAACCAGTATCGTGTGTGTGTGTGTGTGTGTGTGTGTGCTCTTGTAGGAGATCCTGGAGCTCCGGAGCCGTCATGACAGCCGTCTCGTGGAGGTGGACTTGGGAAGACGACAAGAATTTGAGAGCAAACTGTCTGAGGCAATGCAACACCTCCGCCAGGACCACGAGAGACAGATCCTACAGTACAAAGGCGAGCTAGAGACGACCTACACTGTCAAGGTACACCCGCAATCAATGCTTGTCTGGAAATAGCAGACTAGAATGCTTTTAAATGTTCTAAAGGGCATTTGTGTGTTTGCATTGCATGCTCTCCGTACTCCAGCTCGAGAATGCCCAGCAGGTTGCGTTGGACAAGAGTGACGCTGCATCGGCCACCAGAGACGAACTGGGAAGCCCTAAGCTCCCAGCTCCAGCAGTACCAGAGAGGGGTAGGCAGACTGAAGGGGAAGGGGAAGGGGGCGCTAGAGTCTGAATCAGTCCATCAAACAACCCCTGAAACATAATTAGCATATGAAGAGTTATTTTAACAAAGCGAGATCAATCAAAAATTGCCTCTAGGCAACTTTGCACTTTGGCTGCCCCAAATGGCAGTGAGAGAAAACTTTGAGTTGTTGCAGCAAACCATGACAGAGCAGTGTAAAATGCAATTAAAATACCAACCCACCGCCGCCATATTGTTGACATTCCGCAGCGCGCTGTTTAAAAGTGACTGAGTGACGGCTGTCATAGCTTAGGACGCTAGCCAACATTACTTACTAGCCTATTTAATGCCGTTTTTACTGCGTCAGGAGCTATTTCACAACAGCGATAGTGTGCTGTGTAATAATACACGGCTGTAGTAATAGCAGCACTAAAAGCCCGGGTGTTTGCTACCCTAACCCCGTCAGGTACAGAGAAACAGAAAAATCGAATATTAAAATAATAAAGCAGTGAAAATCAATGATTATAGAGGAGGATTGACAGCCCTCTCCCTCTGTCAGAAAGCGGTGCTGGAGGGGCGTGTCCAGGAGTGGCAACAGAGGTTCCGTCAGAAGGAGGAGGAGGTGCAGAGCGTGCACCAGAAGATGCTGAGCCAGCTCGAGGACTACGAGCGCCTGCTGGACGTGAACTTGGACAAGGAGATCAATACCTACAGGAAGATACTGGAGGTTGAGGAGCAGAGGTCAAGTCAAGTCAAGTCAACTTTATTTATAGAGCACATTTACAACGACAAAGCCGACCAAAGTGCTTCACAGATAAAAACAATAAAATATGGAAGAAAACGACAAGTACAGAATACACTGCTACAACAGAGCAAGGTGCAGTACAGTGCAGCAGATACAAGTAATAAAAACAAAATAACGAGGTATGGAAGCGCTCAGACACCTGTTCACGCACAATCACAAGGTCTGGAAAAGTATTGAAAATCAATTTGATCATTTCCAGGTCTTGAATAGTTTGGGAATTGGGGGGGGGGGGGCAATGTCTGCAAAAGTATGGAAAATGTTGTGGTTCAGGTGCGGTAGACGCATAATCTCTCGCTTTTAGGTTGTTGTAGAGCCACTTTGATTTCGGTTTTTGTTGATATGAAGAATATTGTTCAATTAGAGGGATTGCCCAACCACTGCATTATATCAAATTACTGACCAATATCAAATCCAGTCAAGAGCATAGCGGTCTGCCTGGAAAAATATTGCGATATTTGTCGCTGTGAACAACAATCTTCATCTATACAATGATATGACCTAGGTAGCAGGGGCAAGCTCTGTCTGTGTAAATCAGACAAAAGAAAACTTCCAAACAAATCAAATCAAGGTCTGTAAAAAGTATGGAATTTTTTAATTTGAAAAATGTGTAGGAAGTTAAGAACCCAGTATATGCCTCAGTTTAAAACGGTCAGTAATCACATTGTACTGTAAGTATCTTGGCAAGCCATTTTTCTTTATTGCTACGGATGTGCTGCCTGCCTTCTGTTTATGTACCTCCTATGTGGATTTGAGATGCACTGCGTTTGCCCAAGTGTTTTTCTGACCACCTCCGGACCAGAGGTGCTTTGGGTGGATCTTCTTCTTCTTCTTCTTCGTCTGTTTGGATGCAGGTTTATGCAAGCTGAAAGCAGGTCAGTGTGGCAGACAGTCCGGGCCTATAAGTGCTTGTAATAATCCATCTCTGCTCGTGTTGTTTTCCAGATTGCACCTGTCGCCCAGCCCCTCTCAGCTCGCCTGCCTGCAAGATGTCCTCACACTCAACAGAGCACGGTGCTGTGAGCGTGGCTGAGGTCCACCTGGATGGGAACTACATCATGCTGAAGAACAACTCTGAGGCTGTAAGATTCTGAGTTAACAGTTTGTCTTTTGGTTGTGTGATTTCACCCTGCACTACTATGCAATTGAAAATGGTTTCACATCTCTAAATCATTACAATAAATAGTAGTTTGTTTTAAGTCACAATTTCACTTCAGTTATTTATGTACCATATACAGAGGGGGGGGGGGGGGGGGCAGTTAATTCAGTGGCATACAGTATTTTAAACCTTAGCATTTTTGTGTGTGTGCGCGTGCGTGTGCGTGCGTGCACGTGCGTGCGTGTGCGTGCGTGTGTGAGGTAACTACTAACTACAGCTGCATCTCACTACCTGGCTAGGTAGTGTGGAACGTGTTTGTTAGTATAATATTAGTCACTTACAGGGATCCAAAGTAGTAACCCACAGCATCCCAGGCGGGAATCGAACCCAGGACCTTCTAGCTGTGAGGCAACCGCGCTACCACTGTGCCACCGTGACCCCATTTACTGTACTTTACTGTTTTGCAGCCTTTAAAAGCAGGAAAAGACAACACATGTGCCATGTTATGATATCCAAAATCTAAGATGATATCTAGTCTCGTCATATCACGATATTGATATATTGCCCAGTCCTACTCAGATCTTATCTAGCTAAGATGTGGGATGAAATGAACCAACAGATTGATCCCAACACCGCTTAGGAGATGGCGGCCCGCAGGGTGGTGGGCATGCAGGGCAGAGGGGGCGAGGAAGACGACCTGGAGTTTGAGGAAGAGTGCATCGCGGGCAGTGACCTTCAACACTTCAGCAGACAGGTCAACGCACACACAAAGCCATCCATAACCCTGACGTGACGTGAACTCTAAAGTGCACCGTAAGTCAACGGGCACAGATATACTGCAGTGTGTCTGAGAAGTGACCCCTGACCTCTGCGTTCTCTCTGTCCTCTGCACACGCCCACCAAGCCCAAGAGGAAACAGCCAGGCTGCTGCAGCGCAGGTGAGGAGAGGCCCGGGCTTTCCCCTCCCCCGCTTTGACTTCCTGCTAGGGATGTCACAATATATCGTCCCGCAATATATCGCGATATCAAAACGTGACAATATGTATCGTTGAGATGAAATCTCTGATCTGCATCTGATTGCATGCTCGCTCTCCTTTTCATTGCTTTGTTTAAACCAGTGTTTCTCAAACAGTGGTCCGCGGCCCCTAGTGGTCCGCGAGTAGATTTTTATTTTTCCCCCTTTTTTTCCCCCTCCCACTATCCAATCAGAGAAATGTTATGTTTTCTGGGAAACGGAAGGTCAGATTGCGATGCTTATTAAGGACTATATGTATTTTTTCACCCCGAATCCAACGCTACCACCCCCAGTCTCTATGAGTTACGGTTGCGGAGATAGGTCCACTCTGCATGCAGGAGAGAGACAGAGTAGAGCGGGGGGTTGGGAGTTCCAAGTTACGAGCCAGTTAACTTATTTGAATACAAAAACATCACTGAATGCAACTTTAAGATGGCAACAGATAGCCTATTTGACTTTGGCAACATTGTGCATTTATTGAACTTGAAAAAACTTTCTTTGAACTTTGAATATATTTGAACTGAAAAGGAGAAATAAATGTAAAAAACTAAAATAAAATAAATTGTATATATTTTTTATATCGGTTATATATTTTATATCGGTATATATATATCATCACTGGAGCTAGCAGCTGAAATTACAACAACTAGGGTACAACCTTGCTACAGTGATGATTTCAGCTAAAAACAGGGTGTACATGACATCTTTTCAAGTCAACTTAGCATCTCAGGGCTTGTGGAGACTTGCATTATGCCAGGTGAGCAGTATGGAAGCATTTCATGTATTCTTTCTGTTGTTTTTTTTTACGTTTTTGCTCATGGCCTCCTTCACACTCAGCAGAAAGCTCTCTGTGCCTGTTGCAGCTGGAGTGCAGTTCTCCTATCTCGGTGCACGATAGGGCTGTGAATCTTCACTGGCCTCACAATTCGATTCGATTACGATTCATCTGTCAACGATTCGATTCGATTCGATTAAACGATGCATCACGATGCATCGCGATTCATCTTAAATCGATGCATCACTTTTTCCGCAATACATGATTTATTTTTTCTCACTTTCTTTTTTCTCACTGTGTGGCTACTTTTAAAATAAAAGTGCATTTGGAATTGCATTGTATTATGATCCATAATTAAAATAAACAACTGCATGTACTTACATTCTATTTTATTTGATTAAAAAAAAAAAAAAAATTTTTTTTTTTTTTTTTAATAATCGATTTTTGATATTTGTTAATCGATGCAGAATCGTGCACGTCCGCATCGCGATGCATCTTATAATCGATTATTTTTGACACCCCTAGTGCACGATGCATCCAGAGTGCTTTACCCAGTGCACTGACTGTATGAGAGTACCTCATAGCCAGTCTACCTCATCAGGTAACTATGTGAACATGGTAATGATTAAGACGAGAGTAGTAAACATTTCCCCGCTGTTTGGGTGTGTTCATCATCATAAATCCAGTCTGATATAAATCGTCAGGTGACGGTCATCATCTCAGTTGTCGTTCAGAAATTTTACTTTCAGAGCAGGGGGTGATTTTTATTTAATGATTTGGGAGGAAGTACAGCAGACAGATACTGTCTTGCTTTATTTTTATTATGCTTTCCCTAGCTGAATGTTGCTATTGGCACAGTGTGGTAGAAGGATATTTTAGGATATTTAAATTAATAATAAAAACGCACCCATTAAGATTTTGCTACTTTTTTTTGTTAAAGCTAGCTGAGCCTGCAGCTACAATGAACCAGCCCAGTCCCACCCCCACCCCTCCTCCCTCTACTGCTGGTCCAAGCAGAAACCCCTTCACCATGGCAACTAGTGGGAGAATGACTGAGGAAAGTTAAATGAGTGCCACCTAACTGTGACCAGGTTAATTTGTCTATTCCCCCCCCCCCCCTTTCTCCTCTTAAAAATAACAAAAAGAACCCACAACAACCAGTCCCATTTGTTTTGGGATTTTTTTCTCGTAAAAATAACAAAAAGTACCGATAAGAGTACCGTTAAAGTACCGGATCGATAAGCAGTATCGATAAGAGTACTAGTATCGTTAATTCCTTAACGATACCCATCCCTACTCATAGGACCCAACTTCAAACAAACAGAACTATCCCTTTAAGCCCAATTTATGCTTCCTCTCCACCACCTGAGGCCTGTGGAGGAGAGGAGCATCCAGACCAACACAGCACTCCAACAGAAGCTGGGCCTGTGGAGGAGAGGAGCATCCAGACCAACACAGCACTCCAACAGAAGCTGGGCCTGTGGAGGCCCTCAGAAAAAACAATTCTAAAAAAGAGAGGAGGGGCAATGTTACATAAACTGGATTTTCACGTTATCACAAGTTCTTGATGACTCACAAGAACAGAATGGAACCAAAGACTGTATTTTTCTTTTTATTGAAAAATGATAGAAGATACTGGGGGAAATGTCAAAAATCTCACACTGGATCGCAGTTAGAATTGATAAAGTCAAAGTTTATTGTTTTGAAGAAATAAAATCTATGAACTAAAAGATATTCTATAAGGTGCTGCCTCACTGGAGCTGCATTCAAGTCTGTTCTTTTCTAACACCTGTACCTCTTACTGTTATACAGCAGTTTTTATCAGCACATTCAAGTACACAGGTGAAGTCACTCTAACCTGTAGCTCTTACTGTTATACAGCAGTTTTTATCAGCACATTAAAGTACACAGGTGAAGTCACTCTAACCTGTTGCTCTTACTGTTATACAGCTGTTTTTATCAGCACATTCAAGTACACAGGTGAAGTCACTCTAACCTGTACCTCTTACTGTTATACAGCAGTTTTTATCAGCACATTCAAGTACACAGGTGAAGTCTCTCTAACCTGTACCTCTTACTGTTATACAGCAGTTTTTATCAGTACATTCAAGTACACAGGTGAAGTCTCTCTAACCTGTACCTCTTACTGTTATACAGCAGTTTTTATCAGCACATTCAAGTACACAGGTGAAGTCTCTCTAACCTGTACCTCTTACTGTTATACAGCAGTTTTTATCAGCACATTCAAGTACACAGGTGAAGTCTCTCTAACCTGTACCTCTTACTGTTATACAGCAGTTTTTATCAGCACATTCAAGTAAACAGGTGAAGTCACTCTAACAACATGGCAAGAGCATATCTTCTTCCTTTTTGCTTCCTACTTCACAGTACATATATGGGTGTAGTATACATTTCCTTCAATAAAAAAAAAGTTTAACAAAAAGGTTTGTCTATATATATACATACATGTGTATATATATATATATACATACATGTATATATATATGTCTACATTTTAGTGTAATATACATACGAAGTGTACACCTTCGCGCTTCACATGACATGCACACATCCAGCTGGGTCTGCCTACCAGCTCACATGACATGCACACATCCAGCTGTGTCTGCCTACCAGCTCTGCGAGGAAATGTGAGGATTTTGTGAGGATGTGAGGATCTTGAAAAACTGCTGCGTTTGGCTTTTCTGTCTCTGATTCTCTGGAAGAAAGCCTCGCGCTCTCCGTCTTTGGCAAAGTGAACTAGCCGAGCCGTCTCCTGGTTCTCTGCAGACTCCTTCAGCGTCACCCTCACAGGTTGGGTCTCCTCTTTCTTCAGCGTCACCCTCAGAGGTTGGGTCTCCTCTTTCTTCAGCGTCACCCTCAGAGGTTGGGTCTCCTCTTTCTTCAGCGTCACCCTCAGAGGTTGTGTCTCCTCTCTCTTCAGCGTCACCCTCACAGGTTGGGTCTCCTCTTTCTTCAGTGTCACCTTCAGAGGTTGGGTCTCCTCTCTCTTCAGCGTCACCCTCAGAGGTTGTGTCTCTCCTTTCTTCAGCGTCACCCTCAGAGGTTGTGTCTCCTCTTTCTTCAGCGTCACCCTCAGAGGTTGGGTCTCCTCTTTCTTCAGCGTCACCCTCAGAGGTTGGGTCTCCTCTTTCTTCAGCGTCACCCTCAGAGGTTGTGTCTCCTCTTTCTTCAGCGTCACCCTCACAGGTTGGGTCTCCTCTTCAGTGTCACCCTCAGAGGTTGGGTCTCCTCTTTCTTCAGTGTCACCCTCAGAGGTTGGGTCTCCTCTTTCTTCAGCGTCACCCTCACAGGTTGGGTCTCCTCTTTCTTCAGCGTCACCCTCAGAGGTTGTGTCTCTTTCTTCAGCGTCACCCTCAGAGGTTGGGTCTCCTCTTTCTTCAGCGTCACCCTCAGAGGTTGGGTCTCCTCTTTCTTCAGTGTCACCCTCAGAGGTTGGGTCTCCTCTTTCTTCAGCGTCACCCTCACAGGTTGGGTCTCCTCTTTCTTCAGCGTCACCCTCAGAGGTTGGGTCTCCTCTTTCTTCAGTGTCACCCTCAGAGGTTGTGTCTCCTCTCTCTTCAGCGTCACCCTCAGAGGTTGTGTCTCTCCTTTCTTCAGCGTCACCCTCAGAGGTTGTGTCTCCTCTCTCGGAATCCACTCAGCCGCTGTGAATCTCTCCGCCTCTGCCGTCATCTGATTGGCTCTGTCCTGAGCTGAACTCAAGGGATTGTCCATCAGAGGAGCAGCCATCTTCTTGATGACTTTACTGTTGAGCTCAGGATGGAGGCTGATGTTCATCAGCTTGCTGCTGGCATATTTCCTCTTGACAGACTGGAGGGAAACACAAGGTGTTATTAGCTCATGCTAAAAACAACATGTCATCTTATTGAGACATTATTAGCTCATGCTAAAAACAACATTTCATCTTATTGAGACTGTTGCACTGTTGGAAACCAACTCACCAGGAACTTTGTTTTTCCCTCGTTCACAATCACCACATTTTTTGCAATGAGCTGCATGACTGGCTTGAGGTGGGCCTCGTCATAGTTGGAGTAGTGCTGCTGTAGATTAGTCTGCAACACAACAAGAGAGGAGAGATCAGTCCTGTCATTTACCTTCTGAACTCATAAGTCAACCTTTGAATCCATCTGTAGGCCTATATAGACTTCTCACCCATGAAAGGCCATCAAGGAGCAGCTGGGAGAGGCAGAGGGAAGCTGCAGCGACCTCAGAGGGATGGTACTGCACCATGTTGTAGTCCATCAGAGTTAACTCCAGGAGGTACTCTGCCACCCTCTCTGTCTCTAAAAAGGACTAGACAGACAGAATACAGTCACTTTAATTGCCTTGATGACATCAACTACATGAAGACAGGAGACAAAATATATATTTATGGTGGTTGGTATATATATATATGTACTCACGCTTGCAACCTTTGAAGCCCGCCTAAGAAAGTCCAGTGGCAGAGGGCGTCCCAGGTCAAAATTGAGTTTCCTCAAAATCCCCTGCTCCATCTTGAGAATCTGGGCCGTTGTGAATCTATTGCCCGTGCTGCTGGCAAATTCTGCGAGCTCCGGACTCCAGTTCTCCTCGTACTTTGAGGCGAGCCACAAGGCCGTCACCCCGACAAGCTGCAGCTCGCTACGAGGCACCTCCTGGACCTGCGGCACATAATAAGAAGAATGTTAGCTAGCTGCTACTGCTAGTTCACAGAAGATGAAAAAAGAAAACATTTTAAAACAAGTTTGTACCTGTAAAAAACGATCAAAAATGGCGATTGAGAGATACAACGTCTCCTGAACGAGTGGGGAGCGGGAGTGAACACGGACCATCCAATCAACTGCACGAGCTCGCATGTGTGGAGTGATTTTGTAGCCCTTCATGTACTCGACTCGCACAGCCTGCTGCGCCTGTGGAGACAGAAACACTTGTCATATAAAATACACACTCGAGCATGGCAGCTCAAAATAGACTAATCAGGGTGGTATTAGATTATATATATATTTTTTAAATAATTTTAGTTAATTATTATATTAATCAAGCGATCAATCAATCAAAAGCAGAGTATTACCTCAACGAGGTGCAAGTAGGCATATATGTCTTTGACATATTCCGAGCAGAGCTCTGGAAAGTCGGCATCCCACTTGTCAATGTCCTCAATGGGGCACGTCTCAGCCTGGCACATCATTTCCTCCTCCTCTGTCATGGACACATCTGTCACAGCGGGGAGGAGCAGATCTTCAGCTGCTTTCACTGTTTGGTCTTCGACCGGTCCAGTCTTCTGAAGGAACAAAGTTCACTCAGAGTCAGGCATACTGTTTGTTTTTTTATATATTATTATTTCTGATTTCTCCCCTATTTTCTCCCCAATTGTACTTGGCCAATTCCCCCTGCTGCCCCGGTTGCTGCCCCACACCCTCTGCCGATCTGGGGAGAGCCATAGACACACACATAAAAATAATACTGTAATACTGTATATAGAGACACTGCAGAACACGTCAGTTTGAAAGCCATGCCCACCGTTGGGGAAACCTGGATGGCTTGTCAAACGTAAAAGCTGCCGTGGAAATATGAACAGATATGGACAGTCTGACGAGGTTTATCCTGTTTTCAAGCAGACAAATGTGTCAAAGAATGATTTCAGCACACTGCCTCCCACAGAGAGGAGAAGGTACATTGACAAAACAAACTGAATGGCCTCCCTCACTGTCCAATTTCATTATTGTTACTCCAATAAAGCTGGATATAAATGATCCCACACAGTGGCCTGACGTGAAATACTTTGACATTTCCACCAGCAAGATAATATCCTGATATTAATTTGACTTCATGTTTAAACATTCTGAAATGCAATATGCTTTTCAGACTAGTGTGACTGACTGATTGTATGGATTGATGCTAAATTAACTCTGATATGTTAGATAACAATTCAGTGAGATTTCACATGACTTTTGCACCCTGTAGCCTACTGGCAGTCAATACAGAGCAAAATATCCTGAAACTCATCACACATGAACGCAACCCATCTGTTTTATAGAGGAACTGGCTCAGTCCTCTCTCCTTGCAGCCTAGATCCACATGTTTCTTCTCAATGGCTTTCTTGTTTTGCTCAGGAGTGTAAAAAAAAACTTTAATTGGTGATTTTTTACATTTGTTGTCTGCGCAGCCCACCACACAACTGCTTTTAGCTATGTTTAATTCAAGGAAAATGATGCTGGTGTGTATGGAGGTGAATGGAGAGCTTTCCCCAGCGATGGACGTGGCCTATTTCCTGCAGGGGACTGCCTCCATCTTGCTCTGCTGGTGGTGACCACCCTGCACTGTGGTTCTCTACCTGCTTTCAGTACCTGTGTGTGTGTGTGTGTGTGTGTGTGTGTGTGTGTGTGTGTGTGTGTGTGTGTGTGTGTGTGTGTGTGTGTGTGTGTGTGTGTGTGTGTGTGTGTGGCTAAAATATCAAACACTTGCAAATGCCATCTCTGCATGTGGGTATAAATGTAAAATTATAGTCTTGATATTTGGTAGCCTGGGGCATGTTCATAAAATGTGTGTGAGGACTCCAACTTGCTGGACTGGCAAAAAAAAGCTGCAAAACAGTTGGCCAAGTAACTGCTCTGTGTCTGCCATCATTGGCAGTCATTTCATTTGGAAAAGACGCTGTCACTTATACCCATAGCCTAATGTTTATTTTTTGATCTGCCCATGTCTATAGCCTACAGATAACATTGTGAGCATGATATTGTATTGTATTGCATTGACTCTTGCTACTATTGGGTTTTGATACGATTAATGTCTCTAATCGAAAATCCAATAAAGAAATTAAAATGTGTGTGTGTGTGTGTGTGTGTGTGTGTGTGTGTGTGTGTGTGTGTGTGTGTGTGTGTGTGTGTGTGAGTGAGTGATCTCTACCTGGCTTTTGAGAGCTTTTTTCTTAGCAGGTTGGTCAGCAAAGGACTCATCACTGCGTCTCTTCATGGCCTGCCTAGGGGGCCCAGAGGAGCTGATGGAGGAGCACACAGCTTGTCTCTGATGAGGAAAAACAACAGCAATGACAAACAAGTCCACTCCATTACTACTTTTTACATTTCACATAGTCTTCCTCACAATAAAGCCTTTCCACTTACATGCATAGTAGCCTATGAGGCCATACAAAGTTAATTTGGCCTAAATAAATGAAAATCACTCAAAATAAAGTACATGGCCTTAAAGTGTATTACTATAAGATGGCTGAAACCAGATCCCCCCACATATAATATATGGATTCAAAAAGTGTGGGATATTTACCAGATGGAGCAAATCACGTACACACTAAGGCTTCAGAAACCAATTTTTGTTAAAAGATGGGGGCCTGTCATGACTCTAATAATGCAATGACTACCCAATGCTGTACGCCCCCCTAGTCTAATTTCCATTCTCTTACACATTTCTGATAGATATCACATACATACATACATACAATCACTAGTTCCCCCGAAGTAAATTTCTCTCTTCTCTCTCTCTCTCTTTCTCTCCTCCCTATCTATGAAGCGCTGCTGGACATATGTATAATTTCCATTCTCTCACACATTTTTGATAGATATCACATACATACACACTAGTTCCCCCGATGTAAATTTCTCTCTTCTCTCTCCCTATCTATGAAGCGCTGCTGGACATATGTATATGATGGAGTGGAGGTTTATTATTTTTTATTTGTTTGTTTTCAGTTTTGATGGTCATTATTATTGTCATTACAAAGCTATGAGTGTATATACATTGATAATGTGTACAATAAGCACACTGCTGGAAAAGGAAAAGGAAAAAGTAAACAACTGTAATCGAAGGAATACAATGATGTACAATGTTGATGTAAACCAAATAAAAATTAAGTTAAAAAAAAAGAAAAAAACGCCAATGAAAGTAGCTACAATACTATTAATTGTATTTGTATTCTTTGATTTGGAGGAAACGATCTCTATTTAGATAGAGAGATAACAAAAATGGCCTAGTCATTCTTCTACAGTGTGTTAACTTGTTGTAAATAAAATGGTGAAGTTGAATTCATCATTTTGCTGGGGACCCCCTGGAACTCCCTCCAGGACCCGTGGCGGTCCCCGAACCCCAGTTTGTCAAACTAGAACTGGGGTCCGGCTTAACCGTGGTTATCAAACAACCACGGTTGTATTTTACATTATCTATCATGCTATGCTAGCCTGTAAGAAAGAGTTTAGCTAACCTCTGCTAACGTTTCAATTTAAAGATGTAAAATATCGCTGAGTCAGCAGCCTACTCACGGTCAGTTTGATCGTTGGTGGTGGGGTGAAGACGGTCTCTTCCTCCAGGATCACCGAGACCTTCGGCTGGAAGAACCTCCTGAACTCTGGAAGTGATAAAAGCAGGGAGTTAGCAGATGCTAGCTGCGCAGAGGCTACATTACACCCTACGTTAACGTTAGCCTACGTAAACAGCTGATCAGGATGCAAAAATGGCCTTGTTCACTGTAATCAAACCTAGCTGATGTGCACCATATCTTTCATCAAACCCACTTAACTGAACATTTTGAATTGTGGGTACATTCAGTTATGTGTATTTTAATGTGTTTGAGTTGATTAACCGCTACTTACTGCGGCGACCGGCCGGGCAGTCCACTCCATTCTCCATCTCTCCACACTTCGGTCGAAGTTATTATTTAGTTCGCTAACACCGGCTGAACACGGACCTATAATCAAACTTACTTCTTTTTAAAGAAAAAAAACTAAGTACTAGCTGTTTGCGAGAATTGTGTTAGCAGTCAGTCACGCAAGTTGCCGTCCGTAGCCTGGTCATCTAACGTTAACTCTCCTCACTGCTCTGACGTCAACTTGTGCCAAGTACCCGGTGCCACATAGATGCCAACCAGGTGCCAACTGGCTGTGCCGCCTGTCGTTTGAATCTGCGTTAGCCAATTAGGAAGCAGCATGTTCAATTGCGCTTTATAATCAGCCAACCAAAAAGCAGCAGGGGGTTGTACCCAAATCTCGCTTTGATTACGATAACTTTGCGGCACCAGGCTGTACGTTTATTTACGCCCACTTTCGGTTTAGGCATATACTCACCAAGAGATTTTATCCGCCATTCTTTTTTCCATCTACATTTCGTAAAATGCTTATAAAATAGTTTTGCTTGGGCAAACGATTCAGCTAGGCTATATTTGGAATCAAGAGAGGCCATAGAACATTTCACTAGGGAAAAAAACGGATAAAAGACAATCTACCTTGCGCATGGTGAAGCATGAAGTGACGTCGACTTTGGCTCTCTATATTCCTCTAAGGTTCTTGGATGTACAGCTGCTCACTATCCATCCATATTCCAATTGAAACTGTCCACCGTTCCAGGCTAGCAGAGAGGGTTTTAATAGGCCAGAATAAGATGTGAATTATCTTCATATTTATTTAGTCTTTGGCTAGATAGACGGAGTCCTTATCCATGATGGATGTAATAATTATAACGGTTATGAGTCTTGCACGGCTGAAATCCTTGAGTATGATCAGAGTAGAACAGCTCAGACAGCTTGAAGTCCCATGATAAAAATGACTTTATTAAACAATAACATGTTTTATTGACAAAAAATACTGATGTCATGAATGTAGGCTATTATCAGCTCTATATCTGCTCCATTACATCATAATGTGTTGATTAAAAAAAAGTAATTATGTTATATTTCTCTGTCCAGTTTATACTTTGAGCAGCATAGACTTTAAACTTTTCTTACTCTGAGACAAACATGTACAGTATGATTCAAACTCATACATACAGTATAATCCTTTATGCCACCTTTATAGTATCAGGAGCTAAATCAACCCATATGAATGGGCGAGACAAAATTCCACAGAATAAACAATACTGTATAAACAAACACATACTATCATGAAAGTAATCAATGAAAGATTCAAATATATAACATGTTAGAGAATGAAATTCCACAGCCAAAAGGTAAACAGTGAACCACTTGAAGAAAACCAGTTGAAATGAAATGATGGAGCCAGGAGTCAGAAGAAGTCGTCTGATATGATGTATTTAACATAGATCTTGGCCAAGAGATGCACTCTTGTATATTCACGGATGGATACACAGGCTTACATACATTGAACAGAAAGTCAAAGATATAGGACACACATCAGATTACATCAGTCTTGACATACACTTGAAGGCTACTCTGTAGTGTAGACTCAACCGATCTGTTATTCTGGCCCTGTACAGTAGAGGGCACCGTGGCACAGTGTGCGATAGAGAGGAGCTGCAAATGCAAGGTACAAGTTATCTAAATACGTCTGTCTGTGTATGTACACAGGTTATCCAAATATGATGTCTATCTGTGTATGTACACAGGTCATCTAAATATGAAGTCTGTCTGTGTCATAACTATATGTAACTAAAATGGAAATGTATATGAATATATTAATAACTAGTGATTGTCCAAATAAAGGCTAATGTGATGTAAATTTTCTCTATCACACACTATTACATCAATATACTGTATCAAGCTTAGACTAGACTTATTATTACAAATGGGATCTGGTCCAGTCAGTGTGCTCCACCTCTGATATGATTATATGATGCAGTTTGATTGATTACATCAGGGCTTTTCAAAGTGGGAGGCGGGCCTCCTCCCCACGGGGGCTCCAAGCAGTTTCAGGAGGACTCGGTGAATGGCAGTGAAAAATATATGACATTAGTTATTACATAGGTCAAAGGTCACATAGAATAGCCTCAATGTGTGTGATTTGATTAAAGAGATAGTTCAAAGATACAGTAGTTTTGGGGAACAAATATATGCCTTCAGACCTTTTTTTTAATGTATTGGGTGTATCTGAAGTACGTCAACAGCAATACCAGGCTATCTTGACTCAATTGCTGAGTGGCCAACTGGCCATGGGATGAAATAACATCATTGTGATGGGGGAGGGCATCTGAGGAGAGGCCCACAGTCGTGGACCCCTGGAATACATATTCCACATGTAGAATTGATCAATACTACACTGGTTGTCTATGGGAAGACATGAACCTGACCCGATTCAGATCCCACACAAGTATGCAACAACATGGATTATTTCAGAGGCTTTTTCACCTTGACAAGAATATAACGATTGACCAAACACTGCATATGTTGAAGGTTTTTGAGGAAGGGGGGGGGGGGGGTTCAATACAAAAATATCGATGTTGTGTCGGCTTTCAGAAGCTCCTATTGGTTGAACCCTAATAATACATATCTCCACAATACATGGCAGTTTTTTTATGAGTTAATAAAGGTGATCCAGTTCTAGACGGTCAGACACTTTATTTTCCACAGCCGAAGCTCACAGTAACAGTCTTCTCATCAGCAGCAGTTTCTGCTGGTGTCTTTGGCAGCGGTCTGCTCCGGGTTGGCCCGATCCGATCCTGGTGACACAAACAGCCACAAAGATCATCACACTTCACATCATCGATAGAGAATAAATTAAAGTAAGAGTTCTTGAGATTCGGCTTACTTGATTATATTTAATATGATTGAAGGTCTCATGAGATGAAGAGAATGCCACTAGCACAAGAGAGAGCCAAAGTGAAACGTCACTTGCTGCTTTCTCCCTGTACCAGCGCTGAAAAAATTATGAATGGCGGTGGACGGAGAATAACGTTTACTTTTTTGAATTGTGCCACGGGGTGTCAACGTTAATCTTGTCAATTTAAAGCATAACTTTGCATGTCAAGAAAGTCGCAGTTTGTCGTCAAACTGAAACGTAGGGGTTAGTTTCGTATAAAAACTACATAGCTCGTGGAAGCTCGTGGCATGTCGCCGGATTTCAGCTTTGCCGGTAGAGAAAGTGACGTCACTTAGGCGACAGTGTATGTAGTCTTTCTGATTTATAACTTCTAGTGCAACCGTTTGGAACAGAACTCACAGACAACATCCAAACCTTTGACTGGTGGTGTGTGTCATGTGAGAACTCATGGACCACACTAGTGTGGCAAACATCTCTGCTTGTTATGAGATGAAAGTGATTCCTTACTGATACCGTTTCCTTGTCCAATGCTGGTGGGTGTGACTCCTCCCTCCATGTCCTTCAGTTTGGAGTCCTCAAAGGCCAAAGCTGCCACTCTGAAGAAAAACCCATACATTCTCCCCTAAGACAGAGGGAAATATGTTTGATTTGATCTCCGATATTGGGTTCATGATTTGATACAACCACGATGCATTGTAATCAATAAAAGTTAAAGAGCGTGGTGCAGGTTAAACATTTGTATGAATTTACATTTTGGGCTCATGATTAGTATGAAAATACCCCATAAAACAAAACATTTTTTACAGGCCCCAGGGCAGAAATTATGGACAAAAGGTGGCATTCTTATAATTAAGCAATAGATCAGGACAGACCGTGTGTTATGACCCTTTGGTCATATAGGCCTATGTATTTATCCCGGTTTATACCATGGTCTGGGTGAATACTCCATTCTGATTGTATGATGACCCCAGACCAGGACAAACATGCAGTATATTGAGCCAGATATGAGCCCAGACCAGGACAAACATGCAGTATATTGAGCCAGATATGAGCCCAGACCAGGAGAAACATGCAGTATATTGAGCCAGATATGAGCCCAGACCAGGAGAAACATGCAGTATATTGACCCAGATATGAGCCCAGACCAGGAGAAACATGCAGTATATTGACCCAGATATGAGCCCAGACCAGGAGACTCACGGCTGATGCCTGGCTGCTCTGTCTTTGCAGGCAGCTTTAGCTTGAGTGGCCCAGTCCTCCTTCAGCTGGACACAAGCCTGAGGTGTGTAGCACTGGAAGAACAGGAGTGGCAGTCCACTCCATTCTCCATCTCTCCACACTTCGGTCGAAGTTATTATTTAGTTCGCTAACACCGGCTGAACACGGACCTATAATCAAACTTACTTCTTTTTAAAGAAAAAAAACTAAGTACTAGCTGTTTGCGAGAATTGTGTTAGCAGTCAGTCACGCAAGTTGCCGTCCGTAGCCTGGTCATCTAACGTTAACTCTCCTCACTGCTCTGACGTCAACTTGTGCCAAGTACCCGGTAGTCTGGGCACCTTCCACCCCGCTTTTTGTCATGGGGGCGTAAACCCCGGACCCAGAATTAACACCGGATGGCAATGCGCCTAACAACGTCTTTGTTGCCGTTAGCTTGACGCGGTGATGTTACCTAAACTAGAGTCTGATCAAAACAAAGCTAGCGTTACATAAAACAAAACGTTTATGCAATATGGCATCTCCGCCACCACCGCCTGACACACCGGTCAAAACGGTGAAAGAGGATTCTGATACTTGGGTCAAATTGTCAAGTTAACGTGAAAGTTGACGAGCTAGAAACGCTGCCATCCGGTCTAGGGCGGGCTCTAGGCGGGAACCAGTAGGGTGACAAAATCAATTGTGGGCGGGAGCCAGGCTCTTTCTCGCCGAGAAGAGCCTGGTGACGCGAGGTTAAGTACCCGGTGCCACATAGATGCCAACCAGGTGCCAACTGGCTGTGCCGCCTGTCGTTTGAATCTGCGTTAGCCAATTAGGAAGCAGCATGTTCAATTGCGCTTTATAATCAGCCAACCAAAAAGCAGCAGGGGGTTGTACCCAAATCTCGCTTTGATTACGATAACTTTGCGGCACCAGGCTGTACGTTTATTTACGCCCACTTTCGGTTTAGGCATATACTCACCAAGAGATTTTATCCGCCATTCTTTTTTCCATCTACATTTCGTAAAATGCTTATAAAATAGTTTTGCTTGGGCAAACGATTCAGCTAGGCTATATTTGGAATCAAGAGAGGCCATAGAACATTTCACTAGGGAAAAAAACGGATAAAAAAAATCTACCTTGCGCATGGTGAAGCATGAAGTGACGTCGACTTTAGCTCTCTATATTCCTCTAAGGTTCTTGGATGTACAGCTGCTCACTATCCATCCATATTCCAATTGAAACTGTCCATGTTCCAGGCTAGCAGAGAGGGTTTTAATAGGCCAGAATAAGATGTGAATTATCTTCATATTTATTTAGTCTTTGGCTAGATAGACGGAGTCCTTATCCATGATGGATGTAATAATTATAACGGTTATGAGTCTTGCACGGCTGAAATCCTTGAGTATGATCAGAGTAGAACAGCTCAGACAGCTTGAAGTCCCATGATAAAAATGACTTTATTAAACAATAAAATGTTTTATTGACAAAAAATACTGATGTCATGAATGTAGGCTATTATCAGCTCTATATCTGCTCCATTACATCATAATGTGTTGATTAAAAAAAGTAATTATGTTATATTTCTCTGTCCAGTTTATACTTTGAGCAGCATATAGACTTTAAACTTTTCTTACTCGGAGACAAACATGTACAGTATTGTAGCGAATCGGTGTTACACGTATTGTGGGGTTTCCGTGTGTTACCTAGGAACTGATATGTGTGGGTGTGTTCCTAGGGGGAAGGGGATATATGTGACCAGCGGCCGGGGCGGATGTCAGGTCTAGCCATGCGACCGAGCTGACCGGTTGTTGTGTGTAGAGCTAGCTGTGAAGCTGCTAGCTGCTAGGAGCTAAATGAGCCTGTGAATAAAGAACCTGTACCAACTACAACTCTCCGGTTCCTTGGCGTATTAGCGATACGCTACAGTATGATTCAAACTCATACATACAGTATAATCCTTTATGCCACCTTTATAGTATCAGGAGCTAAATCAACCCATATGAATGGGCGAGACAAAATTCCACAGAATAAACAATACTGTATAAACAAACACATACTATCATGAAAGTAATCAATGAAAGATTCAAATATATAACATGCACACTGTAAGAGAATGAAATTCCACAGCCAAAAGGTAAACAGTGAACCACTTGAAGAAAACCAGTTGAAATGAAATGGAGCCAGGAGTCAGAAGAAGTCGTCTGATATGATGTATTTAACATAGATCTTGGCCAAGAGATGCACTCTTGTATATTCACGGATGGATACACAGGCTTACATACATTGAACAGAAAGTCAAAGATATAGGACACACATCAGATTACATCAGTCTTGACATACACTTGAAGGCTACTCTGTAGTGTAGACTCAACCGATCTGTTATTCTGGCCCTGTACAGTAGAGGGCACCGTGGCACAGTGTGCGATAGAGAGGAGCTGCAAATGCAAGGTACAAGTTATCTAAATACGTCTGTCTGTGTATGTACACAGGTTATCCAAATATGATGTCTATCTGTGTATGTACACAGGTCATCTAAATATGAAGTCTGTCTGTGTCATAACTATATGTAACTAAAATGGAAATGTATATGAATATATTAATAACTAGTGATTGTCCAAATAAAGGCTAATGTGATGTAAATTTTCTCTATCACACACTATTACATCAATATACTGTATCAAGCTTAGACTAGACTTATTATTACAAATGGGATCTGGTCCAGTCAGTGTGCTCCACCTCTGATATGATTATATGATGCAGTTTGATTGATTACATCAGGGCTTTTCAAAGTGGGAGGCGGGCCTCCTCCCCACGGGGGCTCCAAGCAGTTTCAGGAGGACTCGGTGAATGGCAGTGAAAAATATATGACATTAGTTATTACATAGGTCAAAGGTCACATAGAATAGCCTCAATGTGTGTGATTTGATTAAAGAGATAGTTCAAAGATACAGTAGTTTTGGGGAACAAATATATGCCTTCAGACCTTTTTTTTAATGTATTGGGTGTATCTGAAGTACGTCAACAGCAATACCAGGCTATCTTGACTCAATTGCTGAGTGGCCAACTGGCCATGGGATCAAATAACATCATTGTGATGGGGGAGGGCATCTGAGGAGAGGCCCACAGTCGTGGACCCCTGTAATACATATTCCACATGTAGAATTGATCAATACTACACTGGTTGTCTATGGGAAGACATGAACCTGACCCGATTCAGATCCCACACAAGTATGCAACAACATGGATTATTTCAGAGGCTTTTTCACCTTGACAAGAATATAACGATTGACCAAACACTGCATATGTTGAAGGTTTTTGAGGAAGGGGGGGGGGGGGGGGTTCAATACAAAAATATCGATGTTGTGTCGGCTTTCAGAAGCTCCTATTGGTTGAACCCTAATAATACATATCTCCACAATACATGGCAGTTTTTTTATGAGTTAATAAAGGTGATGGGGAAAGGCACATGACAATCCAGTTCTAGACGGTCAGACACTTTATTTTCCACAGCCGAAGCTCACAGTAACAGTCTTCTCATCAGCAGCAGTTTCTGCTGGTGTCTTTGGCAGCGGTCTGCTCCGGGTTGGCCCGATCCGATCCTGGTGACACAAACAGCCACAAAGATCATCACACTTCACATCATCGATAGAGAATAAATTAAAGTAAGAGTTCTTGAGATTCGGCTTACTTGATTATATTTAATATGATTGAAGGTCTCATGAGATGAAGAGAATGCCACTAGCACAAGAGAGAGCCAAAGTGAAACGTCACTTGCTGCTTTCTCCCTGTACCAGCGCTGAAAAAATTATGAATGGCGGTGGACGGAGAATAACGTTTACTTTTTTGAATTGTGCCACGGGGTGCCAACGTTAATCTTGTCAATTTAAAGCATAACTTTGCATGTCAAGAAAGTCGCAGTTTGTCGTCAAACTGAAACGTAGGGGTTAGTTTCGTATAAAAACTACATAGCTCGTGGAAGCTTGTGGCATGTCGCCGGGTCTTCAGCGTTGCCGGTAGAGAAAGTGACGTCACTTAGGCGACAGTGTATGTAGTCTTTCTGATTTATAACTTCTAGTGCAACAGTTTGGAACAGAACTCACAGACAACATCCAAACCTTTGACTGGTGGTGTGTGTCATGTGAGAACTCATGGACCACACTAGTGTGGCAAACATCTCTGCTTGTTATGAGATGAAAGTGATTCCTTACTGATACCGTTTCCTTGTCCAATGCTGGTGGGTGTGACTCCTCCCTCCATGTCCTTCAGTTTGGAGTCCTCAAAGGCCAAAGCTGCCACTCTGAAGAAAAACCCATACATTCTCCCCTAAGACAGAGGGAAATATGTTTGATTTGATCTCCGATATTGGGTTCATGATTTGATACAACCACGATGCATTCTAATCAATAAAAGTTAAAGAGCGTGGTGCAGGTTAAACATTTGTATGAATTTACATTTTGGGCTCATGATTAGTATGAAAATACCCCATAAAACAAAACATTTTTTACAGGCCCCAGGGCAGAAATTATGGACAAAAAGGTGGCATTCTTATAATTAAGCAATAGATCAGGACAGACCGTGTGTTATGACCCTTTGGTCATATAGGCCTATGTATTTATCCCGGTTTATACCATGGTCTGGGTGAATACTCCATTCTGATTGTATGATGACCCCAGACCAGGAGAAACAAGCAGTATATTGACCCAGATATGAGCCCAGACCAGGAGAAACATGCAGTATATTGACCCAGATATGAGCCCAGACCAGGAGAAACATGCAGTATATTGACCCAGATATGAGCCCAGACCAGGAGAAACATGCAGTATATTGACCCAGATATGAGCCCAGACCAGGAGAAACATGCAGTATATTGACCCAGATATGAGCCCAGACCAGGAGACTCACGGCTGATGCCTGGCTGCTCTGTCTTTGCAGGCAGCTTTAGCTTGAGTGGCCCAGTCCTCCTTCAGCTGGACACAAGCCTGAGGTGTGTAGCACTGGAAGAACAGGAGCACACACAATGATGACCACACGGCGGAGCTAAAGGATCACTGGCTGATATCTCTGCAATGTAGTGTCAGGCTGGATTCACACAGGATCCAGAGAGACGCAGCAGCTGCTGTGTGTAGTGCAGCTGACTACGTCTGGGTGGGAGTGTCTCACTTCACCCCCCCCCCCCCTTTCTTTCTTTTTAAAATGCTGTGGAGGCTCTTTTGTAGCTTTTAGTTTATAGTTTATCTCTCTTTTTAGTTTTGTTTGTGTTTGCTAGCTGCTATTTTACCATTTCATCCTGATCGCATTCAGTTGTGTGGAGCTGTGTTGTTGAAACATTAACTGCTGAGTGCTGATTCATATAAAAAGGCAGGCTTTCATTGACAAAATAACAGGAGGACTTTTTTTGTGAAGAACAGATACTCAGCCACGACTTATGAGAGAGAGAGAGAGAGCGAGAGAGAGAGAAGAAATAAGAAGAGACAAGAGTGAAACAGACAGAGCAGAGTTGTGTGTGTGTGTGTGTGGGGGGGGGGGGGGGGGCATCTAGGTGATTGGCAGCTGCAGCATAACGTCAGGTTGCATCCCCTTAAAGTAGGATCACCCTGTACTCTCTCACTATTATGACTTTCACACAGCCCCCTGCTGCACCCAGTGTTGGAGCCTGACACACTGACGACCCTCATTGACTATGAATGGACTGTGGGGGAGAGGGGGGGGGGGTTGGAGGCAGGCACATATAGTGCACTGTAAAGAACTGAAGGCAGCCCGGCTGGCGCCCACGGCCGGCTGTGTGTCGAACAACGGCCAGCGAATCAGAGCTCGGAGTTGAACCAAGAATTGTCCAATGAGGAGGCGAGTTTGTGTTCACGAAGTGACCCGAGTGACAGCCAGCAACAGCCAATCCCGGAAAGCACCGCATGGGCCAATCAAAGAACCGTTGCCATGGGCTACGTCCCCACCCACCCTCAACAAAAACGTGCAGGCCGGATTCGAACCGACGCTTTAGGGGGCGCTCTTCACTACAAGTAGGCGCGATACCTCGACACATGAGCGCTGGCCTTGGCGCAGTCGGTAGAGCATGAGACTCTTAATCTCAGGGTCGTGGGTTCGAGCCCCACGTTGGGCGCTGATTTTGTGGAGCATAATGGAACTAAGCCTCAGCTTTACTGTGTTAGCGACCGTGTAGACCCAAGGCGCTTATTTTTCAGCTGCCAGCGCCTTTCTACAATTCATTCTCTATGGTTCGCGCTCCTCTTTCAAGGAACGCACCTCGGGTTTAAACGCTCTCAGCGTCTAGTGTTTTTTGGCAGAGTGCTCTGGGCGTCTCAACCTCTTCTCCTCCCAGGGGGATCTTCAACCTCCGCTGCTGCCAGAATTGCCAATAATCTGGCTTTCATGTTTACAGTGTGAACAATCAACAACATCAAACAGATGAAACCAGCTGACCGTGTGATCGTTACATGCTGAACTGTACTGCACGCGACTGCAGGGGTAAACAAAACAAAGCGCGCACACAAAACGCTCTGTGCGCTGTGTTTGGTGCACAATGGAAGCGCTCTAGACATGATTTCCAAAGCGTTCACACGTGTTGTGTGTGTGTGTGTGTGTGTGTGTGTGTGTTGTGTTGTGTGTGCACGCCGCCTTATCCTGATGTTTCCTTTTAGGAAAGATCATGTCTTGGCAGAGCTGCTGTACTTTTAAAATGAAAATATCAAATAAAATCTATCAATCAATCAATCAATCAACAACATCCACAATTAATGACCCTCATCTAAATGATTTACATTAATTTAATATCTGGAGAGGAATGGAGAGGCAGTCAGCTGAAGACAGAACAGATGGGTTTTGGAGAATCACAATGTCTCACATGAGCCAACTGCCTGAAAATAAGTTTGTCCAAAAGATTTCACATGGAACAGGATTTCCATCAAATGTTTTGGAGTTTAAACTTCCATCCAGACTTGATACCCTCTTGATACTTCATGGCCTCACTTTGAATGCACTAACTAAAATGTGTGGAGAGTTGCATTCACAACGATGTGGGCCAGCTAATGTTGACACAGGCTCTCTTTGATTTAAATAAATATAGGCTATATAACACAACAGCCTATAATTTAGCTGAGTGCTGTGATCTGACACTGATTTAGCCATCTGAGAATGATAGATGTATTATGTCACAAGTTTCCAATCACTTGAACACTCTCTACACGCCCTCCACCCATTCCAACCAGAACACTCTCTACACGCCCTCCACCCATTCCAACCAGAACACTCTCTACACGCCCTCCACCCATTCCAACCAGGATAACTGCAGTAAAAATGCAATGCTGAATGTTTCTGCTACTATGTAAAGATGACCATTTTTAGTGAACTAGGAATGATCCTGGACCTGGATTAAATTCTGCTGGTCTGTATTGTCACCATTGATTGGATATCTGAGAATGATAGCCAGGATTCTACCTTTGGGAATTCCCAGATGACTCTGTCCTTGCTGACAGGTGGTGGGAAGATCATCCTCCCATTCATATCTTGCATGATGATTTAGGGCAGTTTCAGCCTGTGGGGGGAAGGTATAGCAGCAGTTAGCTTAGCACACCCTAATTGATTGCAATGCCACCCTTGAGTCTTTAATCATGTGTGCTGGCTGACTGTGTATGTCACACATTCTCTCTCTGTCACAAATCAAATAGAGACGGAGCTAGTGTTCAATCGTACCATATACCAATACCATTGACTATCATTATTGTGTATGTGGAAAATGAGTTATGAATTATTAAATGAATTATGATCTAACGTTAATATGATTAAAAATCGATATAACGATTACGATATGTGTTATCCATTGTGTTATCTCAAGTGCTAGTGAAGGCGCTGCGTAGTCAAGCCACCCAGAGTATGGAGAGTAGTCAGAGGGAAACAGGAGGTACATTTGTCTTCAAAATAAAAGCCTAAATCTTTGCGTTGAGAGTCCCTGAGCCTGCCTGGCTCGCGGTCGGGCTCTCTCTCAATGGCTCGCCTCGAACAGTCGGTAGATAGAATACAAAATGAAATTACTTTTTTTTTCTTTCACCTATATGACTATTTGACGCCCTCAACCTTTTTGCTTGAAAATTGTTGAAATTAAAGATACTGAATACATTATCGCCATTCAGCAGGGTCAGTCCAAAACGATCAGTATTGGTATGATCGGCTTTCAAAAACCCATATCAGTCGTACGTCACACCAAGATAATGGCAGTTTGTCTCGGAAATAGAATTTGTGATTTAGCCAGTAAAAAAGTGTCTAGAAAAGCATAATCATCATAATCTGATTTATTTGTTTACAATGCATTTTATTACGATGCACATGTTGCACAGACACCAGTGAGACCGAAACAAGCATGGGACATTTATGGGATGTACATCATATTAACGCCAGATGGCATCTAGCTGAGTACAGGTATTTGTACAGGTATTTGTGTCCTGTGCAAACGTTTCCACTCAGCACTGCCTCTAAGTCCAGTTGACATATTCAGTGTTTTTATCCCCAGAAGCTGATCAACATCAGGAGTCGTAGTAGACTAATAAGAGCTCCCTCTTCTCTCCAATAAAACCTTTTTTGCAAAGTATTTGACGAATTACCTTTTTACCTTTTAGCAGCTTTCTCTGTCTGTTTCTGTTGAATTTGCTCAAATAGTCACTCAGCACCTCCTTGTACACTTTCTATCAGGCTGATTGAAGGTTGTTTCAAATAATATGATGAGCCTTGACAGGATCATTTGGACAGCACCAGCCAAAGTGAAAAGGATGGACTTACCCTCCCAGAACCTCATTGGGCTTGACACTGTAATAGGAACCCATGGGAACCTGCTTGGCGCTGACAATGCGGTGTTCAAAGGGCGCCGGTGCAGGTGGACAGTCATCTAAGGAGAGGGGGACAAGGCAACAGGGATTGCTGGTGTGTGCGTTTGTGTTTGTGTGTGTTGTGTGTGTGTGTCTGATTTTTTCTGGTGCCCCCCCCCCCCCCCCCCCCAAAGAAAATATAATAAAAATTATATCGCAGCTAATTCCACCACAAATACTTATACAGTCACACAGAAACTGTATACACCCTCGCCCAGTAGACCCAGCCGAGGCCGATCACGACCCCGCCCCGTGTCCCAGAAGCAGCCGCTCACGGATCAGCCTTCCTACTCTGTCTGCAACGTTGCCCGCGGAAGGGTTGATCACGCCCAATCCGCTGCAATAGAGTTTAGTGCTACGCCGCAGTATTGCGAGTAGAATTATGTGACCTTTAATAACACAAGGGATGGTAACAGCATGTTGTACATCATGCAAATATCAGAATAACAGATGATCTTTTGCTTTTCTACATTTCAGATAACGTCAATTTAATAACTGCTCATTTCCAATGTTCAGCTGCTGCGTTCGGCAACGGCACGTACTTCGCTGTCACAGCTTCTTACTCCTCCCAGGACACTTTACTCCAAGCCCAATCCCCGAGGCGAGAAGTTCATGTACGTCTGTCGCGTCTTGACGGGGGATTTCACCCAGGGACAGCAAGGCATGGTCGTGCCGCCGGCCAAGAGCTCCGCCTCCATTCAGCAGTACGACAGCGTCGTGGACAACCCAGCCAATCCCTCCATGTTCATCATCTTCCACCACTCTCTGGCTTACCCAGAATATTTGATTACATTCAAGTGATAGAGCGCGCAGAGCGCTGCCAGAAATAAGATGCCTTACATTTGACACTGCCTTAAAATATTCAATTGTTGTTTACAACGCTAATGATCAGGTGATTTTTAAATAGTTCACATTTTGCCATTTTACATTTTAGTTAACAGTATTTAGCTGCTTAGCGCTTATCCAGAGCAATTGACAGTGAGTGCAACAATACAATAAGATTCAGTTCCTAGTTTACAACATTACAATGTGACCAATCAGTGCTGTATAAGGATCAGAGGCAGAGCCACCATAGTGGCTTGAAAATGTGAAATGTGAAAAACTTTTGTTCATATACTGTAGGTTATGTGGGTTATATAGTATATCAAAAGTGGTCCAAGTTTGAATTGCTCCTTTCAAGTCACTGTTTTTTGTTGTTGTTGGATTTCGCCTACTGTTCTGTCACCTGCACTTAAATTGTGTAAACACTGGGTAAATGGATACCGAAAGAAAAGCAAGATATTCCATCGTTTTTGGAAAAGTTAAAGGGACAGCTCACCCTAAAATCCAAAATACATTTTTCCTCTCACCTGTAGTGCTGTTTATCAATCTATATCGTTTTGTGTTAGTTGCCTGAGTTTTGGAGATATCTGCAGTAGAGATGGCTGCCTTCTCTCCAATACAATGGAAGTGGATGGCACTCAGCTTGTGGTGCTCGAAGCACCAAAAAAATAAATTTGAAAAACTCAACAGCATTGTCTCTTTCCAGAAATCATGACCCGGTTACTCAAGATAATGCACAGACTTTGTTATGAGCAGTTTCATGTAGGAACTATTTTCTTTTGTAGGAACTAGCTAGCAGCTAGCGGGTGTAGTTCGGTCAAAAGAAAATAGTTCCTACATGAAACTGTTCATAACGAGGTCTGTGGATTATCTTGAGTAACTGGGTCATGATTTCTGGAAAGAGATATTGCTGTTGAGTTTATCAAATGTATTTCTTTGGCACTTTGAGCACCACAAGCCGAGTGCCATCCAGTTCCATTGTATTGGAGAGAAGGCAGAAACTCTGTGGCCGATATCTCCAAAACTCAGTCAACTAACACAAAATCATATAGATGGGTAAATAGCACTGCAGGTGAGAGGGAAAATATGTATTTTGGATTTTAGGGTGAGTTGTCCCTTTAAAGTTATGTTCTATGAAACAACTGTTTTAATGTGCTGTATTTGCACAATATAAAATAAAACGTTGAATACCAACTTGTAGCTTGGTTAGTTTAATAGGTCACTATGCTTGTGAGTCACTAAAGCTAAAGTCTGAGAAGATGACTTCCTTTCAAGTTTGAGTCCTAGTTAAAGGGATAGTTCAGATTTTTTTTATGTGGGGTTGTATGAGCTACTTGCCGACAGTCAGTGTACTATACAATAAAATGCAGCTGGTGTGGTCCCAGTTTGGAGAAATAGGACTGGCTGTGTCAGGCAAGTAGAGCTGTCTGCTGAGTGTCAAAAGGGTCATGAGCAAAAATGTAAAAAGAAAGAAATGCTTCTATACTGCTCACCTGGTGTAATCCAAATTTCCGCAAGCCCTGAGATGCCAAATTGACTTGAAAATACATTATTTACAGCCAGTTTACAACCGTGGGACCATGCCAGCGGCATCTTACTGCATGAAAAGTGCTATATAAGTTCAATTTATTATGTAATAGAGAGGCAAAGTGAAACGTCACTTCCTGCTTCAGCACTGTACCAGAGATTTTCATCCGCTATTTATTTTCCCATAGACATTTAGTAAAATGCTTATAAAATAGTTTTACTTCGTTGAACCAAACGGTTCAGCTAACGCTATAATTGGGGGAGACCATAGATTAGAACATTTCACTCGGGCCAAAACTTAAAAAAAACATTGAAAAAATATTTTCTTTAAACCTGTTGTTGGTCCCAGTTAAATGTTATGCGATCCCTCCTGTTTCTAAATATATCTGTACCGTTTGGTTTGAACCAGTAAAACTATTTTTATACGCATTTTACTAAATGTGTATGGGAAAATAAATGGCGGATGAAAATCTCTGGTACAGTGCTGAAGCAGGAAGTAGGCCGTCACTTTGCCTCTCTATATATCTCAACAAACCCACATAAAGAAAATCGAACTATCCCTTTAAGTCTATCCCCTAAGTTAGGATGTAATGAGAGCAGTATATAACTGCGTAGTTATCTGATGTGCAATCCAACGACATTTATAACAAGGACAGATGTTGGATGATATGAGGATTGCAGAGTCAAACTCATTGTCACCATCATGGCTGGATCAAATGTATCCAGTTCTGGCTCATGTATAATGCGGGTTTTGGACCTGAGTGGACTTTTCACTGGCATGGATCTTCGAGAGAAACACTACAATGGTGTCGTGTTTAGGAAAACTAGACATGTTTACACAACAACAATAACAACAAACCGCGCACCAAGTGAGCAGTCGACATCCATGTCAATCCAGACTTTGACGTTTGAGCCAAATGTGAAGAAATTCCGTCAAGGTGTTACTGAGTTATGGCACCGAGCTTAAAAATGGCTTTTGTGAGGTCACAGTGACCTTGACCTTTGACCTTTTGACCACCAAAATCTAATTGGCTCATCCTTGAGTCCAAGTCGACGCTTGAGCCAAATTAGAAGAAATTCCGTCAAGGCGTTACTGAGATATGGTGTTAAAGAGCTTGGAAATGGGGTTCGTGAGGTCACAGTGACCTTGAACTTTGACCTTTAACCACCAAAATCCAATCAGCTCATCCTTGAGTCGAAGTGGACATTTGAGCAAATTTGATGACATTCCGTCAAGGCATTCTTAAGATATCGCATTAACGGGCATGAAACGAGCGGTCGTGAGGTCATAGTGACCTTGAACTGTGACCTTTGACCACCAAAATCTAATCAGTTCATCCTTGAGTCCAAAAGTCCATGTTTGAGGCAAATTTGATGAAATTCGACCAAGGCGTTCCTCGCGTTAACGAACATCGGATGTACGGACGGACAATCCGAATCCATAATGCCTCCGGCTTGGCTATCGCCGGCAGAGGCATAGAAAGTGTCTGGTGTGCACGACAAAGTGCCCAGGGTGATTGCTACAGACACACAGTACAGTTTGGCTCTCCAGTGAAAATGTGTGCAACTTTTGATGTCATCCTCCTATGCATACCACACTAGGGCTGTCAAAACTTCCCCCAAATCATATTTGAATATTCCCTCTAACAAAACATTCATTCGAATATACTGTATTTGAAAACAAAACAAAAACATGCGTGGCAAGGCAAACCAATACAACCAGAGAGCTAACTACTTGGTATATTTATTTGAACATTAACTTTTTTTTTATTCAGTCAGTACTAATACAGTAGTAGCCTACACTTTTGTAATGTTTTAATAACCAGTCAAATGATGTATGTTTTTTATGTTGCCCTCTTGGCCAGGTTTTTTACCCAGTTAAATGTACAAAAAAAGAAACAAATATATAATAATAATAATAATAATAATAATAATAATAATAATAATAATAATAATAATAATAATAATAATAATAATAATACATTTGAATATACATTTTCATATTCGAAGATTCTTTAAAAAGAATTATATTCGAATATATATATTAGAATATAGAATTCTTTGACAGCCCTATTCCACACGCACACTAAGGCCATGTTCACATTACGGGCAAATCCGATTTGCTGCTAAAGTCATTAATCATCATTATCTTGATTGGTTTCCCAAATCTGATTTGGGAGTGTGTCCGCACTGCCACAAATCTGATTTGGGCACGTGTTCAAGTCAGATCTGTGTGTCCAGACCCTATGGTGCAGACCTCCATATGTGGTTTGGGACAAGTGACACAAATCAGACTTGGAGCTTCCAGACTCATAAAACCAATCTGGATAGAATCATTAATAGGTCATTAAAGTTCACAAATCAGATTTGGTCTCCTAGTCTGAACCTGCCTAAGTCATTCAGATAGTTTGCCCATTGCCACTTCATTTAATGTAGGCTGATTGATTCAGATGGATTTTTTAATTAGGTGATTGCCCTAATTACCTAATGATGTGATGTCATTAGTGACATCATCCTTCCTGGCTGAGGCTATATAAGTTCAGTGATGTCATCAGTAATGGTGTCATCAGTGATGTCATAGAGCAGGCGAGGCCTCTCTCTCCAGTACAAGTCTTTTCAAATAAGACATTTTCATTGAAAACTTTTCTCCCCGTTTCTGATGCAGATGCACTGCAAAGATCTCTTGCTCTCTCTTCTCATAAAGCATGTGACTTTTAAAGACAACTTTAGATCAATGTTGTCACAAACCAAATACCAGTCATTACTGTACCAATCATATGACATATAGACTAAGCAATTATGGACCATATTTTATGTGATGTTTACGTGAATACGGGGCTGTACCAGAGTACATGTGCTGCTCTACTGTAGCAATAAGCTTTATTCAGATGGTGGACTCATCATGCTCTGTAGACTTCTGACAAAGCCAAAATGCTGTTAAGCTGCCGAGCTGCTTCAACAGACATGTTGTCTTGTTTAGGCCGTGATACACCAACAGATAACAGCTTGGATACACAGAAAACCTGTGAGGCAAAGCTATTGCTTACAGTTATGATCCATCATATTGTAGCAAACTGGGGTCTGGGTGGATAAAGCGAGTACGTTGGCTGGACAGATTTTAAGTGGCCCTCAGCTTGTCTCTCAAAATATGCTATTATGTGGCCCTCTACACAGTATTGATTAATCAAAATTCAACATAAAATTCAACATTAAACATGTCAGCGGTCATTTCAGAACCACAGTGAAATAGACAGCTCCTCTGCTCTCAGGTGCTGCTTTGACTGTCTGTTACCAGGAGTCAGAGCGCTGTCCATGGTTCTGATACTGTAGCTTTTTCTTACAGGGGGAGACTCACTGAGAGTTTCAGGAGTGCCCTGTTCACATTCACTAAAGAACCTGACATTGTATGCCCAGGACCTGGGCATACAAGTAACTAAAAGTAACTTCTTTAATGTAAGTAATGAAGTACTTAAAAGTCCTCTAAAAGTAACGTCCACCAACACTGTTATGGATCAGTGTATCGTGATGAGGAGGATGTATTGCTGTGTCATCACTGCCTGTGACTGTAACTCACCAGTTTAGTGTTATAAGCCCCCTTGTCCTGTCCCGCCCTCCGCTCGGACCCTGTACCTGTCAGCGTCACTCAGGACGGAGCCCTGGATCAGAACCATCTCCCCCGGCTGCCAAGCGCCCAGGATGGTCCTGGCAAAGGGAATGGACTGTGGGGAACACAGACATTATCAGGGATGAGAGTCAAGAAGGAACAGCTGGACACAGTGGGAGAGAGATGCTGACTCAGACCACCACAACTGAGCATGTCTTCCATATGGCTCATCATGGGTAGCTGCCAAAGTGGCTGCTAGGTAAGACTGCCCCCATCTGGCAGCATCAGGTTATAGGCCTGTGATAAACAAATAATGAAGTATGCATATATATATATTAGCTATACAGTTCCTATGTCTTTCTGCTTTAATACTGCTAACATAGACCCCAAACATTGAATAGCCTATGCACAAGCATGGCTCTCTGGTAGCGACTCTTAGCCGAAACTACGCACAGTGTGTTTGGGCTTTGGCGGAGTCAGTGCACCACTGCAAGGGAAAGGTGTGTGACTGAGTGTGAAGGCACAGCACATGTAAATAAAATGGTTTTGGTTATTAATTCCATTTCAGGCAGTCTTTGCGATGTGTTCTGTTCATTGCACATGGTCAAATCACAATGATGATTAAAATACGATTTATTATTGTGCAGCCCTAACAGCAAATAAACAAATGCACACATTAGGAAAATTCAGTCAGTAGCCTATTTCAGTCTGAAATGTGTATTTTCATCATCTGATCTGGTGGAGGCATATCTCCATCAAAGTCTGGCCCCAAGCAGAGCATAGCACGTTGGTATGATTGCACCAGGAAAAGGATGGCTGTCATTCCTGTTTTTGTTTCAGCTAGGAGAGCTACAGACAGTGCATCACACATCACAGCTGTTTCAGATAAGTTAGATAATGTAACGTTAAAGATTTACCAAGTGACCGTCCACTACCCCACGCCGAACTCCATTTGAAATTCTGTCCATTTGTATTGCCTTTTGACTATATTGCAGTGCAAACACATACAGTGTACAACTTGATTTAACAGGTTTTACTTCATGTAATGTTATGACACACGTGAATACATTAAGCTTCAAACTAAATTTTCCAATCGCTTCGCCTGATACGTGGGCGGCGAATGCAAGTTACAATTATATTGAAATAGAGTGATTTGGTGAATGAGGTGCCGAATCTCTGTTGATCCTCCCGATTTCAGAAAAGCACAAAATCACGTTCAAGTGTTCAGATTTTGCTATGAATGGAGACTGACGCCGTTGCCCCATTAGCTAGCCCAATAGCTAACGTTAGCCTCAGACTAGTTTACGAACAATGCCAAATATCCTGAAAACACTGATTACGACAAACCAAGTGAAGTAGGCTAGTAGTAGGCTAGCTAGTAGTGTCAACACAGAAAGCTGTTTCTCACCGGAGTCAACCCCGTCTGTTTGGGGTTTGTGATTTGTCATGTTCATGTTGGAACTTGCACAGTGCACTGCACACTGATGGTCTGTGCCCAGCTCCGGCTAAATAAATACAAAATGCAATGTTTTATGCAGCTTTCATTTAAATGCATACAGCATGCAGTAGCCGTGACTTCACGTCAAGTGACTTACAATACCGAGCTTGGCCACAATTTTCCTTCACAGCCCAGGGGCGCTGTGTTCCTGGGCGTCTAAAGTCTCTCCCGGAAGTGTCGAATGCAGGGCGCCGAATTTGAACAGCTGTCAAGCAATCGACAAGACGACAAATTCCAAGCAACACTCTCTTTTACACCAAAGAAGGTACGTTAAAACTTGAATTAGCATACATTAACTTTTTTGTTTTGTTTTTGTTCTTAGCTAACGTTAGCTTAGCTTAAAACGTTAGCTTAGTAAGTTAGCTACCGTTATGCATTATGTTAACTACCCTTAGCTTAAAAAAAAAAAAAAAACTACCCTTAGCTAAGCTAACGTTAGCTAAAACGTAATTCATTCGAGCTAACAGTTAAATCATATGATGCAACATGATGAAACATGGATTTAGGATTTGTTTCAGGTCTGAGACTCAGATTTTAACATTAATTGTTACATCTAGCCCCATTTGGGACTTTTCATTTAGCTAAATCAATGCAGACTTTAGACCTATGCTTTGGACACAAAACGTTAATCTTGCTTGGCACAGGGCGGTTTTGCCGGAGCCCCATCAATAAACCCTTTTAACGGGGGCCATTTGTGTCGAAAAGGCAGAATAAACACAGGTGCAAGCAAAACACGAATGAGGGTTTCCACATTCCAATCATGGACGTTAGAAACCCTCATTAGTGTTTTGCTTGCACCTGTGTTAACCCTGCCTTTTCAACACAAAATGCCCCCCGTGAGAAGGGTCTATGAAACATCCACACACCGTGTGTGTCCGTGTCTGTGTGTGTGTTTATGCATAATATGAGACATTATAGGGGTAGGCTATATATCACTTTATTATGCATAATATGACATTATTTAAGTATTAAAACAGATATTAACATTGGTTTGTCTTCATTTTTAAAAGTAATCATCTCTAGTAGTATTGTAGTAGGCTATATTGGGGGCTGCAGTGTCACCCATGCAGCGATTCAACATTACTATGAGCAATGTAATTACATTTTTTAAATGGTGATTATGATCTGAGAAAAATTACAAGTCAATGACCATAACATGATGCTGCATTTTGTGACAATCTCTCTCTCACACACACACACACACACACACACACACACACACACACACACACACACACACACACACACACACACACACACACACACACACACACACGTCATACTAGGCTATATATAAATTATGCAACCTGTGTTGGATTTTACAGGTGAATGAGCTACTTAGGCTTTTGTATGGGGAAAATAGAAAGGTCATAGAGCAAGCTGCAAACTGCTCCAGTGGCGCTGGTCAGTGGCCAGCAGATCAGACTGTGGTTGTACTGGTCAGCTTCCAGGTATGAATGTGTGTGTGAATGTGAACAGGGCACTCCTGAAAAGAGTTCTGAGCATTGCTCTCAGTGAGTCTCCCCCTGTAAGAAAAAGCTACAGTATCAGAACCATGGATAGCAGCGCTCTGACACCCTGGTAACAGACAGTCAAAGTATTGAAGCAGCACTTGAGAGCAGAGGAGCTGCCCATTTCACTGTGGTTCTGAAATGACCGCTGACATGTTTAATGTTGATTTTATGTTGAATTTTGATATAGATTGCTAATGACTATGTTACAAAAAAGAAAACCATGTCAGAGATGGTTTTGCCTTTTGAGGGCATACATTGCAAATGGCACCACTTTAAATGCAATATGTGTTCTTATTTGACGTATTTCTGGGGTGGCAATTTGAGTCATTTGCAAGAGCCTGTTCTATGCCCAATACATTGATGGAGTCTGCTCTCTCCAGGGGCCCCTCTACCCCAGTGCATCCGCACTGCCTGCACTGTCTATATCTACACCCTATGTCTATACCTCCGCCCCTGCTCAGTGTGTTCCCCAGGTTTTGCTGAACACTGTATGGTTCCCGTTTTCGGCCCACTATCTATTTACTAAGTGCTGTGTCGTTTCTCCCTAAGGTCATTAAGCCAGAGTTCTGTGGGAAGAGGATCAGGTGTTGGAAGATCACTCCGAAGCACCCAGAGTACCTGTGAGCGCTGCCGCGTCCGTCCTCAACATGGGCGGCACCTCTGTCAAAATTGGGCTACGATCCAATCAGGTGAGCGGAGTCTCTAACATAAAAATACTGTAGCATTCATTTCATAGAACAAAGTTCACATACACGTCATACACACATGCACACCTGCACTCTTCACACAATTCAAAATAGGCCGACTTTATTAGTCCCTGGAGGGGGCAATTTGAGGCAAGCACGCTTTGCAAACAAGTAGCGTTGCACATACAGCTCTACAGTTCATTCATACACATTTCTAAAAAATAATATTATGGCAATATCATAACAAGGATTAATGGCACCGGGCCGTCTATAGTTGGCCAACAATATCCAACAGCTCAAAGGCACAAGAGTCAAAGTGCAACTGCATGAATTGATCTGTACACACACTGAACACTGAACACAAAGTGAGCATTTCTTCTTGTACTGTGGCTGTTCACACAAGTCTAATGTTTCCTGGAATCAAAGCAAAGTTGCTTCTGTTTGTTTGACATGCAGGCAGTTTAAAAACACATTCCTGATGGCATTAGGTTAAAGCAGTCACAAAGGACACGTCTGGGCTCATTGATAATCTCATGTGCTATATTTATATCTTATAGGTAACGCATGCTGAGGAGGACCCTGACGCTCCCCCCGCCGCCAGCAGCAGCCATGTATACGCCTCTGTCAACAGCACCTCAGACGTCGTGGACGATATTCGCAAATGTGGCTACCTGAGAAAGCGGAAACACGGACGCAAGAGGTTCTTCGTGCTGCGCGCGGCCAGCCACCTCGGCCCGAGCCGCCTGGAGTACTACGACAGCGAGAAGAAGTTCAGGAGCTGCCTGCGCTCTGCTGCCCCGCCTCCCCGGAAACGGGTTATTTACCTCGACCAGTGCTTCATGGTCAACAAAAGGGCAGATTGTAAAGACAAGCACCTCATTGCCCTCTTTACTAAGGACCAATCCTTTGCTATTGGGGCTGAAACCCAGCAGGAGCAAGAGGACTGGTACGTAGCTGTCGGTCAGTTGATACGTGAGGGGAAAAAAGGCCACTTGGATTCTGATCATTTAGATGATGGCTACGGTACAGGTACGCTCACCCCCCGCACTGTGATTAAGGAGGTGTGGCAGGTGAATGTGAAACGGAAGGGACTGGGTCAAACTAAAAAGCTCACAGGTGTTTACCGGCTATGCCTCTCTAGTAAAACCATCCACCTCCTTAAGTTGAACTCTGAAACCCCCCGCGTGAACCTCCACCTGATGAATATCAGGTCTTGCGGACATTCAGGACGCTTCTTTTTCATTGAAGCCGGGCGTCTCTCCTCCATCGGCCCGGGGCAGATATGGATGCAGGTGGACGATTCTGTCGTGGCCCAAAACATGCACAAGAGCATCCTGGAGACCATGAAGGCCCTGGGGGAGTTTCGGCCCAGGAGCAACAGCTCCAGCCCCATGCCGGTCATCAGGGCGCGGCGTCTCCTAGGCAACCTGCCGCCGAGCCAGACGGGGCTACAGCGGCGCTCGAGGACGGAGTCTGTTGTTGTCGGCACGTCGTCGAGTAAGAGCTCCGGCGCTGGCGCCGATCGCTTCCCAACGTCCAGCGAGGCTGAGGGGACGATGACCTGGCTGTTCCGCTCCGCCACCGGAAGCCTGCTTCATCTCAACACTGCCTCTGCCATAGTGAAAGTGAATGTTTTATACAAACAAAACTCAAATGTTTAAAAGATGAATTTTCTGTATGTTGACTTTTGCTGTAGCTTAACCTCCCCCCTAAAAGGGACAATCTTTACAATAAATGTTTTCAGTGTCCATACATTGTGAAATATGTGACACTTATGGTAACTTGTTGGTGTTGTAGAACAACACAACCAGTTTTACTGTGACAGCGGTGACTGTTGGTCTGTTATGGCATCAGACTTTTACCTGTTTTCTCTTCTGTCTCACCTTGGCTGGTCTCCCCCCCCCCCTTAGGATATAGGCACATTGTTGAAGTAGTTTGGTTTAGTTTAGTCTGTTTATATACATACTGTAGATGGATTAGTGAGGGTGATGGGGTTACAACTGCAGGTAAAAAAAAAGATGTCAGTCATATTCCCTACCACAGGTTCAAATTACATGATAGAATAACATGAACAAAAATATTATAGTTATTAGTTATTATAGTTATCAAAAGGAGATCACATAGAAGAGCCTAAATGTGTGTGGATTTTGAAAGAGATTCAGTAGTTTTGGGGAATTTTTCCCAGAAACAAATAAATGCCTTCAGATATACTTTTTTTTTATGTATTTGGTGGAAGTATGTCAAACAACAATATCAGGCTAGGCCCACAGTTTCAGACTTTGAAATCCCCTAGTATACACCATACAGTCCATGGCATACACCTACTAATCACACCACAGTCAGCACTCTAGTTTTCTGTTATTTTGCAGTCCTCGACACTGACGCACATTGGAACCATCGATCTGGGAAGGGGGGGGGGGGGGAATGTCGCTCCACGGCTCGGCTGCATGGATGTATTAAAAGAATACATATCAAATTAAAAATAAAAGAACTGTGCGTGTCTGACCAGAATGGGCGTGGATCTGGGCTTTGGGGTTTGGGCCTGGATGTTTGGGGCGGCAGGGCAACTGGGGGGGGAATTGCGTTATCCTCACGCGCTACGTCCTGACAGTGAGACGCCTCACTGTCAGGTGAAAAGAAGTGGCTGGCGACTGCACATGTAGCGGAGGAAGCATCATGTGCTAGTCTACAACTCTGCCCAGACCGGCAGAGAGGGTGGAGCAACAGCCGGGACAGCGAGGGGAGTACAATTGTGGAGAAAAGTCTGGGGGGGAAAAGAAAGATATATAAATACACATTTCCTTTCAGTGAACGCTTCCATCAAATGAAAATCTGTTCCAACTAGGCAAGTCTAGCATCTACTGTACAGTGCAAGGTGCTTGAATTGTAAAGAGTGAAATAACCAAGTTGTACCGTTTTTTTTTTTTTTAACTTTATTATGTATACATTTTAATTTATTTAGCTCAATGCAAATACATTAATCCCCTATGCTATGCAGGGTGCGAAATACCCGGTGGCAATCGGGGGGTCCCCCCTACCTAGTGCTCTGGGGTCTCCACTACACTTTGTGGTTCTGATTCAGCTTTTTAGAAGCTTTGCTGCATTCTTTTTGACATATTTAGTCAGTATTTTAACCAAGTCGAAGCAGAAAAGAAATCCCATTTGGGATTTTCTCAACTACACAACATTTTGGATTGTGGAAAATGCGGACCATTGCAACAGTGCCACCCATGGGAGGAGGCCTTACCAGAAACACCTGGGTATTCAATGGTGAGGAAACATCACGCCACTTTCAATTTGAATAATAGACATAGTAACCCTTTAAAATAAATTTTTACTGACAATTGCAGATTTTTACAGAGACCCCCCAAAAACTTTGCTGTTGAGGCTTTCAGGGGCTCTCAACTGTCGATCAGAATCAGACTCAGATCAGAATCAAGGGGTCTTGGACCCCTGAGACCCCTTGTATTTCGCACCCTGCCCCTATGCATTCAGGCAGCATGGCACACAGGTACAGTTTGCAGAGGAGGTATGTGCAGGCGTACAGTTCACCTTCACAGCAAGCTTTGTGGAGATCTCATTCATAATGAGACCTCCTGTATACCGGCAAGGGCAACAAAAGGCCGGAGCAGGAGATCCGCAAGTTGGTCAACGAGTTGGTCACCAACCTCACCTGTGAGAAGGTCACCTGTGTAGATGAGGCACCGCAGATACGTTCGTGGTTTATTTCATGTCAACTAAGGCTTGAGAGCCTCTACATTCACCCATACCCATTTAAATTAAATTAAACAAAATTATTCACCTTCAGTGAGAATTTACAGTAAAATATTGCAGTAAACCTTCAACTACTCCAAGCAGAGAGTTTGGATCCGGATAGCGACAGGAGACCAGTTTCCAGGCCAGAGACTTACCCCGCTAGCCGGGCGCTTCTGGCTCATACTGAGCGCATTAGCGCCCGGCGAACGTAACGCATTTCCCATTTTACACGGTGCCATTTTCACGTCTAGGTCTAAATGCCGGCTCCTACCTGAGTCTTCACGTGAAGTGAAGACGCCATCCGATGTAAAACATCCTCTTCTTTTAATGACACCTAGTTGTTGCATCCAAATTGTTGCATAAAATCCACTTTTCTGTCTTTCAAAAACCGAAAAGCATTTATCTGGAGCACCGCTTCTTCTTCTTCTCTGAAGCGAGGTGATGTCCTGCACTACCTAGCCAGGTAGTGAGATGCAGCTGTAGTTAGTAGTTACCTCATGGTCGGGGCTGAGGAGGATCACCCTCACGTCAGTGAGAGGGCCGCAGCTCCTGTGGCCCTGGAGGACCAAGTCATCAGGTTGGGGCTCCACCTCTGCCCCTGCCGCCCAGATCTCTCTCTCTCACACACACACACACACACAAAATTGGGTTGCTTTGGTTGTTGGTGATTTAAGTGTTTTAACCATAACAATATACCGGTAGTATACTGAACGATAACACTACCTTTTCTTAATCGGTATGTAACAAACTACTCACAGTGAGTGCCTGCCCCGCAGCCAGTATATAGTTAGGGGGAATGTGGAAGGAGATGTCACCTGCGTCTGGGTAAGTCCTCCGAACTGACCAGCCACCTAGTGGCTGTTCCTGAGAATGCAGGTATGAGAACACAGGTGAAGGGGGTGGGGTCAAACAGGAATCCAGAGATGTTTCAATAAGATAATGCCGAGTAGAATTAAGCATTAAGGTAATAATAATCTGTTTGAGACAAGTCCTATATAAATCATTAATTATAGAAGCCTTATTTGAAATCAGAGCTTACAAAGTGTTTCACATTAAAACAAAGAAAGTTATAGTCCAATGGAAATTGGATTAGAACAATTACATTAAAACTAGTCTACAAAAATGCTGAGGTTTAAAACACCTTAGCATGAGGTATGCTAAGGTATACCTCATGCTGTATGTATATGGTACATAAATAACTGAAGTGAAATTGTGACTTAAAACAAACTACTATTTATTAGGGGACCTGCACGATTCTGCATCGATTCACAAATGTCAAAAATCGATTATAAAAAAAAAATATATATATATATATATATATATATATATATATATATATATACTGTATATATATATATATAATCAAATAAAATATGATGGAAGTACATGCAGTTGTTTATTTTAATTATGGATCATAATACAATGCAATTCTAAATGCACTTTTATTTTAAAAGTAGCCACACAGTGAGAAAAAAGAAAGTGAGAAAAAAAATCATGTATTCGGGAAAAAAAGTGATGCATCGATTTAAGATGCATCGAGATGCATCGATAATCGTTATCGAATCGTAGCCCTCTGAATCGTAATCGAATCGTGAGGCCAGTGAAGATTCACAGCCCTACTATTTATTGTAATGATTTAGAGATGTGAAACCATTTTCAATTGCATAGTAGTGCAGGGTGAAATCACACACCCAAAAGACAAACGGTTAACTCAGAATCTTACAGCCTCAGAGTTGTTCTTCAGCATGACGTAGTTCCCATCCAGGTGGACCTCGGCCACGCTCACAGCACCGTGCTCTGTTGAGTGTGAGGACATCTTGCAGGCAGGCGAGCTGAGAGGGGCTGGGCGACAGGTGCAATCTGGAAAACAACACGAGCAGAGATGGATTATTACAAGCACTTATAGGCCCGGACTGTCTGCCACACTGACCTGCTTTCAGCTTGCATGAACCTGCATCCAAACAGACAAAGAAGAAGAAGAAGATCCACTCAAAGCACCTCTGGTCCGGAGGTGGTCAGAAAAACACTTGGGCAAACGCAGTGCATCTCAAATCCCCATAGGAGGTACATAAACAGAAGGCAGGCAGCACATCCGTAGTAATAAAGAAAAATGGCTTGCCAAGATACTTACAGTACAATGTGATTACTGACCGTTTTAAACTGAGGCATATACTGGGTTCTTAACTTCCTACACATTTTTCAAATTAAAAAATTCCATACTTTTTACAGACCTTGATTTGATTTGTTTGGAAGTTTTCTTTTGTCTGATTTACACAGACAGAGCTTGCCCCTGCTACCTAGGTCATATCATTGTATAGATGAAGATTGTTGTTCACAGCGACAAATATAGCAATATTTTTCCAGGCAGACCCCTATGCTCTTGACTGGATTTGATATTGGTCAGTAATTTGATATAATGCAGTGGTTGGGTAATAATCCCTCTAATTGAACAATATTCTTCATATCAACAAAAACTGAAATCAAAGTGGCTCTACAACAACCTAAAAGCGAGAGATTATGCGTCTACCGCACCTGAACCACAACATTTTCCATACTTTTGCAGACATTGCCCCCCCCCCAATTCCCAAACTATTCAAGACCTGGAAATGATCAAATTGATTTTCAATACTTTTCCAGACCTTGTGATTGTGCGTGAACAGGTGTCTGAGCGCTTCCATACCTCGTTATTTTGTTTTTATTACTTGTATCTGCTGCACTCTACTGCACCTTGCTCTGTTGTAGCAGTGTATTCTGTACTTGTCGTTTTCTTCCATATTTTATTGTTTTATCTGTGAAGCACTTTGGTCGGCTTTGTCGTTGTAAATGTGCTCTATAAATAAAGTTGACTTGACTTGACCTCTGCTCCTCAACCTCCAGCATCTTCCTGTAGGTATTGATCTCCTTGTCCAGGCATTTTCACGGAGTTCACGTCCTGCAGGCGCTCGTAGTCCTCGAGCTGGCTCAGCATCTTCTGGTGCACGCTCTGCACCTCCTCCTCCTTCTGACGGAACCTCTGTTGCCACTCCTCCCGCTCCTGGACACGCCCCTCCAGCACCGCTTTCTGACAGAGGGAGAGGGCTGTCAATCCTCCTCTATAATCATCGATTTTCACTGCTTTATTATTTTAATATTAAATTTTTCTGTTTCTCTGTACCTGATGGGGTTAGGGTAGCTAACACCCGGGCTTTTAGTGCTGCTATTACTACAGCCGTGTATTATTACACAGCACACTATCGCTGTTGTGAAATAGCTCCTGACGCAGTAAAAACGGCATTAAATAGGCTAGTAAGTAACGTTGGCTAGCGTCCTAAGCTATGACAGCCGTCAGTCACTTTTAAACAGCGCGCTGCGGAATGTCAACAATATGGCGGCGGTGGGTTAGTATTTTAATTACATTTTACACTGCTCTGTCACGGTTTGCTGCAACAACTCAAAGTTTTCTCTCACTGCCATTTGGGGCAGCCAAAGTGCAAAGTTGCCTAGAGGCAATTTTTGATTGATCTCGCTTTGTTAAAATAACTATTCATATGCAAATTATGTTTCAGGGGTTGTTTGATGGACTGATTCAGACTCTAGCGCCCCCTTCCCCTTCCCCTTCAGTCTGCCTACCCCTCTCTGGTACTGCTGGAGCTGGGAGCTTAGGGCTTCCCAGTTCGTCTCTGGTGGCCGATGCAGCGTCACTCTTGTCCAACGCAACCTGCTGGGCATTCTCGAGCTGGAGTACGGAGAGCATGCAATGCAAACACACAAATGCCCTTTAGAACATTTAAAAGCATTCTAGTCTGCTATTTCCAGACAAACATTGATTGGGCGTGTACCTTGACAGTGTAGGTCCTCTCTAGTTCTCCTTTGTAGTGTAGGATCTGTCTCTCGTGGTCCTGGCGGAGGTGTTGCATTGCCTCAGACAGTTTGCTCTCAAATTCTTGTCGTCTTCCCAAGTCCACCTCCACGAGACGGCTGTCATGACAGCTCCGGAGCTCCAGGATCTCCTACAAGAGCACACACACACGATACTGGTTGGGCAGATCTATATCTAACCGTCAAGCCTGTGGCGTCTGGGTAGTGTAGCGGTAGATTCCCTGCCTACCAACACGAGGGTCGCAGGTACGCAGCCCTGTGTTACCTCCGGCTTGGTCGGTTGGTTTGAAACTTGGGGTATGAATGCCTGTGTGCGTTACCTGCTCGCTGATGTTCCTCTGGAGATCAAGCTGTTCTCTGAGCACCTGCGTCTGGTTCTCCAGATCCACCCTCCTCAGCAGCTCGGAGCTCAGCTGGGTCTTGGTGTCCGCCAGCCCAGCCTCCAACTGGGGACCCCACACACACACACACACACACACACACACACACACCCCCACACACACACACACACACACACACACAGTGTGTGGCAGAGTGGCAGCCATTATCTTTTTAGTTTCCCTGCAGAGACTTAACACATACCCCATCTAATATTCACAAATAATCCTGTGTATTCCAAATAATATGTTCAGGTGAACTTGCACAAACTGATCACAAGGGAACTGGGCATAAACAAATAAATCAAATCCATAATTGCTGCTAAACTGATAAAATACAGACACATTAGGCTATAGCTAAATGTGAATGCTCTGATGGAGGTTGTTGCCAAATGTAGGTTACTGTAACACAGTTAACTATTTTGTCTTTAGCCCTACTCCAGCTACAGCTTAGGTAGGTGAAAAACTGTTAGCTACAGTAGCAGGTTAATAAGTCTAGTCTACTAGCCTTAGACTTATCTCAGATTCTCAGGTTAGACTGGTCTAATTAAGACTGCCCGTTACATAGCGATAGCAGCCCCTAGGCTCTGGATCCCTGCTCAATACGCACCTTTTCTCCCTGGCTTTTGACCTGAGTTGAGCCTGCCTCCTGGCAACATTACATTACATTACATCATTTGGCAGACGCTTTTATCCAAAGCAACTTACAGTAACAGATTTTTGCCAGCAATAGAGCAATCAACTATGTAACACAGTCTATGATAACTACAACTTCTGAAGGAACAGTGGTACAAGTAATAATAATTGTTATTTTGGTTCATTTTATCACTTGTATCTTTTGCACTTTGCTTGGTAGCAGTGTATTGTGTGCTTGTTGTCTCTATATTTTTATTATTTTTATCTGTGAAGCACTTTGGTCGGCTACTTGTCGTTGTAAATGTGCTCTATCCACCTTATTTTTGGCGGCCATGATGCACCATGGGTGCTGCTTCCTTCTGCCGTCCTCTTCCCCCGTTTCGTCTAGCTTGACACAACACAGCCCGTCTAATGTACCCGTCTGTAAACGGTGCTGCAGCTGAGCTGATAAATGCCGACTTGTTCAACGAGCAACAGGTTAGCGGATGTGATAGAAAACATTATTAGGCTACATTCCCAAAACTAGTGTTATTTTGTAACAAGCAAACTTTTAACGTCGGAGTTCGACAAGGAAATGCGATGCGAGGAGGCACGCGCTGCAGTCATGGGCTGCAGTGCAGATTGTCCCGCTAGCTAGGCGCTTCTCGCTCATACAGTGCAGAGTAGTATCCAGGCAGCGTCAAGCCCGCGTAAACACACAGCTGCTCATGTTCTAGACCGGATATTGCTCCCAGAATTATTTTACAGCGGAGGTGGATAAATAAAGTTGATTTGATTTGACTTGACAGAAATATTAAGACAGACTTATTGTGAGGTAGGAAAGTTGGCCACCAAATGTATGGTTCATCATACATTTTCCACTGGCCCTGGAGGTCAGCAACCTCGGCCGCCTCCATATTCCTCCACTGGACCAACGCATTAGCCAGGTCAGCCTCCTTCTTCTGGCTCCTAGTGAGGGGGGAAACCACCATCAACAAATAGGATTCACTACAGCAGGAGACTTGACCCCCCCTGTATGTATGTACAGTATGTATGTATGTATGTATGTATGTATGTATGTATGCATGTATGTATGTATGTATGTATGTATGTATGCATGCATGCATGTATGTATGCATGTATGTATGTTTATTGTTTCCAATAAACAAGGCGTTGTTAAATTGCCAGAATGTGTTGTATGAAATGTGGCATGTATGCGACTTCTCTCAAGATAACAGTTTTTCTACTTTACATCCATGTATTGGTGCTTCACAATGATTTGGAATTGCCAATTGCAGTGATGAAATAGTTTCTTAACCTGACTCCGCCAGATAGGGGCGCTATTGTTCACAAATTCACAATGATGTACGTTGTGAAACAAATGTGAACCAACCTACATCCATCTGGCAGCGTCAGGTTAAAGACTAGGCCTACATGCCATGAAACAAAACCTCGCTCTGAGCTAGACAGGAATGCCTCCTTAATGTATTCGCCATGAGTGAACGGTTTGCCATGTTTTGCAATGCAATGAGCAGTGGTGTTTTTTTTAGCAGTGACAAAGGTTTTGAGGGTGTTTGTTTCCCGTACCTGGACACGGAGCGTTTTACAGATTCAGCCCTGTCTGTCTCATCCTTGAAGACGTTCTCGTGTTTCGTGTCAAAATGGCGTTTAACACTTGTCGTTCGGCACACAACACTTTCCTGACATAAGGTGCACACAGCACGGTCATTCATGCAATAACCCCCAGTCCTCTGTCGGCTGGAAAGGCCTGGATCCTTATAAAGGGCTCAGAGGACCTGCCCCGTTTGTCTTTAGCGCGTAGCACTTATCTGAGTTCTGCTGCTGGTCAGCTGCGTATCTGGAATGTATGGAATGCAGGAGGCAACCAATCAGAGGCAGCTACCGGTAAGTACACTGTGGCGCTACCGTAAAGACCCTAAATAACAGGCCGCGCAACTGCAAATGGTTGTGAAATAGGTAATTTGGCAAGGCGCGTCAACATTTCTACAAAAACACTCAAATGCTGCTGTGCACTGGCGTGCCGACCCATGAGAGCAACTTATGAGTGATTGTGATTCTTCAATGATCAGGTGTCAGAGAAAAGCGAAGTATGATGGGGAGACAGACAGATTGGCCTAGTGGTTAGACAGACCATCCATCAAGGTGAGCCTGGAGGGAGGGAGGTGAGGGGGTCTGGTGGTGCCTTCAGGTGCCGCTCGGATATATAATGAACACACCATTAAGTGAATGAACAAACAACTATCACTAATTATTTAAATAGAATGCCAAACAATAACATATTACACATACATAGGCCTAACATAGCCTACTACGTAATTACATTAGATACATACATACATACACACACAGACACACATACAAGTGCGCGCGCACGCACGCGCACACACACACACACACACACACACACACACACACACACACACACACACACACACACACACACACACACACACACACACATACATACATATATACAAAAAACTCTTACCATCAGCTGTTGACACTTCTTTCCTATTTGCAGTGCTTCCAACAGTACCTGAAAGCAGCACTGCTGGACACTCTTGTCAGCTGTTTGGTTAGAGGGGGTTTGGTTAGAGGGGGTTTGGTTAGAGGGGGCAGACAGGAGTCCAGAACAGAGAACTCCTCAGCCCCAAAGACCGGAATCTGACAGCCAGACACCCAGAGGCCATGTTTCCACCCTCCCAGCCTCTGAGCGCATCATGTGGTGTTGTGCACATCAATTCAGACATGGCTAAACGGGTGTAAACATCTGCTCGCACACACCTGAACCCGCCCCCCACAGTCCCAGCAAAAAGGCCAGATCATCCCTGAGGAGCTGCACCCCCTTCCTCGTCAAACCCATGCAGAGAGCCATTACCCACAGAAAGTGCCTGCATGCACACCTACATGAGCCCAGAGGAGAACAGGAGCCCATCAATTTCGGCCAATTCTGAAGCCCGCCGGCTGCGGTTGAAGGGAAAGAAGAAAATGTTCATGACCTCGGTGAACCTGGAGGCCCTGGCCTGCTGGAGGAAAGACTCCAGCTGCAGGGTCTCGATCTGACAACGGAACCCTTTTCTGACACGGTATTGGCTTCAAATTAGAGTACGCTGTCACTTCACAGATCAGTGCTGCTGTTGGATTCATACATTTTCCAGGGGTTTTTCCATTTGAAAAAAAAAAATCAAAATGATTTACAAAATTTTACCATTAATTATCAGAGGGTTTCATGGTCCCAAAAGTCATAAAACTTCTACCAATGAAGGATCCTTCAGCTGAAGTGAAAACATGAATGATGAGGTTACTTTGTAGGTGTAATGGATATCAAATGTATTTACACCTACCACATATTTACACTGTAAATGCATATGATGTAAATTACTTGGAACATTGCTATTACTATTTAGTATTTGGCCAAGTTCATACACGGCCCAAGAAACATCATACCGGAATGAAATGTTGGGAGCGGGGGAGTCTGGTGCAGCGCACAGGTCCTGGACCTGGTGAGACGTAGGAGGAGCCCGGACAGGAGTCAACCCACAGAGCCCAGTCCCTCCAAGTGCCAGAGCCTCCCGGTCCCGGCACGGCAGAGTAGTTCCGGAGCAGCGGATTGAGTGGCCCTGTCTTTCCCTAGAGGGCTGACCGTGGGTAGCTACTGGGACGTAAGTCGGGCCTTGATCACCCCCGGCTGGGTCACCTGGGCGAGGGTGTCTGATGTCGCAGTACCCGAAACATCCTATGACCCCAGGGTACATCACTGATGATACGTCCCAGTTGCATCCATGTGATGTTTTTTCTATATTTATATTAAAAGGTTCCTTCCATTGGAAATCTCAACTTTAGGAAACATCTAAGACGATCATTTAATAATACTGACCGATCCATTTAAATTGTGATTTACACATAGCCTTTATAATACTGACTGATCCATTTAAATTGTGATTTACACATAGCCTTTATAATACTGACCGATCCATTTAGATTGTGATTTACACATAGCCTTTTGCAGTACGGTCGATATGGAATCCCTCAGTCTGTGGTTCAGATGTTCTCCGCTCAGCTGAACTGGTCTGCAAGGGAGACTGTCTCTGCCTCTGCCATGGACCTGCTCAGACTCCAGCAGCTCCGCCAGCAGCAGCGCTTGGCAGTGAGTAGCCACTCATGGAAGGAACTCTTCAATCTGTCTTTAAAGGGACAGCTCACCCTAAAATCCAAAATACACATTTTCCCCCTCACCTGTAGTGCTATTTATCCATCTAGATTGTTTTGTGTTAGTTGTCTAGGTTTTGGAGATATCAGCCATAGAGATGTCTGCCTTCTCTCCAACACAATGGAACTGGATGGCACTCGGCTTGTGGTGCTCAAAGTGCAAAAAGAATACATTTGAAAAACTCAACAGCCATGTCTCTTTCCAGAAATCATGACCCAGTTACTCAAGATAATCCACAGACTTGTTGTGAGCAGTTTTATGTGGGAACAATTTTTGACCAAACTACACCTGATAGCTAGCTGCTGCTCTTAACTGCTGCTAGTTTCATGTGGGAACTAGTTAGCAGCTAATGGGTGTAGTTTGGTCGAGAGAAAATAGATGACAAATAAAAACAACATAGAGAAGAGAGACTATAGGCCAAACTGGCATTGTTTTCTTATTTCCTTCTTGTTTCTGTTGCATTGTGTGCTTTGTACAGATTGTCATTTGGTTTTCTGAGGTAGAATAAGTCCTTCTAGGCTTTCCTGTCTCTACCTGCATATTATTTTCTTGTTTGTATTTTGTTTTTAATCCATTTCCGTTTTTATTGTGTGCAAATAAACAAAACAAAAATGTTACTGGCTTTTCTAGAACAACGGTTACTGCAATTGACAGCAAGCTTTCATGTCACAAAAATCAATACTGCCAGACAAAGTATTACAACCCTAGAACGGGTTGTCCCTCCAATGTGGCTCAGAATAAAGGAGAGCAGTGGGGAGATGGTTTGATTGCCGTTTTAAAATGAAGGTGCACATTCAAACCCACATGATCCAGCAACTGTTGGTGCCTGCTGCACAGGAAGTGTGTTTTTTAGTTTTAAAGGGGAGCTAAGCCCCCAGAATTCAATACAACAACTGGAAGAAGCAGTGTGAAATACAATTCAAATAATAAAGGGAACTGATACAAATATATTCAATTCATATTTACAGATTTATTACATTATAAAGAGACATATTACAAAGATACCATAAGACACCTTAACCCTAACCCTATAAAAAAAAGAAAATGTGTCAGAAGCACACACAAAACAAACAATTCCACGAATACAATAAGATTATTAATAACAGTTGCTTGATGACAACAAGTATAGAGAGAACATATTAACAGTTACAGTAGCCTATGCACCGTTGCCAGAGCCATTGGTTGTTGCAATGCATACAACAGCTGTCCTCATTGGTTGTTGCAATGCATACAACAGCTGTCCTCATTGGTTGTTGCAATGCATACAACAGCTGTCCTCATTGGTTGTTGCAATGCATACAACAGCTGTCCTCATTGGTTGTTGCAATGCATACAACAGCTGTCCTCATTGGTTGTTGCAATGCATACAACAGCTGTCCTCATTGGTTGTTGCAATGCATACAACAGCTGTCCTTATTGGTTGTACGTAGCCTCCTCCTTGCGTATCTATCACCCTTTATTTTCCCAGCCAGCTAGGAAACTTGCGTTACCTCTCGATAACAACAAAGACGATGGGATTTCAACCCCTGCTGGCTGCATGTAGTCATTACAAAGATCACATCGCTCTAATTGTTGAATTGAAATATACCAGACAAAAACAAGCATTCATTTCACACTTGATGATATAAATGAAAAGGGGGGTGTGTGATTATAGACGGACGTATCGTCGTCTGGCAGTGACCTGCCTCCTTGAGGCAGCTGGTTCGGGGTGTTTCAGGGGGGGGAGGCAGTGTGTTTCGGGGGCAGGCAGTGTGGTTTACTGGTAGCTTCTTCTTGCGTGGTCTCTTGGCCCGGGCTGGAGTGTTTTCATCCCCAGGGCTGAGAGGACGCTTGGCTGAGGGACGGGACACAGGGCTTGGCGTTGGCGTGGACGGGGAGAAGCACAGGCCCCGGGGAGGACAGCAGATCACCGGCTGTTGAAGAGGGGGAAATACAATTCAGATTAGATTAGATTTCACTTTATTTTCGGACAAAGTCCGAAATTTGTCCCAAGACACTTTCCCATAAATACAACTAGAACGACCGCACCACGGATTTATGCCTCTGCCATTAGTTCATTCTTGAGTCCAAATCGCCATTTGAGGCAAATTGGAAGAAATTCCGTCAAGGCGCTCCTGAGATGTTGCGTTAACGAACTTGGAAATGGCGTTCGTGAGGTCAGTGACCTTGAACTTTGACCACCAAAATGTAATCAGTTCATCCTTGAGGCCAAGTTAATTGTTGAGGCAAATTTTATGAAATTCCGTCAAGGCATTCCTGAGATATGGCGTTAACAACCTTGAAAATGGCGTTCGAGAGGTCACAGTGACCTTTGACCACCAAAATCTCATCAGATCATCCTTGAGTCTAAGTCGATGTTTGAGGCAAATTTGATAAAAAAATCTTATTTCCCCCGGTGGCAAATGTTCACCATAGAGGCCTCGTTACTTACAGAATCTTGTCCTGTGTTGTTGGACACCAGTGGGGCGCTGAGCAAGCTGGCCATTCCCGGAGTCATCCCAGAGTGCTTCTGTGGGTGAAGATGGGACGTTGTCAGACAAACATTAAGCAAGGGTATTTTGTGAGCAAAATAATACAATATGACCATATATATACAATATATATTATATATATATATACTATAGACTATAAATATACAACTAGGGTCACTAAGCACCTCAATGTCGTCATCCGGCACGTCCAGGAAGCAGTCGTCCTCATCGTCGTCCAGACGGCTGGTGAGGCAGAAGCCTCTCAGATACATGGGAAGAGGGGAGAGCTGGACAGGAAGAAACAGAAGAGGGTTAGACTCCCGGGAAAATATATTTGAGAGAGATCTGCTGGCTAATGTAAGTCTGACTGTTTCCAGGTCCATGTGTGGCTTGATCATTTGCAAGAAAATGTCTTATACATTCACATTTTGTTCTTTTCTGGATTTTCGCCCATTTTCTCCATAATTGTACTTGGCCAATTCCCCCCCTGCTGTCCCACATATTAATGCAATGCTCCACCTCCTCTGCCGATCTGGGGAGAGGCATAAACTAGCACACGCTTCCTCCGATACATGTGCAGTTGCCAGCCGCTTCCGTTCACCTGACAGCGAGGAGCTTCACCGGCAGGACATAGCGTGCGGGAGGATCACGCTATTCCCCCTAGCTCCGCCCCTCCCCCGAACAGGTGGCCCGACTGACCAGAGGAGGCGCTGTTGCAGGGACCAGGACTTTATACCCCAGCTCTATAGTTCATTCATACACATTTCTAAAAAATAATATTATGGCAATATCATAACAAGGATTAATGGCACCGGGCCGTCTATAGTTGGCCAACAACATCCAACAGCTCAAAGGCACAAGAGTCAAAGTGCAACTGCATGAATTGATGTGTTCACACACTGAACACTGAACACAAAGTGAACATTTCTTCTTGTACTGTGGCTGTTCACACAAGTCTAATGTTTCCTGGAATCAAAGCAAAGTTGCTTCTGTTTGTTTGACATGCAGGCAGTTTAAAAACACATTCCTGATGGCATTAGGTTAAAGCAGTCACAAAGGACACGTCTGGGCTCATTGATAATCTCATGTGCTATATTTATATCTTATAGGTAACGCATGCTGAGGAGGACCCCGATGCTTCCCCCGCCGCCAGCAGCAGCAGCCATGTATACGCCTCTGTCAACAGCACCTCAGACGTCGTGGACGATATTCGCAAATGTGGCTACCTGAGAAAGCAGAAACACGGACGCAAGAGGTTCTTCGTGCTGCGCGCGGCCAGCCACCTCGGCCCGAGCCGTCTGGAGTACTACGACAGCGAGAAGAAGTTCAGGAGCTGCCTGCGCTCTGCTGCCCCGCCTCCCCGGAAACGGGTAATTTACCTCGACCAGTGCTTCATGGTCAACAAAAGGGCAGATTGTAATAACAAGCAGCTCATTGCCCTCTTTACTAAGGACCAATCCTTTGCTATTGGGGCTGAAAACCAGCAGGAGCAAGAGGACTGGTACGTAGCTGTCGGTCAGTTGATACGTGAGGGGAAAAAAGGCCACTTGGATTCTGATCATTTAGATGATGGCTACGGTACAGGTACGCGCACCCCCCGCACTGTGATTAAGGAGGTGTGGCAGGTGAATGTGAAACGGAAGGGACTGGGTCAAACTAAAAAGCTCACATGTGTTTACCGGCTATGCCTCTCTAGTAAAACCATCCACCTCCTTAAGTTGAACTCTGAAACCCCCCGCGTGAACCTCCACCTGATGAATATCAGGTCTTGCGGACATTCAGGGCGCTTCTTTTTCATTGAAGCCGGGCGTCTCTCCTCCATCGGCCCGGGGCAGATATGGATGCAGGTGGACGATTCTGTCGTGGCCCAAAACATGCACAAGAGCATCCTGGAGACCATGAAGGCCCTGGGGGAGTTTCGGCCCAGGAGCAACAGCTCCAGCCCCATGCCGGTCATCAGGGCGCGGCGTCTCCTAGGCAACCTGCCGCCGAGCCAGACGGGGCTACAGCGGCGCTCGAGGACGGAGTCTGTTGTTGTCGGCACGCCGTCGAGTAAGAGCTCCGGCGCTGGCGGCGATCGCTTCCCAACGTCCAGCGAGGCCGAGGGGACGATGACCTGGCTGTTCCGCTCCGCCACCGGAAGCCTGCTTCATCTCAACACTGCCTCTGCCATAGTGAAAGTGAATGTTTTATACAAACAAAACTCAAATGTTTAAAAGATGAATTTTCTGTATGTTGACTTTTGCTGTAGCTTAACCCCCCCCCCCCCCCTAAAAGGGACAATCTTTACAATAAATGTTTTCAGTCTCCATACATTGTGAAATATGTGACACTTATGGTAGGTAACTTGTTGGTGTTGTAGAACACAACCAGTTTTACTGTGACAGCGGTGACTGTTGGTCTGTTATGGCATCAGACTTTTACCTGTTTTCTCTTCTGTCTCACCTTGGCTGGTCTCCCCCCCCCCACCTTTAGGATATAGGCACATTGTTGAAGTAGTTTGGTTTAGTTTAGTCTGTTTATATACATGGATTAGCCCATGGAGGAAGGTGATGGTATATAGATGATGATATAGGCATATTGTTGAAGTAGTTTAGTTTAGTCTGTTTATATACATAGATGGATTAGTGAGGGTGATGGGGTTACAACTGCAGGTAAAAAAAAAGATGAAGTCATATTCCCTACCACAGGTTCAAATTACATGATAGAATAACATGAACAAAAATATTATAGTATAGTTATTAGTTATTATAGTTATCAAAAGGAGATCACATAGAAGAGCCTAAATGTGTGTGGATTTTGTTAAAGAGATTGAAAGAGATTCAGTAGTTTTGGGGAATTTTTCCCAGAAACAAATAAATGCCTTCAGATATACTTTTTTTTTTAATGTATTTGGTGGAAGTATGTCAAACAACAATATCAGGCTAGGCCCACAGTTTCAGACTTTGAAATCCCCTAGTATACACCATACAGTCCATGGCATACACCTACTAATAACACCACAGTCAGCACTCTAGTTTTCTGTTATTTTGCAGTCCTCGACACTGACGCACATTGGAACCATCGATCTGGGAAGGGGGGGGGGGGAATGTCGCTCCACGGCTCGGCTGCATGGATGTATTAAAAGAATACATATCAAATAAAAAATAAAAGAACTGTGCGTGTCTGACCAGAATGGGCGTGGATCTGGGCTTTGGGGTTTGGGCCTGGATGTTTGGGGCGGCAGGGCAACTGGGGGGGAATTGCGTTATCCTCACGCGCTACGTCCTGACAGTGAGACGCCTCACTGTCAGGTGAAAAGAAGTGGCTGGCGACTGCACATGTAGCGGAGGAAGCATCATGTGCTAGTCTACAACTCTGCCCAGACCGGCAGAGAGGGTGGAGCAACAGCCGGGACAGCGAGGGGAGTACAATTGTGGAGAAAAGTCTGGGGGGGAAAAGAAAGATATATAAATACACATTTCCTTTCAGTGAACGCTTCCATCAAATGAAAATCTGTTCCAACTAGGCAAGTCTAGCATCTACTGTACAGTGCAAGGTGCTTGAATTGTAAAGAGTGAAATAACCAAGTTGTACCGTTTTTTTTTTTTTTAACTTTATTATGTATACATTTTAATTTATTTAGCTCAATGCAAATACATTAATCCCCTATGCTATGCAGGGTGCGAAATACCCGGTGGCAATCGGGGGGTCCCCCCTACCTAGTGCTCTGGGGTCTCCACTACACTTTGTGGTTCTGATTCAGTTTTTTAGAAGCTTTGCTGCTTTTCTTTTTCACATGTTTAGTCAGTATTTTAACCAAGTCGAAGCAGAAAAGAAATCCCATTTGGAATTTTCTCAACTACACAACATTTGGATTGTGGAAAATGCGGACCATTGCAACAGCGCCACCCATGGGAGGAGGCCTTACCAGAAACACCTGGGTATTCAATGGTGAGGAAACACCACGCCGCTTTCAATTTGAATAATAGACATAGTAACCCTTTAAAATAAATGTTTACTGACAATTGCAGATTTTTACAGAGACCCCCCAAACACTTTGCTGTTGAGGCTTTCAGGGGCTCTCAACTGTCGATCAGAATCAGATCAGAATCAAGGGGTCTTGGACCCCTGAGACCCCTTGTATTTGGCACCCTGCCCCTATGCATTCAGGCAGCATGGCACACAGGTACAGTTTGCAGAGGAGGTATATGTGCAGGCGTACAGTTCACCTTCACAGCAAGCTTTGTGGAGATCTCATTCATAATGAGATCTATAATGAGACCTCCTGTATACCGGCAAGGGCAACAAAAGGCCGGATTTTTTATCTGCTTTCAGCTTGCATGAACCTGCATCCAAACAGACAAAGAAGAAGAAGATCCACTCAAAGCACCTCTGGTCCGGAGGTGGTCAGAAAAACACTTGGGCAAACGCAGTGCATCTCAAATCCACATAGGAGGTACTTAAACAGAAGGCAGGCAGCACATCCGTAGCAATAAAGAAAAATGGCTTGCCAAGATACTTACAGTACAATGTGATTACTGACCGTTTTAAACTGAGGCATATACTGGGTTCTTAACTTCCTACACATTTTTCAAATTAAAAAATTCCATACTTTTTACAGACCTTGATTTGATTTGTTTGGAAGTTTTCTTTTGTCTGATTTACACAGACAGAGCTTGCCCCTGCTACCTAGGTCATATCATTGTATAGATGAAGATTGTTGTTCACAGCGACAAATATCGCAATATTTTTCCAGGCAGACCCCTATGCTCTTGACTGGATTTGATATTGGTCAGTAATTTGATATCATGCAGTGGTTGGGCAATCCCTCTAATTGAACAATATTCTTCATATCAACAAAAACCGAAATCAAAGTGGCTCTACAACAACCTAAAAGCGAGAGATTATGCGTCTACCGCACCTGAACCACAACATTTTCCATACTTTTGCAGACATTGCCCCCCCCCCAATTCCCAAACTATTCAAGACCTGGAAATGATCAAATTGATTTTCAATACTTTTCCAGACCTTGTGATTGTGCGTGAACAGGTGTCTGAGCGCTTCCATACCTCGTTATTTTGTTTTTATTACTTGTATCTGCTGCACTGTACTGCACCTTGCTCTGTTGTAGCAGTGTATTCTGTACTTGTCGTTTTCTTCCATATTTTATTGTTTTATCTGTGAAGCACTTTGGTCGGCTTTGTCATTGTAAATGTGCTCTATAAATAAAGTTGACTTGACTTGACCTCTGCTCCTCAACCTCCAGCATCTTCCTGTAGGTATTGATCTCCTTGTCCAGGCCCATTTTCACGAAGTTCACGTCCAGCAGGCGCTCGTAGTCCTCGAGCTGGCTCAGCATCTTCTGGTGCACGCTCTGCACCTCCTCCTCCTTCTGACGGAACCTCTGTTGCCACTCCTGGACACGCCCCTCCAGCACCGCTTTCTGACAGAGGGAGAGGGCTGTCAATCCTCCTCTATAATCATTGATTTTCACTGCTTTATTATTTTAATATTCGATTTTTCTGTTTCTCTGTACCTGACGGGGTTAGGGTAGCAAACACCCGGGCTTTTAGTGCTGCTATTACTACAGCCGTGTATTATTACACAGCACACTATCGCTGTTGTGAAATAGCTCCTGACGCAGTAAAAACGGCATTAAATAGGCTAGTAAGTAATGTTGGCTAGCGTCCTAAGCTATGACAGCCGTCACTCAGTCACTTTTAAACAGCGCGCTGCGGAATGTCAACAATATGGCGGCGGTGGGTTGGTATTTTAATTGCATTTTACACTGCTCTGTCATGGTTTGCTGCAACAACTCAAAGTTTTCTCTCACTGCCATTTGGGGCAGCCAAAGTGCAAAGTTGCCTAGGGGCAATTTTTGATTGATCTCGCTTTGTTAAAATAACTCTTCATATGCTAATTATGTTTCAGGGGTTGTTTGATGGACTGATTCAGACTCTAGCGCCCCCTTCCCCTTCCCCTTCAGTCTGCCTACCCCTCTCTGGTACTGCTGGAGCTGGGAGCTTAGGGCTTCCCAGTTCGTCTCTGGTGGCCGATGCAGCGTCACTCTTGTCCAACGCAACCTGCTGGGCATTCTCGAGCTGGAGTACGGAGAGCTGTGCAATGCAAACACACAAATGCCCTTTAGAACATTTAAAAGCATTCTAGTCTGCTATTTCCAGACAAACATTGATTGGGCGTGTACCTTGACAGTGTAGGTCGTCTCTAGTTCGCCTTTGTACTCTAGGATCTGTCTCTCGTGGTCCTGACGGAGTTGTTGCATTGCCTCAGACAGTTTGCTCTCAAATTCTTGTCGTCTTCTCAAGTCCACCTCCGCGAGACGGCTGTGGTGACGGCTCCGGAGCTCCAGGATCTCCTACAAGAGCGCACACACACAATACTGGTTGGGCAGATCTATATCTAACCGTCAAGCCTGTGGCGTCTGGGTAGTGTAGCGGTAGATTCCCTGCCTACCAACACGAGGGTCGCAAGTACGCAGCCCTGTGTTACCTCCGGCTTGGTCGGTTGGTTTGAAACTTGGGGTATGAATGCCTGTGTGCGTTACCTGCTCGCTGATGTTCCTCTGGAGATCAAGCTGTTCTCCGAGCACCTGCGTCTGGTTCTCCAGATCCACCCTCCTCGGCAGCTCGGAGCTCAGCTGGGTCTTGGTGTCCGCCAGCCCAGCCTCCAACTGGGGGAACAGTGGTACAAGTAATAATAATTGTTGTTATTTTGGTTTATTTTATCACTTGTATCTTTTGCACTTTGCTTGGTAGCAGTGTATTGTGTGCTTGTTGTCTCTATATTTTTATCTGTGAAGCACTTTGGTCGGCTACTTGTCATTGTAAATGTGCTCTATCCACCTTATTTTTGGCGGCCATGATGCACCATGGGTGCTGCTTCCTTCTGCTGTCCTCTTCCCCCGTTACGTCTAGCTTGACACAACACAGCCCGTCTAATGTACCCGTCTGTAAACGGTGCTGCAGCTGAGCTGATAAATGCTGACTTGTTCAACGAGCAACAGGTTAGCGGATGTGATAGAAAACATTATTAGGCTACATTCCCAAAACTAGTGTTATTTTGTAACAAGCAAACTTTTAACGTCGGAGTTCGACAAGGAAATGCGATGCGAGGAGGCACGCGCTGCAGTCATGGGCTGCAGTGCAGATTGTCCCGCTAGCCGGGCGCTTCTCGCTCATACAGTGCAGAGTAGTATCCAGGCAGCGTCAAGCCCGCGTAAACACACAGCTGCTCATGTTCTAGACCGGATATTGCTCCCAGAATTATTTTACAGCAGAGGTGGATAAATAAAGTTGATTTGATTTGACTTGACAGAAATATTAAGACAGACTTATTGTGAGGTAGGAAAGTTGGCCACCAAATGTATGGTTCATCATACATTTTCCACTGGCCCTGGAGGTCAGCAACCTCGGCCGCCTCCATATTCCTCCACTGGACCAACGCATTAGCCAGGTCAGCCTCCTTCTTCTGGCTCCTAGTGAGGGGGAAAACCACCATCAACAAATAGGATTCACTACAGCAGGAGACTTGACCCCCCCTGTATGTATGTACAGTATGTATGTATGTATGTATGTATGTATGCATGTATGTATGTATGTATGTATGCATGTATGTATGTATGTATGTTTATTGTTTCCAATAAACAAGGCGTTGTTAAATTGCCAGAATGTGTTGTATGAAATGTGGCATGTATGCGACTTCTCTCAAGATAACAGTTTTTCTACTTTACATCCATGTATTGGTGCTTCACAATGATTTGGAATTGCCAATTGCAGTGATGAAATAGTTTCTTAACCTGACTCCGCCAGATAGGGGCGCTATTGTTCACAAATTCACAATGATGTACGTTGTGAAACAAATGTGAACCAACCTACATCCATCTGGCAGCGTCAGGTTAAAGACTAGGCCTACATGCCATGAAACAAAACCTCGCTCTGAGCTAGACAGGAATGCCTCCTTAATGTATTCGCCATGAGTGAACGGTTTGTCATGTTTTGCAATGCAATGAGCAGTGGTGGGTTTTTTAGCAGTGACAAAGGTTTTGAGGGTGTTTGTTTCCCGTACCTGGACACGGAGCGTTTTACAGATTCAGCCCTGTCTGTCTCATCCTTGAAGACGTTCTCGTGTTTCGTGTCAAAATGGCGTTTAACACTTCTCGTTCGGCACACAACACTTTCCAGACATAAGGTGCACACAGCCCGGTCATTCATGCAATAACCCCCAGTCCTCTGTCGGCTGGAAAGGCCTGATCCTTTAAAGGGCTCAGAGGACCTGCCCTGTTTGTCTTTAGCGCGTAGCACTTATCTGAGTTCTGCTGCTGGTCAGCTGCGTATCTGGAATGTATGGAATGCAGGAGGCAACCAATCAGAGGCAGCTAAGTACACTGTGGCGCTACCGTAAAGACCCTAAATAACAGGCCGCGCAACTGCAAATGGTTGTGAAATAGGTAATTTGGCAAGGCGCGTCAACATTTCTACAAAAACACTCAAATGCTGCTGTGCACTGGCGTGCCGACCCATGAGAGCAACTTATGAGTGATTGTGATTCTTCAATGATCAGGTGTCAGAGAAAAGCGAAGTATGATGGGGAGACAGACAGATTGGCCTAGTGGTTACTTAGACAGACCATCCATCATGATCTAGCAAGGCCTAACTGCTGTCTGTCTGTCTGTCTGACCCACAGTCTGACGGTCTGACCACAGACTAAACAGAGATGTAATGCAGGATAGCCAAGCGAATGGTTTGGATGGAAGTTTGACGCTAGGCCAATCAGAGGCAGAGAGGGGCGGGTTATGCCTTCGCCATCATCCCCATATCGCCTACTGCGAAGGTATTGTGCATAACGTGTGCGCATGCGCATACGTGTGTGTCACGTGATGAATGCGTGTAGGGGCGTTACCTGATTGGAGGTCGATTGAACTCCTGAACGCACGTCACGTCACTCAGAGTAAGCACTGGCACTTGCAGTTTGGTCCCTCATCGCAGTAGTACAGAAGAGCATCTCCGTGAAGAACGAAATAGCAGAGCAGATTGCGACGAGCAGACTGTTTACATCGACAGGTAAAATCACAAATGTTCGCTAGCTAGTTAGCATGGGTCTTTATGTGTGTAATTTAAGTAATGGTTGAGTGGTTAGCTCAGTTTCCTTATAACGTTCGTCGTGCGAAATATGGGTCTTTCATCTGCGTAATTTCAGTAATGGTTAGCGGTTAGCTCAGTTAGCCTATGTTAGTATGTGTCAGAGAGTTGTGTGTTGTGTTGGGGCAAGTGTGAAGCATCTGTTCGCGTCGTCTCTCTGAGGCACCAAGTCCGTATTTTCTTCCGAAATTGACGCACGAAAAAAAAAAAGAATATGACCTCATTTGTGTCATCACTGCACACCGAGTCTTAATAGACCCTTCTCACGGGCGCCATTTTGTGTCGAAGAGGCAGAATAAACACAGGTGCAAGCACAACACTAATGAGGGTTTCCTTCTTCCATGATTGGAAGTTGGAAACCCTCATTAGTGTTTTGCTTGCACCTGTGTTTATCCTGCCTCTTCGACACAAAATGGCCCCCATGAAAAGGGTCTATTACGTCCGTCATTTTCGGACGAGGTTCGATTTTCTGCGTTTTTCGCATCAGTCGACATATTTTTGCGAGCTGGGACCCGTCTGTGTTTTCAGATGACGGATTAAAAAACACGCATATGAAAACAATCGGACTGTGTGTGCAAAGACCAGCGTTTGTTAACGTTACAGCCTCTCTCTCTCTTTTGCTGTTTTGTTAACAAAGTGTCAAGTAATAGCCGGACCCGAACACTCGGCTACAGTTATAATGTTCGTTACAGAACGTTAATGATCAAGATGTTTGTTTGGTGTGATATGGGGCTGTGTGTCCTTGTTTGGAGATGTTGGGTCAGATTCAACATGTTGAATCATTGTTTGTCCGTGTTGAGCCCATGGCGCACCAATCAAACATTCTCCAGCAACTGCCAACATGAATGTTGTCAGACATGATGGAGAATGTTTGATTGTTGTGCCATGTATGTAGCGTTACACACACAAGTTTGAAAGTTTAATGGAGTTGTAGCAGCAGTTGTGTCTAGTCTAGTCCTGTCCTGTCTAGTAGGAGAAACAGTCAATACAATTGTATGTAGAAGAATAGCAAAGAAATACAGTGTAATACATAGAATAGGCCTAGCCTATATGTGTTTATATACACTTGTATATGAGTGTGTTGTGTCAAACGTGCATGTGCGCGTGTGTGTGCCTGCGTGCGTGTGTGTGTGTGTGTGTGTGTGCGCGCGCGCGCGCGCGTGTGTGTGTACGTGTGTGTGTCTGCATGCGTGCGTGTGTGTGTGTATGTGTGTGCGTGCGTGCGTGCGTGTGTGTATGTGTGTGTGTGTACGTGGATTCCAGACATTAACACATGTAAATACCAGGTGTAAATGCAAAGCAAGTGATTGATCATCACATTTCGACAACACACAATGCTCGGCAGAGAGAAAACAAATTCATCATCCTCAAACTAAGCAATCTTTAAACTCTGATTTTCAACCAGCTTTGTAACATTAAAAAATGTAAACCGTTTTGAAGTCATTCATTTCGTTTGACAGTTATTGAGAGTTGATTTGAGTTTGATGATGTCCATATCGCCCAGCCCTAGCAGCTGTATATTTGAAAGGAAACCCTGTCTCTGCATTCAATTTTGCTCACAGTCTTGTTTTGTGTGTGAATAACTGCTGTTTCTTCTTCCAACAGTCAGTGTGAAATCACATCAGCAGTGATGATGAGCAGCATCACCTGGAGACCAAGGACCTGGTGAGTCTGACACACAACTAGGGATGGGTATCCTATCGTATTTTTCCGATACCGGTGCTAAAACAATACTTTTAAAACGATACCGGTGCCTAAACAGGTACTTATTTTTCGGATTTACTGTAAAACTGATTTTATTTTTATTTTTTCTAACTTTGGTTGTTTATTGTTTTTGTTGTACCTCCAATACACTGGATATTGTGTTTGCATTCTCACTCTTGATTATTGCTTTACATTCTTTTTCTTCTTTTTTGTTTACAATATATTTATTGGAAGTAACAGCAAACTCACAGACAAAAACAATAGTGAGGGGGGGCATAGGGAGGGGGATTGGAGGGATGGGGACTAAACCAAAACAACATAGACAGCTCAGCTCACCAACTCACGCATTCAAACAGGCATATGACTCAGGAATGACAAAATGAAAGAGCGGAGAAAAAGAAAAGAAAAAGTGAATGACTAGGCGTCACATAGGTCGTACGGACCTATATTCAAACCCTCTTGTAAGAATAGCAGAAATATTGACACCAATGTAAGACATGAAAGCTTCCCACGTCTTATGAAATACAGCATCTTTGTGCTGTGTCTTTTATTGAACGATTTTTATTTATTTAAAGAGGATTTCAAACGATAATGTTGGGAGTTTCTTTCACCCCATAGTCATCAAAGTAAATATTGGGCCCATTTTCCACAATCCACATAATTCACATTACATTCTGACACTAAAATGGCATTTTTCAGACAGATCAGGAGAAAATTTACTTTGTTGGAGACCTGTCTCTGTCTCAGCAACAAACTCATGAGATTTGGCAACAGGAGGCAGAGCTCACGCAGGGAGCGATGAGCTAAAGCTACATGTGAAGTTTGTACCTGTAGCAGCTAAAAAAAAAACGGTGGATATCTTAGTGAGAACTAGATTGAGCTAACAAGGCAGGCTCGTGTTTATATGTGTGTGGTGTGTGTGGAGTTTTGGGAGCTCACGATCTCTAGCTCAAGTTAGCTTGCTAGGTCAGCACCACACTTCAAGGGGAGAGCTGACCACGCCCATTTAGGAGACCAGAAGAGTACCGTTTCTTGCTATTGGCGGAGCCTGGAATAAGCAATCTCTATAGTCCATTATCTGTGTTTGTGTCTCCTTCAGTATAAAGGGCCAGTCCAGCTGCCTGGATCCTATGTTTCTGGAGGGCGGCAGAGGCACCGCGGGACACACGTCTAGAGGGAGCCCATACTGCAGACCCAACGCGGGACACGCATCTAAATGCAGCCAAAAGGAGGTGAGCTTACAGCAAAATCTCTCTGACTGTCATTTTCCTAGCCTGGCTCCAGACCTTCCAAGCCACGCCCACTCCACAGTTGTGGATGTGGCTGTTCTTGGTCTGGCATCGTCATGTGCAAAGCGTTTTCTCTGGTCGAACCGACGTCCATATATTTATACGGTCTATGCTTCCTGCTTCCTTTCAGAATGTGAGGACAGAGGCAGAGTGTCCGCAGAAGTGTCTCGAGACCCTTCATCCAAATGTGGCCAAACGACGCTGGACCAAGGAGGAAGACAAAATGGTAAAAGCACAGCTCACCTCACCTCGGGGCCGTAATGCTCACATCACTGTTGTGCAAACTTTGACATTTATGAAGCTATAATCTAGGGCTGGGCAATATATCAATATGATATTATTTGTAATATGGTGATATGACATAAGTGTTGTCTTTTCCTGCTTTTAAAGGCTGCATTACAGTGAACTTATCAGACTGTTCTAGCTGTTCTATTATTTGCCTTTACCCACTTAGTCATTACAGTATATCTACATTAATGAAGATTATTTAGCAAAAATCTCATTGTGTCAATATTTTGTGAAAGCACCAATACATTTTAGATTACATTGCGATACCACACAAACACGGCATATCTTTAGACTGTGGGAGGAAACCCACGCAAACACGAGGACAACATGCACACTTCACACAGAAAGGACCGGGGTGGGGATTCAAACCCATGACCTTCTTGCTGTGAGGTGACAGTGCTAACCACTGAGCCACCGTGCAGATATCATGTATCACCATTCAGCCTAAAGATACAGAGATACTGTATGATCTTTGGTCCATATCGCCCAGCCCTACTATAATCTACTAATAGGTAATAGAGTATGGCAGGAATGAATCCAGAAGACGCTAGCACTTATGTGTAAAAGTGAATGGGATATTTGTATGGGGATTTCAGTTAAATAGCTTTTTCTCAAAATCGCATAAAAAAACGCATTCACATTCAAAGTCATAGAAGTGGTCCTCATTTGTGAAGCTTATCTTGCTGAACACAAACTTTGCTGTTTCATAAACTTTTGCTAACCACAGACCTTTCATGCGTTTAACTGAAATCCCCATACAAAAATCCCATTGCCTTTTACACCTACAAAGCAGGAAGTGCAGGGCCTTCTGGGTAAGTCTATAACAATGTGCTGTGCTGTGTTGCAGTTGATGGAGCTGGTGGCTCAGTTTGGGACTGGAGCGTGGCGGGACATAGCCGACCACCTGGGCAGCCGTAGCACCAAGCGGTGCCGCGAGCGATGGCTGAACCACCTCAACCCTGGTCTGATAAAGAGCTGCTGGACCAGCGAGGAGGACTGCATCATCTGCAAGGCCCATCACAACCTGGGAAACCGCTGGAGCGAAATAGCCAAGCTGCTGCCTGGCAGGTAAAGGAGGAGGAGAGAGGAGTTAGTTTATTTCTCGTTTTGGAAAATCGTTTTGCGTCTGTAGCAGTCAGACAAGATACAGTACAGACAAGATACAGTACAGTACAATACAATACAAACAGTTATGACAGATACAACAAATATTTGATCACAAAGTGTTTCACACCAACCCTAGTGAAAAATTATTACGGTAGATATTACTATGTCTTCAGAGTTTATTTAGCAGAGCTATACTGGAAGTTATAAAAGATCTCTGGGCACGGGAAGTCTGCAGAGACGGTGCCTTGTACCTCTGTCTTGGTGGTAACAAACTCACATTCAGTATTGAGAGGGTGTGATGTGTCAGTGAGGATTGCCCTCTCAGTTCCTCTCAGTTATTCTTGGCTCTTTTGCGATGGGACAGCTATCCAATCAGCTGGACATGCCAGTGTCTCAGTGTGAATGAGTGCAAGGTTCTAAGCTGTCATTTGAATGGATGAGGTTTAGATCTGATATGAATGCATGAAGGTTTTGTTATGAATGGATGAGATTTTGTTATGAATGGATGATGTTTTGTTCCCAGGACGGACAACAGCATAAAAAACAGATGGAACAGTAGCCTGAAGAAGAAGGTGGAGAGGGAGGGCTATCCAACCCAGACATGTTCCAAGCCGGCCTCTGGGACCTCCTGCATCAAGGTCAGCTCACACTACCTAAACACCCTTGTCTGTCAGTGTGTGTGTGTGTGTGTGGGTCAGCCTGTCTATGTGTGTGTGTGTGTGTGTGTGTCTGTCAGTCTGCCTGTCTGTCAGTCTGTGTGTCTGTCAGTCTGTCTGCCTGTCTGTCTGTCAGTCTGTCTGTCTGTCTGAGGTTGCCTGGTTGTTGCTACTTGATGCACGTGGTCCTGGGCTGAAGTTGCCCTTGTTAAGGGTCGATTATGCTCAACATTAAATATGGATACAGATGGAGCCTTCTGTCCATACTGCCATACTGTGGGTTCATTTCTTGCGGAATTCTGCACGTTTTCTGAAAGCTTACGGATACGGATGAAAGAGAAGAGTAACACACACACACACATGTTGGCTCTTTACTGCCTACTAGTGGATGTATTGCTTAACATGATACCAACGTGAAAGACTATGTGGGCCATGACGGTTGCATTGTTTGAAACAGACATGTTTATTTTCATACGAAAATGGAGCATAACTGAGCCATTCTTGTTATATAGCACCACCATCTGGTCGGATAGCTCTCTTATGCTGTGCCTCTCCATTAGGTGGAACACCCCAGCAGCCAGGTGGAGGACAGACGTCCCCCCTGCCCCCCCGCTGACTGTCCCCCCTCTCCGGCTGGTGGCAAGCTAGCAGCTGACGGTTCCTTCCAACTGACTCCTATGGTGGAACAAGAAATGTTAATATGGCTGGAACAGGTAATCTTAAGCCATTTTTAATATTTCACGATACACAAAAGTTCGACTGAAATAAAAACTACATTCAATTTAATAAAATTCCCTGCATTTAAAAAAAAAGTGAGCTGATCTTAACATGCCCCCACTGTCCCTCTGTGTTCAGGCTGATGCGGAGGGCTTGATCTTGGGAGCGGAGGGCTTGATCTTGGGAGCCCCGCTGGGCTGTGAGGAGCTGAGCCGCTCCCCAGCAGACAGAGGCGTGGAGCCCCGGTACTGCTCACCCCAGCCCACCCGGCCTGTGCGTAAACTCAGCCAGCGGGAGGTGGGTATTCTCTTAACACTTTGAGTGCCACGGCCCTTGGGCAAAAGGTTGCTTGCTGTGCCACATAGGCCGCAATGCATTTTAAAACAGTCATATAATTTCTTTAATAATTACTATGTAAACACTGAACACGCACAAATAACGATGAGACTCTCTTCTATCACCTGCAAAAAAAGTTTATTGATCCCATTTTCCGTTCTTTAGTTATGAGCCGGAGAAGATAGCTTGATTGAAGCAAAAACAGCCCTTTTTTTCTACGAGCTGAGATAATGAACCTTTTGTGAAATTAAACATTTCAAGCACATCACTGACTCTGAAGCTAATTTTCTGATGTCTGGGTCTGTCTGGGTGAAGTGTATGCTGCTCTGCGTGCCCCACCTCCCCCCCCCCGTTGTGGGAGGAGTGTCTCTCTGCTCTGCTCGGCTGTTTGCTTTGCGTGTGCTCAGCACTGAAAAAGTCCGCTAGATCCAGCTTTTTTACAGCCGCGTGTACCAGTTCCCATGCTTCCAGTTGAGAATAATAACAAATCCACGGCTGATCATGTGAATGGGTGTTGCAGCGGACACGGAGGCTGTTGCAGCGGACACCGAGGTGCTCAATTGTGATAGCAGATTGGCTGCTGCAGGGGCACAGCTAAACGTTATGCTTCAATGAAGCAGCTGCATACGGACGGATGCGATGCGATTTCCTTTTCCCCAATGACTTCTTCTGTGTTTTACTCCACGTTCTCTCATCTGGAGAGCGCTGTCGCCACCTAAGGGTTCTGTAAAATAGGTTAGACACATTCAATAGCTCTCATATTGTAAGAGGCGATGTAAGAAGCTGAGATGGACACCCCCCCGTCAAAAAAACAATTTCGAGTTATTGACGCCATTTGGCGTCGCTGGCACTCTACGGTAAATTTCTAATGACGCCATATGGCGTCGCTGGCACTCAATGTGTTAACACTCAACTTTTTCTTCTGCAGTCAAATCTGACTTCCATCTTTCTTTTCTTTGGGGATTTATTTGTCTCTGTATTTTTGGACATGTACATTGTTTTGTCTGCAGTGTTTGTTTGTCACAATGTTTCTGTGGAAACTTGGGAGAACCTGATTGAATCAATTAAGGGAAAATTTTGGGAAATTGGCCTATTCCCCGTTTTCACCTCAGCCATTTTGTGTCTAAAAGGCAGGAAGTAACACAGGCCCCAGCGCTGGAACACCTAAATGGATTGGAAGTTGGAAACCCTTGTTAATGTTTTGCTTGCACCCGTGTTACTTCCTGCCTTTTAGACATAAAATGGCTGCTGTGAAAAAGGCCCATTTGCCATATTCCCGATAGTAAAACGAGGTGATAGATGCCCTATCTATCTTCTCGTCTCACTATTGAGAATATGGCAAATAGGACAATCTCCCAAAAATATTGGTGTGTTGCTTTAAGGATGGATGTTCATGGCTGGGTACACTGTCACTGCTGAGTAGAGTCTAAGGGCTCTATCTTCCCGACGGCGGTAATTTTTGCGTTAGCGCCCGTTTTGCGCCGCGCAAAGCCCTAATTGTGGGCGTTTCGGCCCGCTGCACTTCATGTCATCTCGGCGCACATCTCTGTATAGGCGTGTTTATGCCCAAAAGCATTGTGGAGGTGTGGTCATGCCCATAAAACCACAGTGTCACGTCAGCAGCTTCCTGAGAGGGAGAAAGAGGAAGAGAAAAGATAGCCTAGATGGGGAGAGGGAGGGAGAGAGAGGGAGAGAGAGATGTGAGAATGTCATGCATATAAATCAAAAAACGTGCTCATGCCCACCTGTGAATCACCTGTGTGCGTAATTACGCAGCGTACTGAGAGGCGATGAGTGATGCTGCTCTATTTGAAGAAGATGAATTTCGTTCCACCAGCACACATTTTATTAATCAGCTATTTTCTATTCGTTTCTATTAATATATATACATCGAATCCCACCAATTTCATTGTCATTTTCCCATTGGCGCACATAAAGACACATGCTTCCGTCACTGTCTGCTTGATGGCGAGAGGGACTTCAGCTGCCATCCGCGCTGTGGCGTGCAATTACAGGGAAAGAGGTTAGGCTACTGTACTGGCCGGACACAGGTGCGAAAAAAATGATGCGTTTTGAATTGGATTAGGGGGACGAGGGTCTGGCGGGGCGGGGAGTCTGTACGGGTGCTGGATCGGGGTCTCCCCCGAGCAGGTGGGAGCTGGACGGGTATGCAGGCCTGGTGGTGGGGTGGGTGTGGGTCGGTGCCCTGGGTGTTTTGGGCCGGCCAGGGTGGGGAGAGGCAGCTTGGCACAACAACGTCGCAACTTTCTCAAAAGCAATCTATTGTTACCTCACACCACAGACCTGTATGGTCGGGAATTATGTAGCCTAATATAACATGACAAACTAATTCTCATTTTCAAATCAAGGTGTGTTTTTTCTGCAATGTAAGCAATAGTTGAAAATCAACGTGACATTCTGAGGAGAGAAGAGTGTGTGCAGGTGCGAGTGGAGTGACATCCATGCCGTGCGTAAATGGATCCAATCAAGTCTGCGTTTGCGCTAAGACCAGCTATTTCCTGGCGTTAAAATTGAGAGCACCCAAGGCGATTTTTTCTAACACATTGCGCTGGAACGCCTATTTTGGAACGGGCAACTCCCAAACCTCTCTTTGCGCTCGCCACATACCGACGGTATCCTCCCCACAGCGCTAAATGACACTTGTGCGAGACACATGATAGGCTAGAGGCCCACCGACACGCCTGGGCCACGCCTACACCTGTGTCATCACAGCGCAAAACTGGATGGTGCGCTGGGAAGATAGCAATAAGAGGCGCGCAAATGCAGCGCAAACGATAGCGCCGTACAACGATAGGGCCCTAAATGTGCTTATTATGAGTCTGATAACTGATTTGATTGGATTGCACCTTCCCACAGTGGGAATTGAAGCTGTAATCCTGCCACTGTGTGTGCTGAATTGCAGATGGTGATGTTGGGGCAGACTCCTGACCAGGTCACCATGACGGAGCTGGCCTGGCAGTTCATGGAGTCCCAGACACAGTGGTATGTGTTGTCATATTATTAGACACAGTGGTATGTGTTGTCATATTATTAGACACAGTGGTATGTGTTGTCATATTATTGTAATGGCTGAGAGACACATATTGATAAGATGATTGATGTTGAACATGTGATGCATTTGTTGACACCATTTGATTGATGATGATGATGATGATGATGATGATGATGATGTCTCCTGTCAGTCTCTTTAAGAGCGAGTTCAGCAGCCTGGCATACACAGTGAACCAGCTGATGATGAACAAGGGAGCGGAGTTCACCGGCGAGGAGGGCGGTGCCAACGATGAGGAGTTTGAGGAGCCTCTCTGGCCAGATTTTGAAATGCCAGATTTTGAAATGATGGTGGACAAGTGGCTGAGGTAATCAGAATAATCTCTTATCTAATGTGTTTTTAGATCAGTTTGTCTTGCAGTCCCACCTGGAACAAGTCTTTGAAAATTGAATGTGAAGTCTGTACTAGAAGTGAATGATAAAAAAGCTAAATGCACAGGATCTATAGTCTGTGGAGGCTGCACTTAGTCTGAAAATTACGCTTCAGGATCCTGGGGTTTTGGGGATTTAAATGTTGAATAATTAACTGTTTCCTGTTCATCTAGTGTACTTTAAAAGCTGTTATGGACTTTACACCATTTATATGATTTTTCATGTCACAAACCATTTTTTCAGTTTTTCAGTTTCACTTTACAGGAATATACCAGCATTAGTTGTTGTCTCATTAGTCATTGTCTCATACGTACGTGTGTGTGTGTGTGTGTGTGTGTGTGTGTGTGTGTGTGTGTGTGTGTGTGTGTGTGTGTTTTAATCACGTCATGATCACTACAACATGCAGTGAGGTTCAAATTGAATAAATAGCTACATCTCTGACACCTTGTGACAACCAAAGCACAGCAAATAGTGCTTCCCTGCCAATTCTGAAACAACAGAGCTATGTTTATAGGGGGTAGCCTACATCAACTTAAACTGATCAAATTTGATGAAGACTGCAGAAACAGCAGCCGAAACATGTCAGGACATATGACATTGATTGATTGATTGATTGATTGATTGATTGATATGGGTCTTGGTGTTTTTTAGGTGAGAAGCCGAACTCCGCGGCAGAGCCCCGTGGAAACGAGGCAGTCTTCACGAAGGTCAAGAAGAAGAAGTGTATTCGCTGGGCTGAGGAGGAACAGCTCAAAGAAAAGCTCCTGTTGAAGCTACGATCGCCATGTCTCTGCTATTGAGGAGCGAGGGCATTCCACCCCCTCCACCCCCCACCCCCCCAGCTTGGTACTTTGGGTGGGTGGTTATAAAGATAACCAGCATTATTTCTTCCTTTATAACAGAATGAGAGTGAGTTCAGCCAGACTCTCTTCTGCGAGGGTACAGTGCAAAATGAAGTGTGTAGCCTATGCACTCTACCCAGTAGTATTATCAGTATTTTCATTTCATTTTTTGAGTGTTATGTGCAGCTAGCCTTGGTCCATACTTAGAAACATATATTCCCAGGCCGAACTCTTTGCCTCCTCTGATGTTGAAGCCCAGGCAGTAGTCGTCTGATGTCGTGTAGAGGTGGACGATCCTGCGGGGGGCGCTGTCTGAACTGGTGTCTGACGGCGTGCGACCGTTCTCCTCCACCACCATCCACCTGTGAATTAGATCCACCCTACACACACATGTGCAAACATGTTAGATATGATCATCACCCCCCCCACACACACACACACACACACATTCATCCAGTGATCAGTTATGTATTGTACATTTTTATTGTGATTATTTTTGACAGACTAAATGCATCAAACACTGAAGAGGGCAATGTTCCGTGTCCTACTCAATGACTCTTAAATCCCTTCTTAAATGCACTATTTTCTATATCTTTTTATTGTGATTACTTTTTAACTGACTGTCAATGCACTGAAGAACCAACATTGAACAGGGCAGAACGCTAAACAAATGACTATTGTGTGCTTGGTTCTATTCCATGTTTTCTGTGAGAACAATTGACTTGCGTCTCTTTTGAGACTGTAAAAAGTGTTGTTTTGTTGCCTCCCTCTCCCAGTTTTTATGTTTTATTTTGATGCAATGCTAATATCTTTTTGTCATTTTTGAATGTTGAATTTTATTATAAACATTGTTATTACATCAACAATTGTGCTTGTTGGACAATGATTTAAAAACACCAGCTGAAAACCAGCCTGAAGGACAGACTGCAGGATTGCTAAGTGTAAACATGACAGTTGTTCAGTGTTCAGGAAAACTTCTAAAACTGACAGAAAAGTACATATGACTCAGCATCACTTCATCTGCTACATGCAGAGAATATACAGGAAATGGACAAAATGTTACTTTACTGTTTACCTAAGTAACAAGTGTTCCTACACATTTTGAATGTTAAAATTCCATACTTTTACAAACTCAAATTTCCAGCCTTCTCTGGATTTCACAGACCATATTGGAGTAAGGTGTCACTTTGTGGTGGGGACATGCCCCCATTGTAAAAAAAAAATGGCATTCGCCTTTTTTACTTCCCATCCAAGTCACCCATTTTGTGTCTAAAAGGCAGGAAGTAACAGCCAGGTGCAAGCAAAACATTAATGAGGGTTTCCAACTTCCAATAATACATTTAGGTGATCCAGTGCCGGTTGCCCTCGTTACTGTTTTGCTTGCACCTGTGTTACTTCCTGCCTTTTACACACACAATGGGTGAATTGGGTGGGAAGTGAAATAGGAGAACTATCTTAAACGTTACTGTATAGGCCTCCTGTATGGTTCAGAGGCTATGTCACCAGGAGGACAAATCAGACGGTAGTACACTGAAGGTGTCCAATAGTGGGGCAGTGAGGCGGTGCCAGTGCACGCCTATCCGTGTCAGTGTGGCATGAGGTCATTCAGCACAACACGGACACACCGCTAACGCAGTTATACTTTGTTTTGATATCATTTTATCGCCATTATATTAGTCTCTCGGCGACCTACATCAAAGTTCCAGAGAAATGGAATCAGTTTGGATTGTGTTTCAGACAATAGATGCATTTATTTAGGCCTACAGATCGTATTGCCACCTGTGCCACATAGATAGACTATTGCTCGCAAAAGGTAGCCTAATAGCAAAGCATAACAATCAGTGTTGGGCAAGTTACTTTCAAAATGTAATATACTACATATTACTAGTTACTTTCATTTGAAAGTAATAAGTTACTTTACAATATTACTGTCTGTGTAGAGTAACTCGTTACTTATTACACTACTTTTGCATTACTTGCGCCAAAACAACAGCAGCAGCAGAATGACATCGCTGCCCCGGAACCATCCCGAAAACTAATGTCAACCGCCTTGAAGTCAGTGTAAACAATCCAAAATTCAAAATGTTATTCTTTTCCTTTGTTATTGTCATCTATAGTGCTTATTTGCATAAAAACACACAGTTTGATTAGGACATTATTCTATCTTTATTTAAATATGTGCTTTGATTTGAAAAAAAATAACTCAATTTGTAACTTGAGTTACTTGACAAAGTAACTGGTAGAATATTACTGAAATCCTATAAGTAATAAGTTATATTACAGAGTTACTGCTAAAAGTAATATATTACATGTAATATGTTACTTTTGTAATGAGTTACCCCCAGCACTGATAACAATACAGGTTAGTTTGAATGACTCAGTTTGAATAAGAAAGAAGCCCACATGTTTACGCAAGACGTAAGACTGAATGTCCATGCTGGGCGCTGTCCACGGTGCTGAATGAACGCTGCTCATTGATAGAAAAACACTGGTGAGTGACATTCAATGCAACAGCATTCTAACACGACTATTCTATTCTATTCTATTCTATTCTATTCTATTAAGCTCTCAGCTTATAGACCATATCAACATGGAGTTTTTTTTTCTTCCTGAGAGCACGTTACTCAACACAGCCTCCTCCTCACAACACGACAGCTATCCATTTAATTAAACATGACTTGGTCTCTGTCCCGAGGGGAAGCACCATGCGCTGTTGATTGCCTTGCAGACGGTGACTGGTGGCAGTGAGGAGAGCAGGAGGAGCGGACCTCTCTTGGCTGCAGACGGTGACTGGTGGCAGTGAGGAGAGCAGGAGGAGCGGACCTCTCTTGGCTGCAGACGGGTCACTGGTAGCAGTGAGGAGAGCAGGAGGAGCGGACCTCTCTTGGCTGCAGACGGGTCACTGGTGGCAGTGAGGAGAGCAGGAGGAGCGGACCTCTCTTGGCTGCAGACGGGTCACTGGTGGCAGTGAGGAGAGCAGGAGGAGCGGACCTCTCTTGGCTGCAGACGGGTCACTGGTGGCAGTGAGGAGAGCAGGAGGAGCGGACCTCTCTTGGCTGCAGACGGGTCACTGGTGGCAGTGAGGAGAGCAGGAGGAGCGGACCTCTCTTGGCTGCAGACGGGTCACTGGTGGCAGTGAGGAGAGCAGGAGGAGCGGACCTCTCTTGGCTGCAGACGGGTCACTGGTGGCAGTGAGGAGAGCAGGAGGAGCGGACCTCTCTTAGCTGCAGACGGGTCACTGGTGGCAGTGAGGAGAGCAAGAGGAGCGGACCTCTCTTGGCTGCAGACGGGTCACTGGTGGCAGTGAGGAGAGCAGGAGGAGCGGACCTCTCTTAGCTGCAGACGGGTCACTGGTGGCAGTGAGGAGAGCAAGAGGAGCGGACCTCTCTTGGCTGCAGACGGGTCACTGGTGGCAGTGAGGAGAGCAGGAGGAGCGGACCTCTCTTGGCTGCAGACGGGTCACTGGTGGCAGTGAGGAGAGCAGGAGGAGCGGACCTCTCTTGGCTGCAGACGGGTCACTGGTGGCAGTGAGGAGAGCAGGAGGAGCGGACCTCTCTTGGCTGCAGACGGGTCACTGGTGGCAGTGAGGAGAGCAGGAGGAGCGGACCTCTCTTGGCTGCAGACGGGTCACTGGTGGCAGTGAGGAGAGCAGGAGGAGCGGACCTCTCTTGGCTGCAGACGGGTCACTGGTGGCAGTGAGGAGAGCAGGAGGAGCGGACCTCTCTTAGCACGGAGAAACCAGGGTTAGAACAGATGATTTAACCTACTGGCATAATTAGGACTGCATCTCGGGATCAGGATATCCGGAGTCCAAGGTTCACTCATGGACCACTCTTCAGATCCTGATTAAATTGATTTTTCTAACCTTTCCCCCTATATGGACCTAGTATTTTTTTTATAGGGGTATCTGGAATATTATGGTACTATGACTTCTTCATACTTTGAAACTGGCTTCAATCAAGGTACAATGATCTTATCTAATAGAGGATGATACAGTCCCTTTTTAGTCCATGCTGAGTGGGGGACCACCAAATACCAGAGAATCCAGCTCCCCACCGGGCCCTGCCCCCCACCCCACCCGCCCAGGCTGCCCCTCCTCTCTCCCCGACATTAGAACCCAGGTTCCCCCCTTGTCTGGATTACTAAGGGCAGGGGAGCTGGACGGACAGCATGGCTCACTCCTCTCACGCCTCTGGTGGCCGGAGGGAGATGACGAATGGAGGGGGCCGCCCCCAACCCCACAACCCCACAACAAGAGGCGTTTAGCTCAGTCAACCAGGGTTAGATTGATATATTGGTTTGCTGTGACTGTATATCAGGGCAGATATTGGCTTTTTATTTAAAAAAAATCTGCAATATTGGCTAATCACCGTTGTCCCCCTCTGCTGTGATAGATATGATGCCGTTTGTAAGATTATTTGTATATTATATATTTGGCCAATACATATTACACTGATTGTCTAAAGAAGTCCAAAGTTGAATTCATTACAATAAAAGACTGTAGATTCCACAAAAGTTTATACATTCAGTGACCCATTTACCAAGAAATAATTCAATTCTTGGGGAAACACTGAATAAACACTTGCAAATCTGGTGTTTTCTGGGGGGCATGAAATGGTCACATTTAAAGATGTATTGAGTATTTAGTAGTGTTGGACCTCAGCCTGTTACTGAGCCGGTTGTGCCGGTTGAGTGACAAAGTCGTCATTTGTGGGGGGCTTTCGGGTCTCGTTGAAGAGGCAGATGGCAGTTGGGAGGAAACTGTCCCTGTTTCGAGAGGTTCTGCTACTGCCAGACATCTGTCTTCTTCCAAGGGGGAGGGCCTTAAAAACTTGGGTGGGGTGGGTCGGCCATGATTTTCCGAGACCGCTTTCTAGTACGGCGTTATAGAAAGTGGACATGATGCTGGAGCTCACGCCGAACAGTCTAAGTCTGTGCAGAAAGTGGAGACGTTGGGCCAGCTTCGCGCACAAGTAGTCGACATGCACGTTCCATTTAAGCATATTGTCCATCTGGATCCCCAGATACTTATATGAGCTGACCTGTTCAATTTCACAATTTCATTTATGGAGCCAAACAACGTCAAAAACCTGGCGCACACACACACACACACACACACACACACACACACACACACACACATATATATATATATATATATATATATATATATATATCTTTGTTAACCACAGACCTTATTTTATGCATTTAAGCTAAATCCCCATTCTAAAAAAGCCCATTCAATGATCCCATACTCCACGTCTACCTACCTGGTATACCTACCTGGTTGATGGAAGACAGGAAGGCTTGGCTCTGATGTTCTCCAGTCGCTCCAGTTCGTATGCAGACAGTTCTCCATATCTATTCTGACTGTAGTAAATAAACACAGAAGATTCATAACTGAGAAAACGTTTTCTTTGACATGTACACAGATGAGATATACATTCCATAATACAAACCCCGGTCCTTTCTGTCTGGAGTTTGCACGTTGTGTAGTTAATGTTTATAACACACTATCCTTTAACGCTACTGGACGGTCACGGGCCAAACTTTAATTAACGCTTTGGAAAGTAGCTCCTGCAATTCACGTCAACATTATTTAATAGCAACTTAGCAAACAACAGAAATGCACGGATTCGATAACCTTACCTGTAATAATTGTATCTTCACCACAGCTTCCCGTTTCCTAACTTCTGTCGCCATTTCAGGGCAACGCTAGCTGCTAAGTTGCTAACGACACTAAATGTTAAGGTATTTATGCACACATCATCATTCATGCGCTATGAATCCTTGCTAGGGGGCGGGGCCGCTCTCGCTCCACACACAGCTGCGCACTTGCCTTTGACGTTTGACCTGTACAGTTTTTTCCTGTCGTGACCGGTCGTGACTCGTCAAACTCAGCACCTAGAACCAGAGACAGGCGAGATTTTAACAGATCTACGGAGACAAGCTGCTCGTATCTTCAAAACAAAACTATTTTTACTAGTCAATACTAATTTTATTTAGCCAAACTAACGTCTCAGTCGACCCGTTAGCTTCAGCGGCTAATGCTAGCTAGGTTAGCTTTCGGTGACTTAGCTAACGCTAACTAGCTAGCTGCTCTTTTACCGTTCAAGACCAGCTCGGAGAATCACAAGGTGAGTTACGACAGCAAACAGAAATAAACATCCTTTACTTCAAAAGTAGCCTACCAATACAGTAATGTAAAAATAATAATAATTTCAAGTAAAAGTCATCCATGAAAAACCCTACTTAAACTCTGATTTTCAATACGCGTCGAGGCTAAATCAGTAGGCCAACGCTAAACAGTTTTGAAGTAATTAATTTCGTTTGACAGTTGAGAGTTGATTTGAGTTAAGGATGAAAGCAAACCACAACCAGTCTACCGTCTTGTCAATCCCGACTGTGCTGAATCGAATCACAGACCACTTCCCTAGAGTCCTGTAATGTTTATTTGCAGATAGGCGAGTAGTACAAGGTGGTAAAAATTATGTTCACACAGACTACCCGAAGTAAAGACACCGGAGCACTCTTTTCCGTCTGCACGTTTTAATATAAGGGGCTGACTGACGTTTCGACAGACAAGTCTGTCTTCCTCAGAGTCAAAGACTCTGAGACTCTGAGGAAGACAGACTATCTGGGCTGACTGACGTTGTCGAAGCGTCAGTCAGCCCCTTCTATTAAAACGTGCAGACGGAAAAGAGTGCTCCGGTGTCTTTACTTCGGGTAGTCTGTGTGAAGTGCCCAGGTAAAACATTATTTTATGCATATTGTCCTCCACTGTTGAGCACCAGGACCCTTTTATTCCAAACCTGGCTGAAGCGCGCTGGACTCTATTAATGAATGTCTCCGCAGCACCACCACCATCATCACATTTCAACAACACACAATGCTCGGCAGAGAGAAAACAAATTCATCATCCTCAAACTAAGCAATCTTTAAACTCTGATTTTCAACCAGCTTTGTAACATTAAAAAATGTAAACCGTTTTGAAGTCATTAATTTCGTTTGACAGTTATTGAGAGTTGATTTGAGTTTGATGATGTCCATATCGCCCAGCCCTAGCAGCTGTATATTTGAAAGGAAACCCTGTCTTTGCATGCAATTTTGCTCACAGTCTTGTTTTGTGTGTGAATAACTGCTGTTTCTTCTTCCAGCAGTCAGTGTGAAAACACATCAGCAGTGATGATGAGCAGCATCACCTGGAGACCAAGGACCTGGTGAGTCTGACACACAACTAGGGATTGGTATCGTATTTTTCCGATACCGGTGCTAAAACAATACTTTTAAAACGATACCGGTGCCTAAACAGGTACCGTAAATTCCGGACTATAAGCCGCGGCTTTTTTCCCGTTTTTTGGCCCCTGCGGCTTATATAACGGTGCGTCTTATCTATGGATTTTTTCAGAAAAAAAAAAAAAAAAATCTCTCTTTTTTAGCACTCTTTCTAACTATAAATCCACTTCTGTTTTAATTTCCTCTCTTGCCCTCTTTTCACCACACCGCGGACACTGTGTGCACTGTAAAAATAAACAACGGTGGTGTTGTGTTATGTTGTTTTGTTGAAATGTTACGGTAATACGGTAAATGGGAGCTTCCTCAAACAGCCATCTCTTTCCCGACAATCCCCTCTGTGCGTGACCACTTACATATGGTAATTACGGTAAGCAAACGGCCACAAGCCCATCAACTCCCTCCCCCGACTACCAGGAGAAAATCACAAACTTCGGCGAATTCACACAAAGGAAGATCAAGGAATATTCCATCGAACCGGAGCAGATCATAAATATGGATGAAGTGCCTTTGACGTTCGACCTGCCACTCACTCGGACTGTTAACAAGAAGCGCCCTGGAGGATTCTTTCACCAAAAAAAAGCTTTGCTCGTTCTCGACAGCATGAGAACGAGCAGTAGATGATCATGAGGTGGTTTTTCAGACGTGTCGATATAGCAGTTTATCGCAAAAGTGTAATGGAAACACATTTTTCGCATTTGCACGTCATGTGACCCATATTATCCCTTGGAAAAGGAGCGGAAAATAAGTTTGGTAAGTAAGGTTCGATAGCCGTGTCAAAACCTCCGCAGCAAGTGGAAAACTTTGAAGCAACGCTACCTAGCAGAAAGACGAGTGTTGTGCAAAAGCGTAGCCGGGCAAATTAGATAATGTTTAATGGCAGAAATCGGTCCATGGTGACAGCAGGCTGCCTGTGTGCGCGCATTTGGCACAGCGGCGAGATGAGAGGATGAAAAGCACACACTGGTGCGGTGGTGCTGTCTGAAGTAATACAGTGACTGTGAGTAGGCTAATACATTGCACACGTTTCAGGTGCAATTATAGAACCAAATCAGCCTTTTCCCCCCTCCATCTCTAAATCGGACCAGTTGTAGGCTATTAGGCTACCTTTTTTCCTCTGCCTGTCGCGCTGACTGCATTCACGCAGCCAGCAACATTTTGCGACTCATTTTCTTTTGAATTGATAATCAGGCTCGTTTATATGCATTGTAACTTCATGTTGGGATTTCCATTGACCATTGGTTGGATTTGAGCATGCAGGGGACGGGATATGGGGCAGATCCCCGTGCGTAATCACTGTGGCAGCTGCTGCAACGGGGAATCACTCAAACGCAACTTCAATGGAAACGCCTACAAGTCGCAATTGTACATTGTCGAAGTTGTAGAAATATCGCAATTCTTTTGCGAAAAACTGTAATGGAAACACAGCTATAGATGAAGAGGAGTTCGTTGGTTTTGAGTGACAATGAAGGAGAGAGGAGAGTGGTTGACGAAGCCACCCTGAACCTGTTCGTTTCCGACACTGAAGATGAGGACTTTGGTGGTTTCAGTACGCAGGAAGAAGAGGAAGACGAGCATTAGTGACTTGACTTCTCTGGTTACAGGTTTGCTGCACATATAGCCTATTGTTGTGTGATTTTGTCTGGGGATTAGTGACCTGACTTTTGTTTTGTTTTGTTGAAATGTTAATAAATGGGAGCTTCCCCAAACAGCCATCGCTTTCCCGACATTCCTCTCTGTGCACGAACCCTTTCATATGGTAATTAAACATCAAAACACCCGCGGCTTATAGTCCGGTGCGGCTTATAGAAGAAAAAAATAGTCAATTTTGGTCCCGCGGCTTATACACCGGTGCGTCTTATAGTCCGGAATTTACGGTACTTATTTTTCGGATTTACTGTAAAACTGATTTTATTTTATTTTTTTCTAACTTTGGTTGTTTATTGTTTTTGTTGTACCTCCAATACACTGGATGGATATTGTGTTTGCATTCTCACTCTGATTATTGCTTTACATTCTTTTTCTTCTTTTTTGTTTACAATATATTTATTGGAAGTAACAGCAACTCACAGACAAAAACAATAGTGAGGGGGGGCATAGGGAGGGGGATTGGAGGGATGGGGACTAAACCAAAACAACATAGACAGCTCAGCTCACCAACTCACGCATTCAAACAGGCAGGAATGACAAAATGAAAGAGCGGAAAAAGAAAAGAAAAAGTGAATTACTATTATTATATTATATATATATTATATATTATATTATTATAGGTCGTACGGACCTATATTCAAACCCTCTTGTAAGAATAGCAGAAATATTGACACCAATGTAAGACATGAAAGCTTCCCACGTCTTATGAAATACAGCATCTTTGTGCTGTGTCTTTTATTGAACGATTTTTATTTATTTAAAGAGGATTTCAAACGATAATGTTGGGAGTTTCTTTCACCCCATAGTCATCAAAGTAAATATTGGGCCCATTTTCCACAATCCACATAATTCACATTACATTCTGACACTAAAATGGCATTTTTCAGACAGATCAGGAGAAAATTAACTTTGTTGGAGACCTGTCTCTGTCTCAGCAACAAACTCATGAGATTTGGCAACAGGAGGCAGAGCTCACGCAGGGAGCGATGAGCTAAAGCTACATGTGAAGTTTGTACCTGTAGCAGCTAACAAAAAAATCTGTGGATATCTTAGTGAGAACTAGATTGAGCTAACAAGGCAGGCTCGTGTTTATATGTGTGTGGTGTGTGGAGTTTTGGGAGCTCACGATCTCTAGCTCAAGTTAGCTTGCTAGGTCAGCACCACACTTCAAGGGGAGAGCTGACCACGCCCATTTAGGAGACCAGAAGAGTACCGTTTCTTGCTATTGGCGGAGCCTGGAATAAGCAATCTCTATAGTCCATTATCTGTGTTTGTGTCTCCTTCAGTATAAAGGGCCAGTCCAGCTGCCTGGATCCTATGTTTCTGGAGGGCGGCAGAGGCACCGCGGGACACACGTCTAGAGGGAGCCCATACTGCAGACCCAACGCGGGACACGCATCTAAATGCAGCCAAAAGGAGGTGAGCTTACAGCAAAATCTCTCTGACTGTCATTTTCCTAGCCTGGCTCCAGACCTTCCAAGCCACGCCCACTCCACAGTTGTGGATGTGGCTGTTCTTGGTCTGGCATCGTCATGTGCAAAGCGTTTTCTCTGGTCGAACCGACGTCCATATATTTATACGGTCTATGCTTCCTGCTTCCTTTCAGAATGTGAGGACAGAGGCAGAGTGTCCGCAGAAGTGTCTCGAGACCCTTCATCCAAATGTGGCCAAACGACGCTGGACCAAGGAGGAAGACAAAATGGTAAAAGCACAGCTCACCTCACCTCGGGGCCGTAATGCTCACATCACTGTTGTGCAAACTTTGACATTTATGAAGCTATAATCTAGGGCTGGGCAATATATCAATATGATATTGTAATATGCTGATATGACATAAGTGTTGTCTTTTCCTGCTTTTAAAGGCTGCATTACAGTGAACTTATCAGACTGTTCTAGCTGTTCTATTATTTGCCTTTACCCACTTAGTCATTACAGTATATCTACATTAATGAAGATTATTTAGCAAAAATCTCATTGTGTCAATATTTTGTGAAAGCACCAATACATTTTAGATTACATTGCGATACCACACAAACACAGCATATCTTTAGACTGTGGGAGGAAACCCACGCAAACACGAGGACAACATGCACACTTCACACAGAAAGGACGGGGTGGGGATTCAAACCCATGACCTTCTTGCTGTGAGGTGACAGTGCTAACCACTGAGCCACCGTGCAGATATCATGTATCACCATTCAGCCTAAAGATACAGAGATACTGTATGATCTTTGGTCCATATCGCCCAGCCCTACTATAATCTACTAATAGGTAATAGAGTATGGCAGGAATGAGTCCAGAAGACGCTAGCACTTACGTGTAAAAGTGAATGGGATATTTGTATGGGGATTTCAGTTAAATAGCTTTTTCTCAAAATCGCATAAAAAAAAAACGCATTCACATTCAAAGTCATAGAAGTGGTCCTCATTTGTGAAGCTTATCTTGCTGAACACAAACTTTGCTGTTTCATAAACTTTTGCTAACCACAGACCTTTCATGCGTTTAACTGAAATCCCCATACAAAAATCCCATTGCCTTTTACACCTACAAAGCAGGAAGTGCAGGGCCTTCTGGGTAAGTCTATAACAATGTGCTGTGCTGTGTTGCAGTTGATGGAGCTGGTGGCTCAGTTTGGGACTGGAGCGTGGCGGGACATAGCCGACCACCTGGGCAGCCGTAGCACCAAGCGGTGCCGCGAGCGATGGCTGAACCACCTCAACCCTGGTCTGATAAAGAGCTGCTGGACCAGCGAGGAGGACCGCATCATCTGCGAGGCCCATCACAACCTGGGAAACCGCTGGAGCGAAATAGCCAAGCTGCTGCCTGGCAGGTAAAGGAGGAGGAGAGAGGAGTTAGTTTATTTCTCGTTTTGGAAAATCGTTTTGCGTCTGTAGCAGTCAGACAAGATACAGTACAGACAAGATACAGTACAGTACAATACAATACAAACAGTTATGACAGATACAACAAATATTTGATCACAAAGTGTTTCACACCAACCCTAGTGAAAAATTATTAGATATTACTATGTCTTCAGAGTTTATTTAGCAGAGCTATACTGGAAGTTATAAAAGATCTCTGGGCACGGGAAGTCTGCAGAGACGGTGCCCTGTACCTCTGTCTTGGTGGTAACAAACTCATATTCAGTATTGAGAGGGTGTGATGTGTCAGTGAGGATTGCCCTCTCAGTTCCTCTGTTATTCTTGGCTCTTTTGCGATGGGACAGCTATCCAATCAGCTGGACATGCCAGTGTCTCAGTGTGAATGAGTGCAAGGTTCTAAGCTGTCATTTGAATGGATGAGGTTTAGATCTGATATGAATGCATGAAGGTTTTGTTATGAATGGATGAGATTTTGTTATGAATGGATGATGTTTTGTTCCCAGGACGGACAACAGCATAAAAAACAGATGGAACAGTAGCCTGAAGAAGAAGGTGGAGAGGGAGGGCTATCCAACCCAGACATGTTCCAAGCCGGCCTCTGGGACCTCCTGCATCAAGGTCAGCTCACACTACCTAAACACCCTTGTCTGTCGGTGTGTGTGTGTGTGTGTGTGTGTGTGGGTCAGCCTGTCTGTGTGTGTGTGTGTGTGTGTGTCTGTCAGTCTGCCTGTCTGTCAGTCTGTCAGTCTGTCTGCCTGTCTGTCTGTCAGTCTGTCTGTCTGTCTGAGGTCGCCTGGTTGTTGCTACTTGATGCACGTGGTCCTGGGCTGAAGTTGCCCTTGTTAAGGGTCGATTATGCTCAACATTAAATATGGATACAGATGGAGCCTTCTGTCCATACTGCCATACTGTGGGTTCATTTCTTGCGGAATTCTGCACGTTTTCTGAAAGCTTACGGATACGGATGAAAGAGAAGAGTAACACACACACACACACACACACACACACACACACACACACACATGTTGGCTCTTTACTGCCTACTAGTGGATGTATTGCTTAACATGATACCAACGTGAAAGACTATGTGGGCCATGACGGTTGCATTGTTTGAAACAGACATGTTTATTTTCATACGAAAATGGAGCATAACTGAGCCATTCTTGTTATATAGCACCACCATCTGGTCGGATAGCTCTCTTATGCTGTGCCTCTCCATTAGGTGGAACACCCCAGCAGCCAGGTGGAGGACAGACGTCCCCCCTGCCCCCCCGCTGACTGTCCCCCCTCTCCGGCTGGTGGCAAGCTAGCAGCTGACGGTTCCTTCCAACTGACTCCTATGGTGGAACAAGAAATGTTAATATGGCTGGAACAGGTAATCTTAAGCCATTTTTAATATTTCACGATACACAAAAGTTCGACTGAAATAAAAACTACATTCAATTTAATAAAATTCCCTGCATTTAAAAAAAAAGTGAGCTGATCTTAACATGCCCCCACTGTCCCTCTGTGTTCAGGCTGATGCGGAGGGCTTGATCTTGGGAGCGGAGGGCTTGATCTTGGGAGCCCCGCTGGGCTGTGAGGAGCTGAGCCGCTCCCCAGCAGACAGAGGCGTGGAGCCCCGGTACTGCTCACCCCAGCCCACCCGGCCTGTGCGTAAACTCAGCCAGCGGGAGGTGGGTATTCTCTTAACACTCAACTTTTTCTTCTGCAGTCAAATCTGACTTCCATCTTTCTTTTCTTTGGGGATTTATTTGTCTTTGTATTTTTGGACATGTACATTGTTTTGTCTGCAGTGTTTGTTTGTCACAATGTTTCTGTGGAAACGTGGGAGAACCTGATTGAATCAATTAAGGGAAAATTTTGGGAAATTGGCCTATTCCCCGTTTTCACCTCAGCCATTTTGTGTCTAAAAGGCAGGAAGTAACACAGGCCCCAGCGCTGGAACACCTAAATGGATTGGAAGTTGGAAACCCTTGTTAATGTTTTGCTTGCACCCGTGTTACTTCCTGCCTTTTAGACATGAAATGGCTGCTGTGAAAAAGGCCCATTTGCCATATTCCCGATGCCCTATCTATCTTCTCGTCTCACTATTGAGAATATGGCAAATAGGACAATCTCCCAAAAATATTGGTGTGTTGCTTTAAGGATGGATGTTCATGGCTGGGTACACTGTCACTGCTGAGTAGAGTCTAAGGGCTCTATCTTCCCGACGGCGGTAATTTTTGCGTTAGCGCCCGTTTTGCGCCGCGCAAAGCCCTAATTGTGGGCGTTTCGGCCCGCTGCACTTCACGTCATCTCGGCGCACATCTCTGTATAGGCGTGTTTATGCCCAAAAGCAGGGGTGCACCGTGCACATAACTTTTTTGTCCTGGATCTCAAAGGAGCACCTGGAGATGTGACTTGGTGCTCACCAAATATCGCGACCCGTCTCGCAGAATGAATAAAACAGGGATACATGGATAACTTATTGCGATATAAACTTTATTCATAAATAAATATGAATTAACACATTATGGTGTGTGTTAGTCTGTATAATCAGTAGTGTAGGTGAGTGGATGTGTGCAAAGTATGGTGTGTGAAGGTGTTGGATGGAAAACAAAATAAAATAAATCAAATTACTGCTCTTGTAATTAACACTGTTCTAAAACACACTGAAATCAACTGACATCCTCACATCAATCATCTCTTTAAGCATTGAATGTCTGTTCTTTAAACACTGAAATCAACTGTCATCTTTTTAAGCACTGATGAAGAATGTGACTCTCTATTCTGTTAACACTGAAACACTGAACAATAACTCAACTGACTGCCCTTTAACCACTGCAATTAAATGTTGGTTCTGTAAACACTGGAACAACTGACTGGCTCTTCTTTCAGCTCAGTTTAAAGCTACAATCTCTCCATTTATCTTTTTATTCTACAAGCTGGACATCATCATCATCACTGCTCTCTTGACTGCTGCTACTGTATCACTGTCCTCAATTTCAACCATGGCAGCTGCTGATGTAGGCCTACTCCTCTCCCTCTGGTTGAGCCTACGATCAGCTGTTTGCATCCACAAGTCAATAGCCTGCTTTGGGTCAAAGGTCTCTGTTGTCAACTTAGACAGGTGGATGTGCATCAGGGATGACAGGCGACAGTCTGACAGGCGGGATCTGTACTTGGTTTTAATAATGTTAAGGTGTGAAAATCCTCTCTCACATGCAGCACTGCTTAAAGGCAGTGTAAGCGACAACACAAGGACTTTCTTAATGTTAGAGTAATTCTCTGGATTGCCTGTCTTCACAATGTTGACCAAGTCATACACAGAGGAGGCTGCTAAACGTTTTCCTGCTTGCTTTAAACGCATCCATTCACTTAGAGTGGAGTCTCTGTCAACAGACATGCTGGCCTCATAATTCTGGAGGATGCTTTTAAGTGTTGTGTTGCCAAAACTGTGGAGGTCTTTCCTTTCCTGAGGCCAAGTTGAAGGATCAAAAATTAGAAATTGGTCACATGACTTGAGGGATTCATATCTGGTTTCAAACTCTTGCATTAAACCCCTCAGTACATTATTCTTGTCCCTGTCAGCATCAGCATTTGCAACACTTTGTTTCCTGTACTTCCCATCATCACTGTCAAGCAGAAGTGTCAGCTGGCCAACAGCTACCATGAGCTCATCTTTGCATTCACCGATACTCAGCTGATCTCGCTGGAACTTGAGAGAGAGCCCCTGTAATATCTTCCCAGTATCAAGCATGTTGGCTAGGAAACAGTGAAAACGCTCTGTGCAGACATGCTTTAGGTCACTGTCATCACTTTTAGCCAGTTGTATTTTAATGGCAGGTAATAGCCTCCATATTTTTAACAGAGTCTCATGTCTCCAAGCAGACCATCTAATGTTGTGAAACTTTCCCAGTTTTACAAAGTCAATGCCAGTCTCATCACAGTGTTTCTTTAGTTGTGCTGTGTTAGCGGGCACCCCTCTTTTGCAAATAAAAGCGTAGCAAACTGACAACGGAGCGATTAAAAGACTCACAGTATGGCACCATGCGATCAGCTGATTTGGCGCAGTTCTCCAGGGTGTGGGCTGTACACAGAATATGAACCAGGGAATCCCCGACGTCCACTATCCGGCGTAGTTTAGGGATGACGCCGTTGTATACTCCCACGTTGACAGCTGCTCCGTCTGTACACACCGAGACCAACTTTGTCTTCCACTCATCCGCTAATCCACATGCATTAAATAGTTGCACAAGTCCATCAACAATGTCCTGTGCTGATCGTGCTGCCCCCAGATTAATTAATCCAAGGAAATTCGAGCTAAACTCTCCGTCGCTTGACACAGACACAATGTACACGATTTCCTGCTCAGTTTTGTTGATGTCTTCTGATCCGTCAAAGAGCAGACCCCAGAATTCTGCTGCTTTTAACTTTTCAAACAGTTCCGTGCTGATTGTCTGTGCAATAGTCTGCACGATGCGGGATCCCCCTTCTCTTGAATGATACGCAGTCCCGACATTAACTCCAAGCCTCTTAAACAGAGGAATGTCCTCTTCATACGAGCGCATCGGCCGTGCGTGTTTAGCTTTATGAAAGGCCAACAGAAATATATTACTGAGTGCCTGACGCTGTTCTTCGTTAATTTTGTCTTGCCACCTGTCTAGTGGGCGACTCCGATCCTGTCTGCTGCTGTTTTCAATTGCTTTAATTATGTTCACGTGCTCTTTGCTTTTCTCATGTTTTTCGAAAGGTGGGTGACTGAAATTATTTGTCCCAGTATAAAACGCGCTGTTTTTATCTGCCAGATTAGGATGCTCACGGCATAATTTGCACCACATGTCGGTGCGTTCATCATTGGATTGAAGCCAGCCCACCTGCTGCAGCCACTTTTCAGAAAAAACACGTTTTTCTTTGCGAGTCAGGTGGTGGTTCAGTGTGTTGTCTCTTTGGTGGTGGTGGTCCTGGAACACCAAAATAGTTACTCAGCGTCGCTTGCTTTTTGGACATTTTAACGAGTGCCTGCAGATAGTGTCACGATTTTCCAAGTGCCTCGCTGCAGAGCCGAGATCCAGGGGCGGGGCTGAAGCGCTAGGTCCAGGGGTGGGATTTTCAGGAAGAAATTTCCTCTCTCACGGTACGTGCACATCTACAATGGCACGGCGGCTTGCCTGCTGAAAAAGCCGCTTTGACGCTGCATCTTGATAGGCTGTCTTGCTCTATTTCCGTGTCTGATTGGTCCATTTACCTCGCGCCCCCTGCCGCTGGAACCGCCCACAGCGTTTCACTGTCGCAGACTAGAGGCGGCTTGTCTCCGAGCGGCTTCACGCTCGCGGGGCGGGACTAGGGCGGGACCTTTCGTTGAAGCTACCCAATGACAGCTCTTCCTACACATTTCCTCCCCGCACCCTCCTGTGTACAACGTTTCTACAGGCTACAGCTCCAAGCTGGAAGCTGGTTTGCACGCCCACAAAACGCTGCGACACAGCGGAAAAGCGAATTTGCCATTGTAGATGTGCACGTACCGTCAGCGGCCCCAGCAGTTGGTGCGCAAAAGCGTTTCCCTGGGTTCATCTGGCCGCGCATCATTCAATTTCGGTGCGCATGCGCACTGGCGCACCAGTTATGTGCACCCCTGCCCAAAAGCATTGTGGAGGTGTGGTCATGCCCATAAAACCACAGCGTCACGTCAGCAGCTTCCTAACGGTACGTGCACATCTACAATGGCAAATTCGCTTTTCCGCTGTGTCGCAGCGTTTTGTGGGCGTGCAAACCAGCTTCCAGCTTGGAGCTGTAGCCTGTAGAAACGTTGTACACAGGAGGGTGCGGGGAGGAAATGTGTAGGAAGAGCTGTCATTGGGTAGCTTCAACGAAAGGTCCCGCCCTAGTCCCGCCCCGCGAGCGTGAAGCCGCTCGGAGAGAAGCCGCCTCTAGTCTGCGACAGTGAAACGCTGAAACGCTGGGGGCGGTTCCAGCGCGATGTTGAAATGGACCAATCAGAATCGAGAATACAGCAAGACAGCCTATCAAGATGCAGCGTCAAAGCGGCTTTTTCAGCAGGCAAGCCGCCGTGCCATTGTAGATGTGCACGTACCGTAAGAGGGAGAAAGAGGAAGAGAAAAAATAGCCTAGATGGGGAGAGGGAGGGAGAGAGAGGGAGGGAGAGAGAGGGAGAGAGAGATGTGAGAATGTCATGCATATAAATCAAAAAACGTGCTCATGCCCACCTGTGAATCACCTGTGTATTATTGCCATTTCACACGCTGAAAAGGGGCTGCTGCTTATTTCTTTTCGGGCTCTCTTCTATCTATAATATACTGCATGCGTAATTACGCAGCGTACTGAGAGGCGATGAGTGATGCTGCTCTATTTGAAGAAGATGAATTTCGTTCCACCAGCACACATTTTATTAATCAGCTATTTTCTATTTGTTTCTATTAATATATACCGTAAATTCCGGACTATAAGGCGCACCGGTCTATAAGCCGCACCTTCAAAGGTGACTATTTTTTTCTTATATAAGCCGCACCGGACTATAAGCCGCGGGTGTTTTGATGTTTAATTACCATATGTAAGGCTTCGTGCACAGAGGGGATTGTCGGGAAAGAGATGGCTGTTTGGGGAAGCTCCCATTTATTAACATTTCAACAAAACAAAAGTCAGGTCACTAATCCCCAGACAAAATCACACATTGTGAGATGCTTAAAAATCACCATCGGCGGGAGCTACTCCAGATGCTGTGCAGCCAAGAACACAAGTGAAATTCGTTCTCTCGTGACCTGTGGTTCTCAACGTGATGGACGATTCACCTTTCTTGTTAACAGTCCTAGTGAGAGGCAGGTCGAACGTCAAAGGCACTTCATCCATATTTATGATCTGCTCCGGTCCGATGGAATATTCCTTGATCTTTCTTTGTGTGAATTCGCCGAAGTTTGTAATTTTCTCCTGGTAGTCGGGAGGGAGTTGCTGACACAGTCGTCCGCGCCCTGACGGACAGTCCCTTTCGTCTCGGGTTTGTGCATGATCCTTTGCTGCTGCTGCTGTTGTTGTTCCTGTCTCGCTACTGTCTCAGACATGGCTTTCAGGCTCAATCGCCGCCATCGTCGTAACACAGCCAGTTCTCCATCTTTTGAAGCATGATGTTAGATTACAACGAGCTAGTTGTGTGGCTTAGCCTTCCAAAATGTTGCTGTTAGTTTTTTAGAATGTAATACATAGAATTGGGAATGTTACATTCAATTTCATTCAGACTGTCTTTCAGGCTCAATCGCTGCCTTTTTCCCCCCGGAGCGAGGGAGGAGGGAGGGTGTTTTACCGTAGTGGCTGAGAGAGAGTAGTGGCACAGTGCTCCAATCAGGTCGCGAGGCACATTTTTTGCAACATCATCCAATCAGGGTCTCGCTCTCATAATGTCTGTCTTGCTCTCGTTCTGCCTCATACCAACATCCATAGATTTTGGAGGTTCCCGAGTGGCCGTTTGCTGGAAAAATCCATAGATAAGCCGCACCGTTATATAAGCCGCAGGGGGCAAAAAAGGCCAAAAAACGGGAAAAAAGCCGCGGCTTATAGTCCGGAATTTACGGTATACATCTGGAGGTACGGTGGTGCAGTGGTAAGCACTATCGCCTCACAGCTCGAAGGTCGTGGGTTCGATTCCCACCTGGGCCGATGTGAACACTGAAGGAATGCGTGCCCGTCCGCATGTCCTCGAGTGCCCACCACCCGGGTGGGGGTCGGCAAAATGGCCTTTCTGTGTGGAGTTTGCATGTTCTCCCCGGGGGTCTCCTTCATATAGGAACCCCCTTCACAAAAACATGCAATATCCTGGTTGCTTATATGGTTCCTCCTCTGATCGTTAAGGGCGCCTGTTCAGAGGGAGGGGAACTGGTTGGAATAGCGTGAACCTCCCACGTGCTATGTCCTACCGGTGAAGCTTCCTCGGGCAGGTGAAAAGAAGCGGCTGACTTGACTGCCCATGTCTCGGAGGATGCATGGAATCAGTCTCGGCTCTCCCCAGATCGGCAGAGGATGGAGTAGCAACCAGGATTGAGTAATTCAAATGAGCACTAAACGGGGGATAAAAATGGGATAAAAAATCGGGGGGGGGGAAATATATATATATATATATATACATCGAATCCCACCAATTTCATTGTCATTTTCCCATTGGCGCACATAAAGACACATGCTTCCGTCACTGTCTGCTTGATGGCGAGAGGGACTTCAGCTGCCATCCGCGCTGTGGCGTGCAATTGCAGGGAAAGAGGTTAGGCTACTGTACTGGCCGGACACAGGTGCGAAAAAAATGATGCGTTTTGAATTGGATTAGGGGGACGAGGGTCTGGCGGGGGGAGTCTGGATCGGGGTCTCCCCCGAGCAGGTGGGAGCTGGACGGGTATGCAGGCTTGGTGGTGGGGTGGGTGTGGGTCGGTGCCCTGGGTGTTTTGGGCTGGCCAGGGTGGGGAGAGGCAGCTTGGCACAACACCGTGGCAACTTTCTCAAAAGCAATCTATTGTTACCTCACACCACAGACCTGTATGGTCGGGAATTATGTAGCCTAATATAACATGACAAACTAATTCTCATTTTCAAATCAAGGTGTGTTTTTTCTGCAATGTAAGCAATAGTTGAAAATCAACGTGGCATTCCGAGGAGAGAAGAGTGTGTGCAGGTGCGAGTGGAGTGACATCCATGCCGTGCGTAAATGGATCCAATCAAGTCTGCGTTTGCGCTAAGACCAGCTATTTCCTGGCGTTAAAATTGAGAGCACCCAAGGCGATTTTTTTCTAACACATTGCGCTGGAACGCCTATTTTGGAACGGGCAACTCCCAAACCTCTCTTTGCGCTCGCCACATACCGACGGTATCCTCCCCACAGCGCTAAATGACACTTGCGCGAGACACATGATAGGCTAGAGGCCCACCGACACGCCTGGGCCACGCCTACACCTGTGTCATCACAGCGCAAAACTGGACGGTGCGCTGGGAAGATAGCAATAAGAAGCGCGCAAATGCAGCGCAAACGATAGCGCCGTACAACGATAGGGCCCTAAATGTGCTTATTATGAGTTTGATAACTGATTGGATTGGATTGCACCTTCCCACAGTGGGAATTGAAGCTGTAATCCTGCCACTGTGTGTGCTGAATTGCAGATGGTGATGTTGGGGCAGACTCCTGACCAGGTGACGATGACAGAGCTGGCCTGGCAGTTCATGGAGTCCCAGACACAGTGGTATGTGTTGTCATATTATTAGACACAGTGGTATGTGTTGTCATATTATTAGACACAGTGGTATGTGTTGTCATATTATTAGACACAGTGGTATGTGTTGTCATATTATTGTAATGGATGAGATACATATTGATAAGATGATTGATGTTGAACACGTGATGCATTTGTTGACACCAGTTGATTGATGATGATGATGATGTCTCCTGTCAGTCTCTTTAAGAGCGAGTTCAGCAGCCTGGCATACACAGTGAACCAGGTGATGATGAAGAAGGGAGCGGAGTTCACCGGTGAGGAGGGCGGTGCCAAGGATGAGGCGTTTGAGGATCCTCTCTGGCCAGATGAGGAGTTTGAGGATCCTCTCTGGCCAGATTTTGAAATGCTGGTGGACAAGTGGCTGTGGTAATCAGAATAATCTCTATCTAATGTGTTTTTAGATCAGTTTGTCTTGCAGTCCCACCTGGAACAAGTCTTTGAAAATTGAATGTGAAGTCTGTACTAGAAGTGAATGATAAAAAAGCTAAATGCACAGGATCTATAGTCTGTGGAGGCTGCACTTAGTCTGAAATACGCTTCAGGATCCTGGGGTTTTGGGGATTTAAATGTTGAATAATAATTAACTGTTTTCTGTTCATCTAGTGTACTTTAAAAGCTGTTATGGACTTTACACCATTTATATGATTTTTCATGTCACAAACCATTTTTTCTAAACCATATCTAAGCTATATCTATCATGTACCTAACTAGGAGCTTCTGTGTGTGTCTCAGAACCTCAAGGTGGAGCTGGAGGTGATGCAGAAGAGACACCTGAAGGTGGCCTGGACATCCTAAAGTCATTGGAGAATACCGTTTCAAGTGCAATCACCAAGGCCCAGACAGGCACTCCAACCTGGGGTGGATACCCCAGCATCCATGCTGCCTATCAACTCCATGGGTCTCTGAAGTCTACCTTGTCTTCGTGTGCACAGGTTCAGCCTTTATTCAGCACCAACAGCTTGAAGGTACTGTCCTCTGATTTAGGCACTTGGATCCACTCACCAAATAGCCCCTCTCCACCTCCCAATCACAAGAGCAATGTGCTTGAAGCCAGTGAAGGACCACTGTGACAGGTGAGCAGACTCAGTCTAGAGGCAAAGAAGAAGAGTCAACAGACAGTAAAGCAGATGCACAGATAAAGAGTGAAGCTAATGCACCAAAAATACCTGTCAGCAATGGCTGCACTAACTTGAGCATCATCACTGATCACTCGCCTGAACAGCCTCTTGTCAACCCTCTGAGTGCATTGCAGTCCGTCATGAATAACCACTTGGGAAAAGCTTCAAAAGTGCCGCACCCCACCCCCCCCCCCCCCTCCCTTCATAGACCCCTTTGCACTGCTGTATAAGGTCAACAGCAACTCAGCTCGGGTCAAGCAGGTGGAGCCCCTGAGTCAATACCATGATGATGATGATGATCAGCCCATGGACTTGACCAAATCCAAACACACTAATAGAAGTCCAGCTAAGGGTACTTCTATTACGCTGAACAGCAATGTGAAGCACAACGACAAAGCTGCCGTCAAAAGTTTCTCACAGTCGATATCTCCACCCTTACAGGAGAATGCATTGATGGATATTTCGGACATGTTAAAAAATCTGACCGGCCGCTTGACACCAAAGTCCACAACCCCATCTTCCATCTCTGAGAAGTCAGACATGGATGGCTTTACCTTTGAGGATGGCCTGGAGGAGCTGTCTCCCATTCAAAGACGGAAAGGCCGGCAGTCAAACTGGAATCCCCAGCACCTCCTGATTCTTCAGGTCCAGTTTGCATCTAGTCTCCGGGAGACTCCTGATGGAAAGTTGGTCGTTACTGACCTGGGACCCCAGGAGCGTGTCCACATCTGTAAATTCACTGGTCTCTCCATGACTACTAGCTCACATTGGCTGGCCAATGTCAAATAGCAGGACAGGGGGCTTGCACTGCAGAGGTGCCAAGCTAAGTTGTAGAATTTGAGTTTTGGCGATATGAACATACCAAATTTAAATTGGTGCGGCAGCCCCATGGCACCATATAGTCACTGACTGCAGCCCCATGGCACTATATAGTCACTGACTGCAGCCCCATGGCACTATCTAGTCACTGACTGCAGCCCCATGGCACTATATAGTCACTGACTGCAGCCCCATAGCACTATATAGTCACTGACTGCAGCCCCATGGCACTATATAGTCACTGACTGCAGCCCCATGGCACTATACTGTATAGTCACTGACTGATTGTTGCTTTCTTAATGCACTGCATTTTAGCTGAGCGTTTGGAAGTAGTCCATCTGTTTTTTTTAAACCGGACAACTCTTATTTTGATCTCTGTTTTTGAATGATTGTTTTTATATATCAACACGGGGTTTGCATATTATTATTTATAAGACAGTTAGTGCATGTATTTTTTTATGTAAAGCAATGAACGTATTGTGTTTCATGAAATTTGATCCCTGTTGACAAAATTGCTATCCCTGTCTAACAAATTTTGGAAATTGAACTTTGTATGAAGGTATATTTTAAAAATAGCCACATTGAAAGATTGTGTTCTCAAATGTTAAGATGATTTCAGCACTTTAAGGAAGTGTAAATGGGTAAAGAAAGGTATGGGTAAAAAAAATAACAACACATCATCTATTTGAGTTTTCAATTCCCCTGATCACTTCAACATTGCAATATGGGGGAAATGTAGAACTTACTAACTATAACATTGTTTTGTATTTGCCGTTAAATTACAGAAATCCTTACAAAAATATGTTTACAATCTTTGTTTCACTTGTATGTTATCATTTTAGGGTTGCTTCAACATGTACAGTATTTGCGTTAGTACCAATTTTATTATTGTGACGCTTCAGTTGTAAAATTAATGAAGTTTAAAAGTTATTATTGTATGAATAATCAGCAAGTATGTATACATGTACAGTATGTATGTCAGCATATCTTGCTCTTTACAGTTCAACATTATTTGTACTGTGTGCATTTTTATAATGTTATTTTATAGACAAATATGGGGGGAAATGTATAGAGCTACAGAAAGCTGTAGGACCACAATGTCCTTTTTTCCATGAAAAGTAGGTCCCTCAATGTGGTTTACATAAAATGGAAGAACTTTACTGGCATCTCCTCTGATGCATGGTACTGTACATAACATCTAAAAAAGCAATTCTCACGAAATGATAGATTCCCATGTTTTATCATTGACCATATTATTCATAATGGCATTTTTTAAATCTTCAATTGTAAAATAAACTCCCATCTTCTGGATTAACCTTTGGTGTTTGTGACTTTTGAGGGAGGGAGGGAGGGGGGGGGGGCATAAAACCCACTGCATGCTATAAGGTACAGTGCATAAAAGAGACAAACATTCTAAAAGATCATACTCGGATAAAAACAACAGGCATGGCAAACAGCATAATTAAAATACGACGAGCGTAGATCAAAGAAAAGACACGAGATACACAGGGGAGGCAGATAACAAGAGTGCTGTATGAGATTAAGTGGGTAGGCCAGTTTGAACAGTTGGGTTTTGAATGTGGTTATGGAGTCGGACTGTCAGATGTGTGGGGGCAAGGAGTTCCAGAGTCTGGGTGCAGAGCAGCTGAAGGCCCTAGCACCCATAGTACTGAGGCGGGAGGGGAGGCCAGCTGAGGAAGAGTGGGGGCAGCGGGAAGGGGTGTATTCCTGGAGGAGGTCCGAGAGATAGGTGGGGGCTAGGTTGTGGAGGGCTTCGTAAGTTAGCAGAAGGATTTTGAAGTCAATCTGGTAGTGAATGGGGAGCCAGTGGAGTTGAATGAGGACAGGGGTGATGTGATCTGATGATTTAGTGCAGGTGATGATGCCGGCAGCTGAGTTCTGAATGATGGAGTCTGTTGAGCAGTTTGGTGAGTAGGCCAGAGAAAACAGCATTGCAGTAATCGATCCAGGAGGTGACAAACGTGCGGACGAGGACTTCAGTGCTGTGTTGGGACAGGGATGGGCGGAGTCTGGAGATGTTGCGGATGTGGAAGAAAGCAGCCCGGGTGATGTTTTTTATGTGGGGTGCAATGGAGAGGGTGCTGTCCAGAATGAAGCCGAGGCTCTTGACCACTGCGTGCCGCGCCCTCGCCTGCTCTATGACATCACGGATGACATCACCATCATCAGGGCTGTGGAGTAGAGGTCTTCACGGGTCCAAAATCACGTTCCCGGACCCTAATGGACCCGGGACATTTGTGCCCGGGCCCGGAGTGGAGCCGTCTATTATTAGAAATCTGAGACCCGGCCCCGTTCAGAACCGATAAATGTCGGACCCGTGTGGACCCGTATATTATTAGAAATCTGAGACGCATGCAGATGCATGACTGAAAAGTCCCCTGGATAACGTTAAATGCGAAGGGACACGCCGCCAACATCTTCACTGTGCGTGGCGTGCATTAGAAAGTGCGTTTCACAGTGATACATGGGGGCTGCTAGTACTGTTAACGCTAGTTAGATAGTACAGTAGTGTGGCAGTCTCTAATATGCTACCGCCGTTCATTCCCCCAAAAACACACACAACAGCGCTAGAAACAATCACATACATGTTGTGACTTGTGTACTCACCATGCGATCATCAAATAATAATCCAAAGTACGCGAAACTGTCATTTTCAAAGTAAATCCATAGCGAGAGGAACCAGCAAGAGTGGTTCCAACCAAGAGGGTTACCTCTCTGCAACGAAAATCACTTCCTTGTTTGCCTGAGACGCATGTGTACCCATGCGCTCACAATACATGCGCTTTATGTAAACGAGGAAGTAATGTAATTTTCGTTGCAGATGGGAACGCTCTTTGCTACTTATTTTCTCTATGGATTTACTTGCAGTTTGTGACAACAAGCCTCACGTGCGCTGTTTTGATGTGTTTCTCTCGTGATCAGCGCTGATCACGGGTCTTCTCGGATCCACTCTTATTACACATAACGATAAATAGACCCGGACCCGTGGGGACCTTAATTGACCATAAGAAATATGGACCCGGACCCGTACGGGTCTCGGAACGGGTCCCGGGTCCTAGGGTCCGAGTAGACCCGTGAAGACCTCTACTGTGGAGCCCTCGTCCGCTCCCTGAGCCAGCAGTGCCCTCACCATGTCCATCCTGTCATGGCTGACCACCAGCATCAGCCCTGTCTGCCCTGCCTGAAACACACACACACACACACACACACACACACACACAGAATAAGACAGACAGACTCACTGAGGGTCTTCCTGTTTTCAGCCCAGGTCTTGTTGAGGGTCTGCAGTTTGTTGAGTGTCTCTTCTAAGGTGCCATCAGCGTTTGTATCTGCACAGGAAATACAAAACAGTGGTGGACTTTAGGTAGAAACAAATGTGCAAAATGGAGGCTGAAGAGTGCAAATGTCTTGTGCGATAGAGGAAGTGAATGCCTCACAGTGGACCCTAAGGCCGAGGAGAAGACACATGAGCACCAGCACCAAAGCCAGTAGGAGGAGAAGACACATCAGCAGACACACTGTAGTCACCCTGCAGGGCTTCATCACTGACTGGACAACATCACCTGTAGGAAAACAGGCCATCATGGTTTAGAGAGGAGCTGCTACACAGCTACTGAATATTGCTGTTCATAGCATGACTCGTCATTTTGTGGTTTTGCTGTGTGTGTGTGTGTGTGTGTGTGTGTGTGTGTGTGTGTGTGTGTGTGTGTGTGCAGCAGCATAACTACCATTATTCAGGGTTCGAGTTATGGGGGGACCTATGGGGTCTTGGACCCCATAGATAGAGTCTGGGACCCCATAGTCCAGAACACCTGTGGGACCCCCACAAATATAACTTTTTTATTGTTATTTTTTTCCAAATAACACATTTTTCGATGTAAGAATTAGTATTATTTATGTTAACTAGATAAATAGGCTAAATAAGAAACATGTTTTCAGTTTCCCCCCAAAAAAACGTTTTGATGCTATATATTTCTATCAAGAGAGGAACTCTAACCACAAGCATGAAATTATTGATATTATACACAAATGATAGGAAGAGGAAACACAGCTTATTTGGTCATGGTTGTCAAATTAGAAAAACCATGTGACTGTCTACTGAACTTTGCAATTTAGAGAATTGATGAGGTGAATTTTAAAGAATAGGGAAGTTCCACGTCAAGGCTGTAAGGAAAAGGGAAGTTCAATGTCAGGATTAGAAGGCCTCAAATACACATTTGACTCAATCTCTCTATGGAAACGGATGGCCTCCCGTCTAAGAAACTGAGTAGACGGGGAACAGAGAGCATACTTTCACTTTCAAACAGCGGATACATTTGTGTGTGTGTGTGTGTGTGTGTGTGTGTGCGCGCGTGTGTGTGTGTGTGTGTGTGTGTGTGTGTGTGTGTGTGTGTGTGTGTGTGTGTGTGTGTAAGAGAGCGAGAGATAGTGTTATATGGGCATTGTTTGAGAAACTAATTTACCAAACAATACCCAATAAAAGTTGAACTACATCTTGACCACTCTCAAAGGAATTATCTTGTCAAACTAAAACTTTGTGCAAAAAGTACTTCACCTACATCCAAACTACATCACAGGAAATGATCACAATCTGAGTCTGGAATCCAATATAGTTACATGGAGGACTACAACTGAACTGACACTGAGTCAAGTGTAAAGTAGGTGTGTTTGATTTAGGGACTAGGCAGGCTAGTGCTCAGTTAGGCAGCCCGAGGATGTGTTTTAAGGAGCAATAGTTGAGGTGGAATCAGAAAAATGTTACATTTCTAGGAGAATTCATATTTGATCGCAGACATCTTGGTTAGAAACCACAGGTGATTTAATTAAATAGCAGGTGATTGTCATTACTGTCAATGACAAATTGACAATGAGCTGTGGCATTGGGCCATATTGTATGGCAACAAAAAGTCACACAAATACTATGAATATGTAGATTGTTATTAACTACCTAAATGACTCGAATTAGGCCTAATTAAATACTGAAAAAGCGACTGAGATTTGAATGTAGTTAAAACTACCTAGTGCCCAACTACTACATGTAATTAACTTAACGCTGGCTATGGGTGAGTTGGTGGAGAATGAGACCTGGGGCCTGTACTACGTAGCTAGATTATGCCTTAAGTTTGAGTTTGAACCTGGTTTAGCCATACTACAAAGCAACACACACACACACACACACACACACACACACACACACACACACACACACACACACACACACACACCAGTCATGGGAGGTGCAAGCATGCACAGTACATGAAACATGGAAGTGGGCGAAAATACATCATAAAGTATTTTGATACAAATTACAAATACTTGCTCAAAAAATGTATCACAATACAAATACAAAATACCTGTCTGAAAATGTATTTGAGATACAAATATGTATTTTGTATTTTTGAAAATACATGAAAATACATTTTATAAAAACTTATAAAGAGCTGCAATGATTAGTCAATTCATAGATGAATTGCCAAATATTAAATTAATTGCCTATTTTGATGATCTATTAATCATTTAGAGACATTTCTTTAAGGAAAATGTCCTAATTCTCTGATTTCAGCTATTCAAAAGTGAAATTTTCTGGTTTCCTTAGACAGTAAATCCTCTCTTTAGTCCTCTGTCACAGTATGTGTACTCCCTAACACACTGCAGTTCTTCCATTTTAGTTTGAGTTGTTTTTCAGTAGAACTAATTTCTCCTTCAGCTCAGCTGTTAATCACCTTCTGTGAGGGCTTTTGACTTAAAGGCAGCATTTCTGCATGTTAACCTCAAGTTTTGGAACTTTGACTATGTTTAGCCATAGATATCTGACATCATAACAAAATATATAAATAACTGAAATAGGTAAAAGGCATAGTAGGTCCCCTTTAAACAACTTCACATTCACCACCATGTCAGTAACTTGTCGTCACAGTATTTATTTAACGTGCAAACATATTTATACAACTAGAAAAGGTTACATTTCAGGAATTGAATGCCCTGATGCACATCCTGTCTAAGGTTGTGAAATTGTGAATCGGTGAGAGGAACGATGAGAAACTGCATCTCAAACAAAAAAGGCCTTCCATGAAATTGGACTCTTGTTCAAATCCTTACATCCTTAAAATGACTTCCCCTCCTTCTGCTTCATAAACAAAATCCAAAACAACCTGGCTATCTAGAACATAATTACTAAAGAACAATCACTCACTGAATACAACTTTCCACTATCAGCAGTGGTAACACCATTCTAGTGTCAAAATCTGCACAGCCATCATTATGCACAGTGAAGCTCAGACATCCTTGTAGCAACAGAAAGACATTTTTGATTTTCATTAGGGTACTTTGGTGTTCAGTTATAGTTTTTCAGTATAACTAATTTCTCCATCTATTCAAATCAGGTTTATGACAGTTAGTTGTTTTTCAGTACAACTAATTTCTCCTATTCAAATCAGGTTTCAGTTTAGTTCAGTTAGGTTTTTTTTCAGTACAACTTATTTCTCAATCTATTCATATCAGGTTTTAGTATAGTTCAGTTAGTTTTTTTTTTTCCCAGTACAACTTATTTCTTCAGCTATTCACATCAGTTTTCAGTTTAGTTCAGTTAGTTAGTTTTTCAATACAACTTCTTTCTCAATCTATTCTGAATCATATCAGCTTTCAGTTTAGTTCAGTTAGTTGTTTTTCAGTACAACTTATTTCTCTATCTATTCTGAATCATATCAGGTTTCAGTTTAGTTCAGTTAGTTGTTTTTAGTACTTATTCCTGTGAAGTGAAACTGCCAAAGCACTTTGGTCATATGATTGATGATGACACACACACACGTGCACGCACACACACACACACGCGCACGCACACACACACACACACACGCGCACGCACACACACACACACACACACACACACACACACACACACACACACACACACACACACACACACACACACACACACACACACACACACACACACAAGTAAGGCATACCATGGGGGAGGCGCAAGCCTGAGTATAAAAAAGTGTTTTGTGGTGCATTGATTGCCTCACACTTTTTTCATCATCGCCTATACGCTCTTTCTCTCATTTGCATCACAAGAATACAGGTGAGGTGCTACAAGATGGTAAATACTGTATACTGCATCTGTCATGCTGTAATAGCCTACTGCAACTTTTAAAACATGCAGCAAGTCTGTTACTTTATTTGTTGATTGTTCAAAGCTTGTACTTTAATTTGTGTTTCAGTCTCACATAGGCCTACTGTTATTTTTTAAAGGGATTATTGTAACAGAAACAGTATCAGTATCGATTTAAGGACATCGGGGGGGGGGGGGGAATAGTTGTCAGGCTATTAAAAGGGGGGTGTCCATCCGAATAAGCCCAACAATTCTGAAGTGCTACTTATTTCCCAAAAGAAAATATTGTCTCCCGAACATTCACAATATTTCCTGTTTTTGCAATTATTTCACTGCTATGCTGGATGGTTGGGTTTGGAAATTCCTCTTGTGTGTTTCTGATAAATTTTTTGACTAATGTACTGATATACGGATATGTGTAATTCTACTGTTACTCTGTTATGTCACATAACATACAAAAATGAAAGAGGGGAGCTCCTTGAAGTTTTTCAAAGAAATAGTATAATCCAGAAGTAATATATTCGTGTGCACAGCAGTGTTACAAACAGAATATATCTTCACAAAGGTACACGGGCAAACACGGTTTGTTTGTCCGTGTAAAACTTCAAGGAGCTCCCCTCTTTCATTTTTGTTCACTATTTGCCTGCTGAGCTGCCTTGGTCCACAATTCTGTGTTCCCCTATGCATAGACGGATTATGACTTCACGGGCCCCTGGGCCTGCCCCCCTCACGGGCCCCCCCCCCTCACAGCGCAATTTTTTTTTTTTTTAATCCAGAATGCAACTCGGGCAAGTTATCAGATATCTGCACTGATTGCAAAGGGTGGACACGCTTTTTCATGTGGTGACTTTGTGAAACAGTGTCTGAATGTGGCTGTGGATATACTGTGTTCACTCCTGAGATTGCATCCCTGCAAATTGTCATGGCAAATTGTTTACAAAAGATGGACAATAAAGCTGATTTTCAAAGTACCTTGAGGATTTTTCAAGTTGTGAATTAAGTCAAATTTCTCTCTTGATTACAAAGGTGGAAAATACAACTGTTTTTAACTGGGTGTTTACTGATTAAATGTTTAAGCTCCCCACAAATGCAGATGTTTTTTTTTTAAATATATATAACCAATTGCAAATTATTACAATTACCAAACAGATAAAAAGTAGATTATTATATTGAAATGTTATTTTAGATTTAGAATGTTAATTTTCTATAAAACACAATACATTTTAATGTAATTCCACAACGTTTATTTTTGGCCCTCGGCCCTCCACCCAGATTGAGTTTTGGCCCTTCATGGGAAAGAATTTGGGCACCCCTGAGCTAGAGTCTCTTCGCAGGCCGCCTGCGAAGCGAGCTCAGGGGCCCATAAGCTAGAGTCTCAGCTGCGAAGTGAGCTCAGGGGGCCCATAAGCTAGAGTCTCAGCTGCAAAGTGAGCTCAGGGGCCCCATCAGGTAGAGTCTCTTCGCAGGCCGCGAAGAGACTCTTTGGGGGGGAACGGACACTTTGCTTTGGGGGGGAACGGACACTGCACTAGTAATACATAAATCCAGACTGGTTTTTTGGCCCAGTGTTATGAAAACATATACACAGGCATACACTCAATCAGGCTGCCCTTGACAAACCCCAATCCCACCCTTCTCCGCGTAACTGCATCCCCTAATCAAAAAAACGAAACAATTATTCTAACACTTTATAACTAAGTATCTTTATTTAAATGTGTGCTTTGATTAAAAAAAAAAAAAAAAAGTAACTCAATTTGTAACTTGTGTTACTTGACAAAGTAACTGGTATAATATTACTGAAATCCTATTGGTAATAAGTTACATTACTGAGGTACTGCTAAACTAATATATCACATTATATTATATTTGTAATGAGTTACCCCCAACACTGCTCACCACAACCTTTCCTTTAATACCCCCACAGCTGAGCTACTCCTCCAGCCAGAGCAGCAATGGCAGCAACAAGTTCAGCTTTGGGCAGAAACAGGGGAGGCTGTGGCAATGGTTTACCCACCAGAGGCCTGTGCTTGATATTCAGCCTGGTGTGTCTTTTGGGTCTCGCCAATTCACTGGTAGAGATGGAAACACTGGTAAGTACATTGTTGCTTACCCACCCTTCACTCATCCCTAGAACTAAGTAGAACATCTGTAGAACATCTGCAGCAGTCTGTTGCACACGAAGAGTACCTCAGTGTTGTCCGACCAGTCCAGCTTATTGTCGAGCTGCTCCTATACTGATTATAGTTCACCAATATTAAGTAATGTTGTTGGCATAGCCTTTACTTTTTCAGTTGCCAACCACTTGTTTGTCTGCTGTGTTAGAACTGCTGTCCTGTTGCTAAAATGCTAAAACCTTCACAACATGCTGATTTTCACTCTGAATTTGCAGGAAAAGCTCAAAGAGGAACTTCGTGACTTAGAGCAAAGAATGCAATCTTATGAGGTGAGTGAATCAGGCTCCATTTTGCTCAAATGGTGGATGAGTAGGCTAAATAGCAGTGGATCTCAAAGTGGAGTCCTGGGACCCCCGGGGGTCCTTGAGGGGGTTCCAGGGGGTCCCCAGTATAAACAAGGGGGAATACTTATTTTTTTGCTATAATTCCATCAATAAGTAACACAATGATATGACTATTTTGGTCATGGGTTTCATACACTTTTTGTGATAAAACATCTAAAAGCAAAAATCTGATCAGATGTGGACCCTGGGACAAAATCCTATCAAATGGGGGTCTATGGTCTAATTGTGAACTTTACTGGTCCTTGATGTGAAAACGTTCGAGAACCACTGGGCTAGAGAGTCAGTTATGTGTGTGACAGTAAGGTGGTGTTCACATGTGACATTTTGGCATCCGTCACATTCACGGACATGTATGTATTGAAACACCTACTGAGGGCATGCCTCAAAACCGTTTGAAGCAGTCTGTGCAAATGTAATTGGCTGATTAAATCTGTTATTGGATTATTATGTTTACCTGCACTCTGTCAAAATCTCAGCAAATTGAAACTTTTTTGATCGACTGGGTTACGATATCTTCACGTGCTGCACTCCGGTAATCCGTGTTAATGTATAGGTCGACTACTCAGAGGTGTATGCATATATAAAGCGTATACCTGCACCAGTGGTATAGTGATGTCAGGTTAGGTGGGATACTCAAACTTGCTTGATTTAATCATGACGGTTGCTGATTAGGATCATATGAGAGA
>NC_139631.1:41145694-41183194 GCF_964638095.1 Poromitra crassiceps | reverse complement strand
TCATCAGCAGTAATAATATAAAACAATCAACAGCATAACGTACAGAACAGCTTTAGTGTGCAGATATGTCTGCATCTGCCAGTGGGCCATCATCACAGGTGTTAATTCCACTACAGGAGAGATGTTTTCTGAAATTAGGTGGAAAAAATTGTCCCTAGCAATGATTTTCTTTGTAAATCTATATCAGTTTACAACAGATACTACTACAAACAGGTTACTACATCAAAGAACATGAATAGCCTGTGTGTGTGTGTCTGTGTGTGTGTGTGTGTGTGTGTGTGTGTGTGTGTGTGTGTGTGTGTGTGTGTGTGTGTGTGTGTGTGTGTGTGTGTGTGTGCGTGTGTGCGCGTGTGCGCGTGTGCGCGTGTGCGCGTGTGTGTGTGTGTGTGTGTGTGTGTGTGTGTGTGTAAAACAGTAAACAGTGAATTCAGCTGCGTTTCTAGTGGAGGGGTGTCTTGTCAGCAGCGAGTGTTCTCTACAGGGTGAAAACCACACTTATGTAACATCAAGCCATAGTCTTACAGGCCTGACTCTGCCATTTCTTTCAATCAATGCAAGGTTTGGCTCACTGTTATGTAACAAAACCTCACTCTCCAAACCTCTAGAGGGCAGTATTTCTCTCTAACAGCCCGAAAACAAGAGAGTAGGCTATAACACGGCTGCATGCAGAAATGCAGTTGTATCAATGTTTTGCCGGGAGAGGGCAGTGTTTCTACACAGGTACCTCTGGTAGATGCTCGAGGCTTGAGGCATCTGCTGAAGAACTCTCCTATCTCTTATCAGTGGAGCTTCCCCTGTTATGTCATATTTGATATCTGCTTTTGTTCATTTGGTAGCATAGCCGCTGTTGCTGTGCTGTGCTGTGCACATCTCAGACCTCTCCAAGATTCACAAGGCTATACTTGCGCATTAAGACACATGTGAATTGTCGTCCGAATTTTGAAGTGCTTCTTCTCCCCTGAGACCTCCTTCCTCAAATAATTGTCACGGTCCGAAAAGTCAGTTAATCGACTATACGGACAAAAGAGACACGCTGGGAAAACGTCCAAATGTTGGCAGATGCAGATGATTGTAATTGTCTGTCTTCAGTCTTAAGCTGGGATTCAGAGACACACACAATACCTTGTTGCTAGGTAACCTCAGTGGGATGCCTCTCTGCCTCAACCCGTTGCTCAGATTCAACGTGAACAATTCAAAGCCCTTCCATTATATATTGATGTGTGTAAATCTAAATCGATGAGATGTTATCATGAATATATATATAGTCATCAAATCCACTGTATTGCCTTTGCATGTAAATCAGTGCAGTGCATAGCACACTCTATGTGTCAGTTGAGATTCACTGCAGACTAGAGAGAGATATTACATTGATGTTGTTTTAGCATTACATGTCCCGGTGTAGCTGTGGCAGTTTAAAGAAGAGAGGCAGACTGCACGCTTGGCCGTATAGATGGAAGCACAGCTATACTGCTAATGATCACGATCCCTCTGAAAACATGCAGCATTATGTAATACCCTAAGCCTTCTTAAGGAGGCTTCTGTGGGCATACTACTGTATGCACTCTCGGGGGTCTATGCACAGTTGCAACACACAATGCTGGATTGCATTGAGATGCCCCTGTGCTGTGACAGGCTCTTAGGCCAGGCAGTGCACGCACGCTTTGTGTGGTAGGCGTTGGCGATGATGACCTCATGCTGGCTGTCTGTCTGTGTGGGGAAGTGGATAATTGATTTAGGCTCTTCCAGACACAGGTCAGGTTTCTCTTGAGATGAACACAACTGCTTGTCTGAATCAAGGGAGTCCGAAACAATTGAGGCCTTGTCCCTCAAGAGAAAACATGAAGTCACTGAAGTGACTTTCTTTTTCTTTTTTCTTTTTCAGATCGACCCCCCCTCACCCCTCCCCTATTTTTCTCCCCAATTGCACTGCCCCGGTCGCTGCTCCACCCTCCGCTGATCTGGGGAGAGCCGTAGACTAGCACCATGCTTCCTCCGACACATGCGCAGTCCTGAAGGGGATTCTTAATATTGGACGGGATTGCCACGGGTCTGGAAAGTACTTGAAAATGCTTGGATTTAAAATAAAGAAATAAATCAAGACCTTGAAAGTGCTTGTAATTATATAGAGGTCCTTCAAATTGTTTGGATTGAGCCTACTCTGAGTTTTTTTCGCCTCGTGCACTCCATCATCTCAAAAGTCACATATACTGTAATACCATTTTTATGATACATGTGGATTGCTGGGCCAAGCTTGATGCACTTTCTTCCCATCTAGTGTATCACTCTCCGTGGAGGCTAAGCATACAGCGATTTGCTGATCACTGTGCTGTCATTGTCAGCGCTCTTAGCTCAAATATGCGGCCGGTCGCCTAGGTAGACCGTATTGTTTAGATTGTTTAAAGTCTTAATAGTCAATAGTGAAGCTTTTGAGTTTTCATCAAACACCGTTGCCATGGCGATGCATCATTCGCCATATGGCGACGGTGTTTGATGAAAACTCAAAAGCAAAAGAAACAGGAGGGTGTTTTTGAGGTGCTGATGAGTGAAAACTCATTGGCACACGCATCAGAAGGGGCGGGTTTTATCTGATATGGGGCTTGGGTGTGGCAAGATGGCTCCATAGCGCCCCGTAGGAGTTGTTATTTACCATTCATGTGTATTTATTTGTGCTACAGTCATTAAGATTGTTACATGAATGAGATTATCAACCACCAACCAGTATACAGTACATAATGTATCACACTTACTACAGTCATTCAGATTGTTACATGAATGAGATTATTATATACATAATGTATCACACTTACTACAGTCATTCAGATTGTTACATGAATGAGATTATTATATACATAATGTATCACACTTACTACAGTCATTCAGATTGTTATTGTTACATGGATGAGATTATTATACATAATGTATCACACTTGCTACAGTCATTCAGATTGTTACATGAATGAGATTATTATATATATAATGTATCACACTTACTACAGTCATTCAGATTGTTACATGAATGAGATTATTATATACATAATGTATCACACTTACTACAGTCATTAAGATTGTTACATTAATGAGATTATTATACATAATGTATCACACTTGCTACAGTCATTAAGATTGTTACATGAATGAGATTATTATACATAATGTATCACACTTACTACAGTCATTCAGATTGTTACATGAATGAGATTATTATATACATAATGTATCACACTTACTACAGTCATTCAGATTGTTACATGAATGAGATTATTATATACATAATGTATCACACTTACTACAGTCATTCAGATTGTTACATGAATGAGATTATTATATACATAATGTATCACACATACTACAGTCATTAAGATTGTTACATGAATGAGATTATTATATACATAATGTATCACACTTACTACAGTCATTCAGATTGTTACATGAATGAGATTATTATATACATAATGTATCACACATACTACAGTCATTAAGATTGTTACATGAATGAGATTATTATACATAATGTATCACACTTACTACAGTCATTCAGATTGTTACATGAATGAGATTATTATATACATAATGTATCACACTTGCTAAAGTCATTCAGATTGTTACATGAATGAGATTATTATGTATCACACTTGCTACAGTCATTCAGATTGTTACATGAATGAGATTATTATATACATAATGTATCACACTTACTACAGTCATTCAGATTGTTACATGAATGAGATTATTATATACATAATGTATCACACTTACTACAGTCATTCAGATTGTTACATGAATGAGATTATTATATACATAATGTATCACACTTGCTACAGTCATTCAGATTGTTACATGAATGAGATTATTATATACATAATGTATCACACTTACTACAGTCATTCAGATTGTTACATGAATGAGATTATTATATACATAATGTATCACACTTACTACAGTCATTCAGATTGTTACATGAATGAGATTATTATATACATAATGTATCACACTTGCTACAGTCATTCAGATTGTTACATGAATGAGATTATTATATACTGACATAATGTATCACATGACTCCCCTGTCAGCTCCTGACTCATTGATCGTAAAGTATGTGTACCTTCACCTTCCGCTGAACTGATGGAGTACTGCTTTGCCAGGATAGGTTCTGCCATCTGTTCTTCTGTGTGTGTGTGTGTGTGTGTGTGTGTGTGTGTGTGTGTGTGTGTGTGTGTGTGTGTGTGTGTGTGTGTGTGTGTGTGTGTGTGTGTGTGCACACTTATGTTTGCGAGTCAGTATTATGATGAGGTGTGACTTGGATCATATTAGCGTAAAGTGAGTGCGACAGACTCTAGAGAAGCTTGTTAGGTTGTGACATGACGTGTTCAGTATTACAGTATACTCCATTACAGCACTATCATTGGGGCGTGTGGCTCTGGCTCAGGGTGTAGAGCGGGTCGTCCACCAATCAGAAGGTCGGTGGTTCGATCCCCGGCTCCTCCAGTCCGCATGCCGCACCCCAAATTGCTCCCGATAGTTGTGCCAGCACCCTGCGTGGTAGCTTGCCACCATCGGCATATGAATGTGTTGTGTGAATAAAAAAAAAAAACTCTTGTAACGGACAAGCCCGTCTTTTATTGTCACACGAACACCACAATACATGCATGCGGCCACAACACACTCATGCTGACGGTGTCCGGTGAAAAGTGTCCTCTGCATTTAACCCAACCAGGCATGTCCTTTCCCCCGGGGGGCAGGCCAGGAGCAGTGGTCGCTTTCTAGTATAGCGCCCGGGAATGTAGACATGCATTGTAATTTAAGCGCTTTGAGTGGTCGGTAAACTAGAAAAGTGCTGTATAAATGCAGTCCATTTAGCATTAGTATAGCCTAGTCTCTCTCGTACTGTAGGAAACTGGTAGCTACAGATACATTATGGACACAACATTCAGGAGTGGAAATCACTTGGATTTTTCACAGTGGAGATCTTGTTGGTGTATGATGTAACATGTACAGTATAGTGTCATCTGTATAGTATTTGTTGGTGTATAACATAACATGTACAGTATAGTGTCATCTGTATAGTATTTATTGGTGTATAACATAACATGTACAGTATAGTGTCATCTGTATAGTATTTGTTGGTGTATGACGTAACATGTACAGTATAGTGTCATCTGTATTGTATTTGTTGGTGTATGACGTAACATGTACAGTATAGTGTCATCTGTATAGTATTTGTTGGTGTATGACGTAACATGTACAGCATAGTGTAATCTGTATAGTATTTGTTGCTGTATGACGTAACATGTACAGTATAGTGTAATCTGTATAGTATTTGTTGGTGTATGACGTAACATGTACAGTATAGTGTCATCTGTATAGTATTTGTTGGTGTATAACATAACATGTAAAGTATAGTGTCATCTGTATTGTATTTGTTGGTGTATGACGTAACATGTACAGTATAGTGTCATCTGCATAGTATTTATTGGTATATAACATAACATGTAAAGTATAGTGTCATCTGCATAGTATTTATTGGTGTATAACATAACATGTAAAGTATAGTGTCATCTGCATAGTATTTATTGGTGTATAACATAACCAGTGTTGGGCAAGTTACTTTTAATTAGTAACTTCGTTACAGTTACTAGTTACTGCTCTGAAAAGTAACTCAGTTACTTTAAGTTACTCGTTACTGTCCAGGTAACTTAGTTACTAGGAAAGTAACTTTTGAGTTACTTTTTTTTAAACTCTCAATTCTCTTATTAATGCACACACATTATTTTGGGGTTGCTGTAGCACAGTGTGGGACAAGACAACATTGAGGCATATTTATTATTGCCTTCAAAAAGTAGCCAGTACACTTTTGGCACTGTATAATTAACAACTGTATCAGTAGTCTATAATATCCTGGCTGAACAACATAAACACTGTGGTTACCGTTTGTAAAAGCGGAGTGACAGTGAGCAGCAGAGCCCAGCACTGCCTGCAGATAGGGACAGAGCAGAGCCCCAAAGCAGCCGCTCGTCGCGGCTGCCTTTAATAGCAGTTCATCTCCTAGCCGCAAAACGCGACTATTTCACTCGAGTACCTCTCCCATCATAGTCGCGCTCGCCCGACCCCTTTATCGAGGGAAAGTTGCACATTTAGCGATCTACAAGCTTCAAACATGCACCAATCACTAATATAAACTACGCACCTTGTTGCCACGGATGTTGTCGAGCAGGCCGCGCTGAGGCCGCGCTTTGTTAACTCGTATTTTAAGAAAGTTTGGGTTATTTGTGTGTCCGGAAACATTATTTTCCCTTCTCCAACGACTCTTCTTCTTTTTTGCTGCTCACCGGTTCAACTGCTCAACTGCGCCACCGCATCATGGGGTATTACATCATGTGTCAAGTATGGGGTTTGCCCTGTGTCGTTCTGTCAGTCACAGGTTTCGGTGGCGGTGGCGCAGTTGAGCAGTTGAACCGGTGAGCAGCAAAAAAGAAGAAGAGTCGTTGGAGAAGGGAAAATAATGTTTCCGGACACACAAATAACCCAAACTTTCTTAAAATACGAGTTAACAAAGCGCGGCCTCAGCGCGGCCTGCTCGACAACATCCGTGGCAACAAGGTGCGTAGTTTATATTAGTGATTGGTGCATGTTTGAAGCTTGTAGATCGCTAAATGTGCAACTTTCCCTCGATAAAGGGGTCGGGCGAGCGCGACTATGATGGGAGAGGTACTCGAGTGAAATAGTCGCGTTTTGCGGCTATTCATCTCCAAAAGGCAGCAGACTTGCAGGCATTTTTTCCCCATTTCATGACCAAACAACGTGAAACACACCGTGAACACCCTCCAACGCGAGGGGAATCTGTAAGCGAGAGACGAGTGCTGTGCTTGCCTGGGTGCAGCAAGACACTGGTGACAGACAGCCTGAGAGAAGCGAGGAGGAGAGGGCTCCATGCTGCTGACTCGCCGAGCGGTGTGAAGTGAACACCGTTACCGTACACAACACAGCTCGCGCAAAATGACCCGTTTCACTATCAGAATTTGGTCCAGTAACATTAGAAAGTATAGAAGTGCCGCACGATTTTGAGCCTACTTCCTCATCAGACCGCCGTCAGACTCGCATTTTCCTCTCTACCCTCGCTGCTGTAGGTCCCGCACAGAATCGTGGAGTAACGAGTAACGAGCCTGTTTAAACCGCAATAATTGTAAGTACGTTACGTTACTGATGAAGTAATTCGTTACAGTACTCGTTACCGCAAAAAGTAACTTAGTTACTGTAACGCGTTACTTAATAACGCGTTAGTCCCAACACTGAACATAACATGTACAGTATAGTGTCATCTGTATAGTATTTGTTGGTGTATGACGTAACATGTACAGTATAGTGTCATCTGCATAGTATTTATTGGTATATAACATAACATGTAAAGTATAGTGTCATCTGCATAGTATTTATTGGTGTATAACATAACATGTACAGTATAGCGTCATATGTATAGTATTTGTTGGTGTATGACGTAACATGTACAGTACAGTGTAATCTGTATAGTATTTGTTGGTGTATGACGTAACATGTACAGTATAGTGTAATCTGTATAGTATTTGTTGGTGTATGACAGAACATGTACAGTACAGTGTAATCTGTATAGTATTTGTTGGTGTATAACATAACATGTAAAGTATAGTGTCATCTGCATAGTATTTATTGGTGTATAACATAACATGTACAGTATAGTGTCATCTGTATAGTATTTGTTGGTGTATGACGTAAGATGTACAGTATAGTGTCATCTGCATAGTATTTATTGGTGTATAACATAACATGTACAGTATAGTGTAATCTGTATAGTATTTGTTGCTGTATGACGTAACATGTACAGTATAGTGTAATCTGTATAGTATTTGTTGGTGTATGACGTAACATGTACAGTATAGTGTCATCTGTATAGTATTTGTTGGTGTATAACATAACATGTAAAGTATAGTGTCATCTGCATAGTATTTATTGGTGTATAAAATAACATGTACAGTATAGTGTCATCTGTATAGTATTTGTTGGTGTATGACGTAACATGTACAGTATAGTGTCATCTGTATAGTATTTGTTGGTGTATAACATAACATGTAAAGTATAGTGTCATCTGCATAGTATTTATTGGTGTATAACATAACATGTACAGTATAGTGTAATCTGTATAGTATTTGTTGGTGTATGACGTAACATGTACAGTATAGTGTCATCTGTATAGTATTTGTTGGTGTATAACATAACATGTAAAGTATAGTGTCATCTGCATAGTATTTATTGGTGTATAACATAACATGTACAGTATAGTGTCATCTGTATAGTATTTGTTGGTGTATGACGTAACATGTACAGCATAGTGTAATCTGTATAGTATTTGTTGGTGTATGACGTAACATGTACAGTATAGTGTCATCTGTATAGTATTTGTTGGTGTATGACGTAACATGTACAGCATAGTGTAATCTGTATAGTATTTGTTGGTGTATAACATAACATGTAAAGTATAGTGTCATCTGTATAGTATTTGTTGGTGTATGACGTAACATGTACAGTATAGTGTCATCTGTATAGTATTTGTTGGTGTATAACATAACATGTACAGTATAGTGTCATCTGTATAGTATTTGTTGGTGTATGACGTAACATGTACAGCATAGTGTAATCTGTATAGTATTTGTTGGTGTATAACATAACATGTAAAGTATAGTGTCATCTGCATAGTATTTATTGGTGTATAACATAACATGTACAGTATAGTGTAATCTGTATAGTATTTGTTGGTGTATAACGTAACATGTACAGTATAGTGTCATCTGTATAGGATTTGTTGGTGTATAACATAACATGTACAGTATAGTGTAATCTGTATAGTATTTGTTGGTGTATAACATAACATGTAAAGTATAGTGTCATCTGTGTAGTATTTGTTGGTGTATAACATAACATGTACAGTATAGTGTCATCTGTATAGGATTTGTTGGTGTATAACATAACATGTACAGTATAGTGTAATCTGTATAGTATTTGTTGGTGTATAACATAACATGTACAGTATAGTGTAATCTGTATAGTATTTGTTGGTGTATAACATAACATGTAAAGTATAGTGTCATCTGCATAGTATTTATTGGTGTATAACATAACATGTACAGTATAGCGTCATATGTATAGTATTTGTTGGTGTATGACGTAACATGTACAGTACAGTGTAATCTGTATAGTATTTGTTGGTGTATGACGTAACATGTACAGTATAGTGTAATCTGTATAGTATTTGTTGGTGTATGACAGAACATGTACAGTACAGTGTAATCTGTATAGTATTTGTTGGTGTATAACATAACATGTAAAGTATAGTGTCATCTGCATAGTATTTATTGGTGTATAACATAACATGTACAGTATAGTGTCATCTGTATAGTATTTGTTGGTGTATGACGTAAGATGTACAGTATAGTGTCATCTGCATAGTATTTATTGGTGTATAACATAACATGTACAGTATAGTGTAATCTGTATAGTATTTGTTGCTGTATGACGTAACATGTACAGTATAGTGTAATCTGTATAGTATTTGTTGGTGTATGACGTAACATGTACAGTATAGTGTCATCTGTATAGTATTTGTTGGTGTATAACATAACATGTAAAGTATAGTGTCATCTGCATAGTATTTATTGGTGTATAACATAACATGTACAGTATAGTGTCATCTGTATAGTATTTGTTGGTGTATGACGTAACATGTACAGTATAGTGTCATCTGTATAGTATTTGTTGGTGTATAACATAACATGTAAAGTATAGTGTCATCTGCATAGTATTTATTGGTGTATAACATAACATGTACAGTATAGTGTAATCTGTATAGTATTTGTTGGTGTATGACGTAACATGTACAGTATAGTGTCATCTGTATAGTATTTGTTGGTGTATAACATAACATGTAAAGTATAGTGTCATCTGCATAGTATTTATTGGTGTATAACATAACATGTACAGTATAGTGTCATCTGTATAGTATTTGTTGGTGTATGACGTAACATGTACAGCATAGTGTAATCTGTATAGTATTTGTTGGTGTATGACGTAACATGTACAGTATAGTGTCATCTGTATAGTATTTGTTGGTGTATGACGTAACATGTACAGTATAGTGTCATCTGTATAGTATTTGTTGGTGTATAACATAACATGTAAAGTATAGTGTCATCTGCATAGTATTTATTGGTGTATAACATAACATGTACAGTATAGTGTAATCTGTATAGTATTTGTTGGTGTATGACGTAACATGTACAGTATAGTGTCATCTGTATAGTATTTGTTGGTGTATAACATAACATGTAAAGTATAGTGTCATCTGCATAGTATTTATTGGTGTATAACATAACATGTACAGTATAGTGTCATCTGTATAGTATTTGTTGGTGTATGACGTAACATGTACAGCATAGTGTAATCTGTATAGTATTTGTTGGTGTATGACGTAACATGTACAGTATAGTGTCATCTGTATAGTATTTGTTGGTGTATAACATAACATGTACAGTATAGTGTAATCTGTATAGTATTTGTTGGTGTATAACATAACATGTAAAGTATAGTGTCATCTGTATAGTATTTGTTGGTGTATGACGTAACATGTACAGTATAGTGTCATCTGTATAGTATTTGTTGGTGTATAACATAACATGTACAGTATAGTGTCATCTGTATAGTATTTGTTGGTGTATGACGTAACATGTACAGCATAGTGTAATCTGTATAGTATTTGTTGGTGTATAACATAACATGTAAAGTATAGTGTCATCTGCATAGTATTTATTGGTGTATAACATAACATGTACAGTATAGTGTAATCTGTATAGTATTTGTTGGTGTATAACGTAACATGTACAGTATAGTGTCATCTGTATAGGATTTGTTGGTGTATAACATAACATGTACAGTATAGTGTAATCTGTATAGTATTTGTTGGTGTATAACATAACATGTAAAGTATAGTGTCATCTGTGTAGTATTTGTTGGTGTATAACATAACATGTACAGTATAGTGTCATCTGTATAGGATTTGTTGGTGTATAACATAACATGTACAGTATAGTGTAATCTGTATAGTATTTGTTGGTGTATAACATAACATGTACAGTATAGTGTAATCTGTATAGTATTTGTTGGTGTATAACATAACATGTAAAGTATAGTGTCATCTGTGTAGTATTTGTTGGTGTATAACATAACATGTACAGTATAGTGTAATCTGTATAGTATTTGTTGGTGTATAACGTAACATGTACAGTATAGTGTCATCTGTATAGGATTTGTTGGTGTATGACGTAACATGTACAGTATAGTGTCATCTGTATAGGATTTGTTGGTGTATAACATAACATGTACAGTATAGTGTAATCTGTATAGTATTTGTTGGTGTATAACGTAACATGTACAGTATAGTGTAATCTGTATAGGATTTGTTGGTGTATAACATAACATGTACAGTATAGTGTCATCTGTATAGTATTTGTTGGTGTATAACATAACATGTACAGTATAGTGTAATCTGTATAGGATTTGTTGGTGTATGATATAACATGTACAGTATAGTGTAATCTGTGTAGTATTTGTTGGTGTATGACGTAACATGTACAGTACAGTGTAATCTGTATAGTATTTGTTGGTGTATGACGTAACATGTACAGTACAGTGTAATCTGTATAGTATTTGTTGGTGTATAACATAACATGTACAGTATAGTGTAATCTGTATAGTATTTGTTGGTGTATAACGTAACATGTACAGTATAGTGTCATCTGTATAGGATTTGTTGGTGTATAACATAACATGTACAGTATAGTGTAATCTGTATAGTATTTGTTGGTGTATAACATAATGTAACCAGGTATCAATAGAACCAAAGGTAGAAATACTGGAAAACTTATCCACAGGGTCTGGGAGTACTATATACTTACTTAAAAGTTTAGCAATCCTGGTTCGGTTAATAGATGCTGATAATATATTCTCAAATTATTACCATCGGACAATGGAGGGCTCAGAAATGACACCAGACACAATCAATCTCTTTTTTAACTGTTTAGTTAGGAATGATTTTCTTTCCCTTCTATGGCATTTTCCCATAAACACAATGTCATACAATTATTCAAGTTTTAACAGAATTCAGCCATGACAATAAAATAAAATAAACCCCAAAATAAATAAATCCTATAATACTTTCTGCTGCAGCGTAACCTAGTTGTGCACAACTTACTAGAGTTTTGAGCTCAGCTTTGTTCGTTTCCTTTTTAAAGAGAAAAGTATCCTATAATAAAGATGAATGGTTCCTTGTTGCCTTTTTAATCCTGGTGAAGACTTTTAATCCATATGAGGAACGATCTTACTTGGATAGATTGAATGAAGTTGGAAGTTGAGAAAAGTTACAGTGAGGCCACGGTAATCCCCCTTGGTCCAGGTCAGTAGTGCAGTCCAAGGTTCCGGTTGAAGAGAAGAGGACAGATCCCTTCTCCCCTTGTCTCCTGCGCTGACACACCCCTGGCGGAATCACTGGTGCAGTTCACTCTCGCATGTGGAGAGTGAAGCTAGTATCAAAGGTAAACGTTTTAGGAACGATATTTCAGCAGGCACTCCACGGCAGTAGACTAGTTTAGCACTTAAATTCACTTTCTTTTACAGAGCTCATAGACGTGCGCTCTTCCTTTGAGTAAGGCATTTCAAAGTCTAGCATAAAGAATGTAAACAGAAAGAATCACTTCCTGCATACTATTTAGTCAGTCTTCATCAGAGTAATAGGCTACATTAGCTAAGTAAGAACTCAACACATGGCACATACAGTAATAAACTTTCAACCAACATGTTCCTCATAACATGTAACATTTGAGGCAAGTAAAATAAAATAAAACGGACAACTCAGTCGGACATGAATTCAAACAATGAGCATGCTACGTTGTGGTGCTAACCAGGAAATAAACAATTGCGCCAATTTTAACATCACAGGTAACTTAGTTTACAAGGACACAAGACTTGAATCAGCTTACCTAGTATCAAAGGTAAACGTTTTAGGAACGATATTTCAGCAGGCACTCCACGGCAGTAGACTAGTTTAGCACTTAAATTCACTTTCTTTTACAGAGCTCATAGACGTGCGCTCTTCCTTTGAGTAAGGCATTTCAAAGTGCCGTAAAGCTGCTACCTACTGTCGTAATGTGGCGTTACCGTAAGGCTTTTCAAAGTGCCGTAAAGCTGCCACCTACTGTCGTAATGTGGCATTACCGTAAGTTACTGCTGACAATTGATATTGCCCTTGTGTTGGGTGTATTTAGCTCAAATTGCATTCAGAAGTGCAAGATGATATTAGTTACCACAGTGTGATTTTACATGTAGGTTACATCCTCCGGTACTAAACCCTGACGTCCTCGTCAGTCACTTCTACATAAGGTTCAGTCATGAGACGTAATATCATAGCATTCTGAGTTTGTAACATTGCCATTAGATTTAGATAATCGAACTGAGGTCTCATCTCAACACTCTGCTGGTTGCACTTTGCATTCCATCCTACATAGTCATTCAATGCAGGTGGGGGGCGACGCGCACGAGTAGGCCTGGCTGACGCTGGCAGCTCTTCCATTGTGTTGGTCTCCTCAGAGTTGCTCAGTACAGGTACAGATTCACTCGCTGCATGAGAGTCAGTGTCTTGCACCTGAGCTCGAACTGGCTCCTCTTCTGCTGAATCATCTGGTGAGTATCCTTCCTCTTGAAACTCATGCTGAGTTTCCTCATCTTGATACTGCTCCTCTTCCACTGCCGTACTGGAACTCTCCACTCCACTTCCTGTCATGTAGAACTCTGGTGCCTCTGGGTCAAGGAGAGAAGTCTGTGAATTCACCTCCATATCATCTGTTTGTTCCTCATCCAGGTTCTCCCTTTCCCTCCGACGGGTTCTGGGTCTGGTTATTTCTGCAGTCTCCTCTTCTGCTGCAAGAGTTCTGGTTGGCAGAAACCCACAGGGAAGGAGCAGGTCTCTGTGCAGTACACGTTCTCTGCCATCTCCATTTTCTGGCCTGATCACATAAACAGGGATCTCCTCATTAGGCTGCTTCGCTACGACATATACAGTGGACTCCCAGCGGTCAGCTATCTTGTGCTTCTTTCTGATATTGACATTTCGCACCAGCACACGATCTCCTACATCCAGGCTAGCAGCAGTGACTTTACTATCCCATCTTCTCTTGTTAAGCAACTGCCTCTTTTCTGCTGACTCAGTGGCAAGTTTGTAGGCATATCTCAGCCGTTTCTTCAGCTCGCTCACATAATGTGAGTGTGTCTTGGAATCATGTCCAGCTGGACTGATCCCAAAGCACAGGTCTATGGGTAGGCGAGGCTGGCGGCCATACATGAGGAAAAAAGGTGACTCTCCTGTCGCATCATTTCTAGTGCAATTATAAGCGTGCACTAACGGTCGCACATATTTTCGCCAGTGTTCTTTCTTTTTGTCCTCAAGTGTCCCTAAAAGATCCAAAATTGTGCGATTAAATCTTTCGACTGGATTGCCTCTGGGGTGGTATGGTGTCGTTCGTGATTTTACACCTGCCAGCTTGCACAACTCTGCTACTACCTGAGATTCAAAATTTGCCCCTTGATCACTGTGAATTCTTTTTGGGAAACCGAGGGTGCAAATAAGATTCTCCCAAAGGAGTGTTGCCACTGTCTTGGCAGTTTGGTCTCTTGTCGGAAACGCCATCGCGTATTTCGTAAAATGATCAGTCATAACTAATATATTCCTGATGTCTCCCGAGTCTGGCTCTAGTGATAAAAAATCTATACAGACTAACTCTAATGGGGCATAGACTTTAATATTCACGAGCTTAGCTGCTTTCTGAGCATGGGCTTTTCTTTTTAGACATCGTTCACATGTTTTACATTTCTGTTCAACGGAAAGTGTCATCTTGGGCCAGTAAAATCTGGCACGGGCCAGTTCTAATGTTCTTTCATACCCCATATGGCCTGTCTCATCATGTACCCCTTCCAGCGCCCTCTCTCTATGACTGACCGGAATTATGAGCTGATTATACTGCTGACCAGCATGGTTGGTTCTTTGACGATAAAGCACATTGTCATCAAAAATTAATTTTGGTCTCTCTCTCAAGAGTAAACAGACATCTTGGGTCTCTTGACGTCTCTCTGAGGCAGATAAAGTCACACCTGACTCTATTAGATCAATGACACGTCTTATAGTTTCATCGTCCCGCTGGAGTTTCTGCCAATCAGCTGTTGTCATGTTTGGTAACGTGGGCTCTCCAGGCCAAGGGTCTGGCTCACTTAGTTGACTGGGTACAGCGCTATCGTTACAGAGGAGGGTTTCCACTGATGGAGTAGGCTCAGTGTTGTCTTGTGAATGTTCTCCAACTTCATCCACTTCATCGGCTTGGGAAGCAGTCGCTTCGACCTGATGTCTCATGCAGACAGTTTTCATCAACTCCTGATCCAGAATTCTGAACTCATCTGGTGAGTGTGTAGCTCTTTCCAAGAGCTGACTGACTCTGTCAGAGATGTCCTTGGATTCCTCATCCTCTTCCATAGGTTCTTGGGGTCTCCTTGAGAGGCCATCTGCATCTATATTTGTTTTTCCTACTCTGTATTTAATCGTAAAATTAAACATAGAGAGTCCTGCAAGCCATCTATGCCCAGTAGCATCTAACTTAGCTGTTGTTAATGCGTAAGTTAACGGATTGTTATCGGTTAGGACACTGAAGGGCACGCCATAGAGATAATCTTGAAACTTTTCGCATATGGCCCACTTTAAGGCTAGGAACTCTAGTTTGTGGACTGGATAGTTCCTTTCACTTTTAGTGAGGCCACGACTCGCATAAGCGATTACTCTTGTCTGTCCTGCCTGTACCTGGTACAAAGCAGCACCAACGCCAGTGACACTCGCGTCTGTGTGTAGTATGTATGGCAGCTTCCAGTCAGCGAAACCGAGTACGGGTGCACTTGTAAGACGTTTTATAACTGCTTCAAAAGCAGTCTGACATGCTGAATTCCACCTACCAGCTAGCGACTGTGACTTTGATCGGTAAGGATAGCCTGATCTTTTCCCTTTAGTGGAGAACTCACCCTGCAGTAACTCATTCATAGGTCTCACTATTTGGGAGTAGCCCTCCACAAACCGCCTATAATAACCTGAGAAACCCAGGAAAGATCGGAGGTCTCGTACTGTCTTGGGAACTGGCCACTCTTGGACTGCTGAAATTTTATCAGGGTCAGGCTGTATTCCTTCTGAGGAAATCACGTGGCCTAAATACTTGACCGATGTTTGGAAAAACTTACATTTGGAGGGCGACAGTTTTAATCCAAATCTAGAGAGTCTCTCTAAAACTTTCATCAGGCGCTCCTCATGTTGTTCTAATGTATCTGAGAATATTATTAGATCATCCAGGAAGGCAATAACCTCCTGCAAATTCATTCCAGCCATCACTTTTTCCATTGTTCTTTGGAACGTAGCTGGAGAGTTGGTCAGTCCTTGTGGCAATCGACGGAATTGCCAGTTACCAAAGGGGGTGGTAAAGGTGGTTTTAGAGCGATCTTTTTCTTCAACTTCCAGCTGGTAGTAGCCGCTCTTTAGGTCCAAAACGGTGAACCATTTAGAACCAGTCAATAGGGCGAAGGTCTCCTCTATACGAGGGAGTGGATATGCATCCTTCTTTGTTAGATTGTTGAGTTTTCTGTAGTCTACGACCATTCTCAAGTCTCCATTTTTCTTTCTCACTAACACTACTGGGGATGCATATGGGGAATTTGACTCTTCTATGATCCCAGCAGCTAGGAGTTCTTTTAGGTGCTGTCTCAAATCTTCAAAGTCGGCAGGCGAAACACGTCGTGTGCGCTCTTTGAAAGGGACATGATTGACAAGATCAATGCTATGAGCAATGCCAGACATATGGCCTATGTCTATATCATGTCTTGCAAAAGCATTTGCCACTTCTTTGTTTATTCTTTCTTTGATGTGTCTTTTCAAGTCTTCTGTCACAGGTGAGTCTTCAAAATTAGGATCGATAGGATCATGGCTGTGCTTGCTCTCAGCCTGCGTGACGGTGAGCATTTGTGCTTTGCTCTGGGCCTTGTTGGGTGCTTTCGGGTCAGAGTAACCCATGCCTACATCAACTCCTTTCACCCAGTCAATCAGTGCACATTCAGCTATGATTCGCTTTGGCTGCAAAGTAATGGGATGGTCTGACCCATTATAAATGGACACCTTGACTTTAGATTGGGATCCGCGCTTCACCTGAATCAACTGTGAGCTGACCATGAGCCCTCCTGGCAAAGAGTGCATTTCTGACTCCTCCAATACTAGCGCTTCAGTGTTGGATACTCTTGTGTGACATCTGCCACTGACTTCATGCACCTCCCCTTTAGGAATGGTCACTGGTGCTCGTCCACAGAGCCGCACTGGAAAGCTTTTTGAGTCCTTGTTGTGTGACTTAAGCTTCTGACCGCAAGCCATGTACGCAGTAGCCCAATTAGAGTGGATGCTCAGCGTGCTCAAATACTTGTCACCATTCTCACTTTCACAGGCTTGGCTGAATTGTCTAACAACATTAGTACCGACTAGCAGAGGAACTCTCACGCTGTATGACTGGTCAGGACAGATTAGTGCTAGGATAGGGACAGTGGCATTTGTGCCACACTCTTCTTTGGGAAAAGCAACATCTACGGTTACATAGCCCATATAAGGGACTAATTGACCTGCTGCGCCCTCTACCTGAAGGAGATTGTGAATGGAGGTTATGTCCCTATGTGATAGATGTTGTTGATAAAATGACTCTGATATGCAGGTGACTTGTGAGCCTGTATCTATAAGGCACGGGCATTTAATGCCATCCAGCCATGCTACTCTCTCATACGACTCACCCACTAAGCCTGGTGGAATCTGTCTTTCATTAACTGGTGGATTCCTCTGTACACTTTGCTCATGTACATTTTGGCCTAACATTAAGGGGGAACTATCCTTACACGTAGCTGCTGTTCGTTCCTCAACAGCAGCTACTTTCTGTTTAAAGACTCGGTTGGAAAGGAGTTATTATTCTGTGTGGAACATCTCTGGGCGTGTCGCTGTACTAGCTTTTTCTGAACTAGCTCTGCATTCACGGGGTTGGTACACTGTGACAAGTAATGATCCTCTTCCCCACATCTGTAGCAGAAATTCTGTGATTTGGTGTCTTTTCCTGAAGCTTTGGTTGGTCCTCCTTGCTCCTGCTGTCTCTTCTCCTTTTCCATACCTTGAGTTGTTGGTTTGAGTTTCACTGGTGCCACTCTCCTTTTAAAAGCACTCTCAGCTCTCGTCTGTTCCATCTCCGTTTCCAGTTGCTTTATTCGCTCTCTCAGGAGGTCCTCATTGTTTTTCTCATCGCGTGACATTTCTGGAGAGAATTCAGAGTTGACATTATGACTGAGTTGAACATGGCTACGGGCTTTGGTTTGGGTGGCCCCTAAACAGCGATTCTTTCTGCTCTCCTTCAGTTCTTGCTCATGTTCAAATGATCTCACTTTGTACAATATGTCGGAGTAGCCAGCAGTTGCTCTTAAAGGGTCAGTTAACATGTCTTTCAGATGTAGCTGTGCTATCATGTCCTCATCCCAACATCCCCGGACAAACTGCTTCAGTAACTGAGCGTCAGAGTGTCGGCCCCCCATGCCCTTCTTCTCGATCACTTCCTGTATAAGGGTATGCAGTCGGCGCAGATAGTTGGACGGTTTCTCTCCCTGTCTCTGATGTGTTTCAATGAATTGGATGTAAAGCTCTTCTCCACCTGTCACATTGCCATAGGCCTTCTCTAGCTCATGCAGATACAATTTGGGTGGTGCAGAGTCTCCAGCACTTACAGCTACATTAAGAGCAGGTGGGAGGAGGCTGTTAAGTATCTGTCTACGTTTCATATTGTCAGACAGGGATGGGTCTCTAATTATTTGTTTGGCATATACTCTCCAAGTGTTGAAATCAACCTCTCCTGTCTTTGGGTGACTGCCAGAGAAAGGACGGATTTCTAATTTGGAAGTGAGGCCCTCAGCGATATCAACATCTCTTTTGACGACATGCTCTACTATGACCCTTTGTACCTTAGCAGGGATATTGAAGGGATTGGTTGCCCTAGCGAAAGCACCTCCCTCTGCCTCACTCTGGCCTTCATCTTCATCAAATGCATGCAACACTTTGGAATCTGCTTTTAGATTAAACTGGCTCTTGGAGCGGGCATCCTCTCTGTGAGTTTGTGATGCCTCTACAGTATTCAGAGAGTAGGGGGTAGAAGCACTTGGTTTACTCAGAGAGTAGGGGGTAGAAGTACTTGGTTTACTCAGAGAGGAGGGGGTAGAAGTACTTGGTTTATCTGGGGCACCAGAATAGGGCTGTGGTGAGCTAAACTCACTGCATGAGAGATGTTGTGCGACTAGGTTATTTATCTGTTTAATATCCATCTTGTGATGTTCTGCTAAACTGTGTATGGCATTCTGTACATCCCCTAGAAGCTCATCTGAAGGTTTTGAGACGTTTTGTTTTTCTGCTTTATATTGTGACTCAGGATTGTCTATGTCCTCTATCTGAACCACTTTCCAGTATCCATCTCCATCAGAATTTAACTGTTCGCTATCCAACAGCATTGGCGTAAGGCCCTCTTCAAATTCGCAAAGCATGCCCCCGGCGTAGGCATCTCCTAGCCACGCTATTTGGGTGACTTTATCTAAGGTTGCGAAAGCTTTACGTACTTCTTTAAGAGGTATGGGGCGTTCTAAATCTTTCAATATTACAGACCTCTCAGGATCAAACCCGTACACAGTACACAAATCCATGACTTAAGCGGAATACACAGATATTGAAACTTAGAATGTCAGTTTTTTTTTTTTTTTGTAATCTGGTGTCAAATTAATAAATCCTCTATATGCCACACGTGCTGGGCGCCACTTTGTTTCTTAGTATGTAACCAGGTATCAATAGAACCAAAGGTAGAAATACTGGAAAACTTATCCACAGGGTCTGGGAGTACTATATACTTACTTAAAAGTTTAGCAATCCTGGTTCGGTTAATAGATGCTGATAATATATTCTCAAATTATTACCATCGGACAATGGAGGGCTCAGAAATGACACCAGACACAATCAATCTCTTTTTTAACTGTTTAGTTAGGAATGATTTTCTTTCCCTTCTATGGCATTTTCCCATAAACACAATGTCATACAATTATTCAAGTTTTAACAGAATTCAGCCATGACAATAAAATAAAATAAACCCCAAAATAAATAAATCCTATAATACTTTCTGCTGCAGCGTAACCTAGTTGTGCACAACTTACTAGAGTTTTGAGCTCAGCTTTGTTCGTTTCCTTTTTAAAGAGAAAAGTATCCTATAATAAAGATGAATGGTTCCTTGTTGCCTTTTTAATCCTGGTGAAGACTTTTAATCCATATGAGGAACGATCTTACTTGGATAGATTGAATGAAGTTGGAAGTTGAGAAAAGTTACAGTGAGGCCACGGTAATCCCCCTTGGTCCAGGTCAGTAGTGCAGTCCAAGGTTCCGGTTGAAGAGAAGAGGACAGATCCCTTCTCCCCTTGTCTCCTGCGCTGACACACCCCTGGCGGAATCACTGGTGCAGTTCACTCTCGCATGTGGAGAGTGAAGCTAGTATCAAAGGTAAACGTTTTAGGAACGATATTTCAGCAGGCACTCCACGGCAGTAGACTAGTTTAGCACTTAAATTCACTTTCTTTTACAGAGCTCATAGACGTGCGCTCTTCCTTTGAGTAAGGCATTTCAAAGTCTAGCATAAAGAATGTAAACAGAAAGAATCACTTCCTGCATACTATTTAGTCAGTCTTCATCAGAGTAATAGGCTACATTAGCTAAGTAAGAACTCAACACATGGCACATACAGTAATAAACTTTCAACCAACATGTTCCTCATAACATGTAACATTTGAGGCAAGTAAAATAAAATAAAACGGACAACTCAGTCGGACATGAATTCAAACAATGAGCATGCTACGTTGTGGTGCTAACCAGGAAATAAACAATTGCGCCAATTTTAACATCACAGGTAACTTAGTTTACAAGGACACAAGACTTGAATCAGCTTACCTAGTATCAAAGGTAAACGTTTTAGGAACGATATTTCAGCAGGCACTCCACGGCAGTAGACTAGTTTAGCACTTAAATTCACTTTCTTTTACAGAGCTCATAGACGTGCGCTCTTCCTTTGAGTAAGGCATTTCAAAGTGCCGTAAAGCTGCTACCTACTGTCGTAATGTGGCGTTACCGTAAGGCTTTTCAAAGTGCCGTAAAGCTGCCACCTACTGTCGTAATGTGGCATTACCGTAAGTTACTGCTGACAATTGATATTGCCCTTGTGTTGGGTGTATTTAGCTCAAATTGCATTCAGAAGTGCAAGATGATATTAGTTACCACAGTGTGATTTTACATGTAGGTTACAATAACATGTAAAGTATAGTGTCATCTGTGTAGTATTTGTTGGTGTATAACATAACATGTACAGTATAGTGTCATCTGCATAGTATTTATTGGTGTATAACATAACATGTACAGTATAGTGTAATCTGTATAGTATTTGTTGGTGTATAACGTAACATGTACAGTATAGTGTCATCTGTATAGGATTTGTTGGTGTATGAGTAACATGTACAGTATAGTGTCATCTGTATAGGATTTGTTGGTGTATAACATAACATGTAAAGTATAGTGTCATCTGTATAGTATTTGTTGGTGTATAACATAACATGTACAGTATAGTGTAATCTGTATAGTATTTGTTGGTGTATAACATAACATGTACAGTATAGTGTAATCTGTATAGTATTTGTTGGTGTATAACATAACATGTAAAGTATAGGGTCATCTGTGTAGTATTTGTTGGTGTATAACATAACATGTACAGTACAGTGTAATCTGTATAGTATTTGTTGGTGTATGACGTAACATGTACAGTACAGTGTAATCTGTATAGTATTTGTTGGTGTATAACGTAACATGTACAGTATAGTGTCATCTGTATAGGATTTGTTGGTGTATAACATAACATGTAAAGTATAGTGTCATCTGTATAGGATTTGTTGGTGTATAACATAACATGTACAGTATAGTGTAATCTGTATAGTATTTGTTGGTGTATAACATAACATGTACAGTATAGTGTCATCTGTATTGTATTTGTTGGTGTATAACATAACATGTAAAGTATAGGGTCATCTGTGTAGTATTTGTTGGTGTATAACATAACATGTACAGTACAGTGTAATCTGTATAGTATTTGTTGGTGTATAACATAACATGTACAGTATAGTGTAATCTGTATAGTATTTGTTGGTGTATGACGTAAGATGTACAGTATAGTGTCATCTGTATAGGATTTGTTGGTGTATAACATAACATGTACAGTATAGTGTAATCTGTATAGTATTTGTTGGTGTATGACGTAAGATGTACAGTATAGTGTCATCTGTGTAGTATTTGTTGGTGTATAACATAACATGTACAGTATAGTGTAATCTGTATAGTATTTATTGGTGTATAACATAACATGTAAAGTATAGTGTAATCTGTATAGTATTTGTTGGTGTATGACGTAACATGTACAGTATAGTGTCATCTGCATAGTATTTGTTGGTGTATAACATAACATGTAAAGTATAGTGTCATCTGTATAGGATTTGTTGGTGTATAACATAACATGTACAGTATAGTGTCATCTGTATAGTATTTGTTGGTGTATGACGTAACATGTACAGTACAGTGTAATCTGTATAGTATTGATTTGTTGGTTTATGACATAACATGTACAGTATAGTGTAATCTGTATAGTATTGATTTGTTGGTTTATGACATAACATGTACAGTACAGTGTAATCTGTATAGTATTGATTTGTTGGTTTATGACATAACATGTACAGTATAGTGTAATCTGTATAGTATTGATTTGTTGGTTTATGACATAACATGTACAGTACAGTGTAATCTGTATAGTATTGATTTGTTGGTTTATGACATAACATGTACAGTATGTAGTGTATAATATAGATGCCTGAATAGTCACTATACTGTATAATATACAGTATAGTGACTATTCAGGCATCGACTTCATCAGGCACATTTATGTTTGATATATGTATTATGTTTGATGTATAATATGCCTGTTGTTGACTTGCAGATGAAAGCAGAATTGGAATATCATCCTTTGCCCTGTTGGTTATTAAACGACAACACTGCGGCTTATTGAGAAGCATCTTTGGTGCAGGTCACTGTATCTGAAGCCCATTCATGATCCGGCCTGTTTACTGTATAGGAAGTCTATTTCTTCCATAGTTTACAACTGTTGCCAGCCGCCTGTTCAGACTGCATGTCAGGCTGCATGCATATTACTGTGCTTAGTGTGAAGGCTGCTGCAGTATGGAGAGAGGTGGAAAGAGTGCGGAGGAGAGAGAGAGAGAGAGAGAGAGAGAGAGAGAGAGAGAGAGAGCGAGAGAGTTAGGCTGAGAGAGAGAAGAGAAGAGAGTGAGAGCTTCCTCCAGTTGTCTGCTGCATTACTGTACAATGCAGTTTCCCTGTAGCCCTCCTCTCCCTCCCTCTCTCCTCCTCTCTTTCTCTCTGTCTAAGCACTAATCTGCGGTCGCTCTCGCTGCCTCACGCAGCTCTCTCCCCTCGGCTGTGCTGCTCTCCCTCTCTCTCTCCCCCGGCCAGGATGCCGTCCCCAAATGTGATGAACCAGCGACGCGCTCGCACTGGCCGGTGGCTTCCGAGGGAGACCCCACATGATCGGGCTTACCGGACGAGGACGTGCCCCTTCTAAGGAGCTCCGTGGAGAAGCCGTCAGCACTGGCAGGCTCTGAGTAAGTGTACCCACCGTACTGTTTGACTGACTGTACCTGTCAATCATGTAGGGAGAGGACGCAGAGGGGTTGATGACTGTGACAGGAAAAGATTGGAAACAGCTCTCAACTGCTATGTGCATTGCTATTGTTTTCCTCTGCATGTCGGTACCATTGATTGATTGATTGGTTGATTGATTGATTGATTGATTGATTGATTGATTGATTGATTGACACTACAGCTAGAGGTGGAAGAGTGATGAGGTAACATTGGTAACTCTGAGCTGATGCAGCTGCTGTATCTTCTCCATCAGCAGCCAGAGCTACAGTATTCATGGTCACGACACTGAAAGGCTGTGTGTCTTTGTTTACCCATCGCTCCTCATCGCTGTGCTTACAGTAGCATCCACTCCTATAGGTGGCTATCACTCCCCAGCTCCTCGCTGTTGTGTGCTGTTTGTGTGTGGCATCCACTCCTATAGGTGGCTATCACTCCCCAGCTCCTCGCTGTTGTGTGCTGTTTGTGTGTGGCATCCACTCCTATAGGGGGCTATCACTCCCCAGCTCCTCGCTGTTGTGTGCTGTTTGTGTGTGGCATCCACTCCTATAGGTGGCTATCACTCCCCAGCTCCTCGCTGTTGTGTGCTGTTTGTGTGTGGCATCCACTCCTATAGGGGGCTATCACTCCCCAGCCCCTCGCTGTTGTGTGCTGTTTGTGTGTGGCTCTTAACGAGACATTGTTGTTGTAGTCGTCAAGAAGACCCACATCTGGGAAGTTGAGACAATGTGCATCGTGATGCTTATCGTGCAGGAATCTCCCACATCTCAACTCACTGTCAGCTGCCAGTCGGTGAGGCGTTGCAGCAGTCGTAGTTGATATTCGGTGGGAAAAGAAACAAAGCGAACAGGGAAAGTGTCACATGATGAACATTGTGGTTGGAGGAAGTCTCTCTCATGGTAACAGCAGGTTCTGCCTCGCGTAGAGGAGAGGTAAAGGAAGCTTGCTGCTTGTTTCTGGCTGCTATTCAGCTCCATCACAAATTACAGTACTGACAGTACTGTAACAGTACTGACAGTACTGTAACAGTACTGACTACTGACAGTACTGTTACAGTACTGCCAGTACTGCCCGTACTGTAACAGTACTGACAGTACTGTTACAGTACTGTCAGTACTGCCAGTACTGTTACAGTACTGCCAGTACTGCCCGTACTGTTACAGTACTGACAGTAGTCAGTACTACCAGTTGGTAGTAACAGTACTAACAGTACTGACAGTAGTCAGTACTGTTACAGTACTGCCTACTGACAGTACTGGTACTGACAGTACTGATACTACTCTTACAGTCCTGACAGTACTGTTACAGTACTCTCTCTCTATATACTACAGTACTGTAACATTACTGACAGTACTGTTACAGTACTGTCAGTACTACAGTACTGTTACAGTACTGCGGGTTGGCAGTAGCGTTACAGTACTGTAACAGTACTGTTGAGGCAGAACAAAACTGAATATTAATTAAGTAGAGTGAGGGATTTGCTCAGAGAGAAAGAGATACAGTGGCGGAGAGGTGAATCGAGATAGATAGATGGATCAATATGGATAGATAGATAAATAGATAGATCAATCGATCGATCGACCGATAGATCGATAGATAGATCGATTGATTGATTTTGTGAGTATAAGTACGTTATTATGATTTAATAGTACCAATCAACACACTTTCACATAACTTTGCATTACCTAAGTGGCAAACCATTTGAATGATATGAAATTGATTGCATCAAAGTGTGTTGGTACTATGAATGTGTATACAGACTACACAGATCATGTGGTTGATGGTAATAATTTGGGAGCAGAGCAGACTTTACAATATGTTTAGAAAATATAGCATCGTTTTGTTGGCGTTTGTTTATTGGAATAATGTGTTCGGGTGTTTCAGGTGGTGCTAGATGTCACAGAGAGAGTGAGCAGCAGACAGAGAGACAGCTCTCCGGCACTGATCTGTGCACACTAATGTGAGTCGTGAGGAGAGAGCTCTACTGCTCCAGCTCTCCCACATTCTCAAGTGTCATTTTCCCAAATGCCTCCTCAGAAGCCCACACTGATCCTCTTTGTCAGTGGGATTTGTGATAATGATGGGTTTGATTTAGTGTTTTCCCAAGTGCTCAGGTGCTTTTATAGACGGTGATAGTCACTCACCTCAACCACCTCAACCACCACTGCACCACCACCAGAACTACGGTATGCCAGGCTTCCAGGACATTCAAATACAATTCATTCTTTGAGCACACCTTATAATACTGTGAATGCATAACACCTTAAGCATTGGTGGCCCTGGTAGTGTAGCCGTAGATTCCCTGCCTACCAAGAAGAGGGTCGCAGGTTCGCGCCCCCATGTTACCTCCGGTTTGGTTCCGGAGTCCACACAGGCATGATTGGCTGTGTCTGCGCGGGTGGGAAGCCGGATTAAGGGTATAGTGTCCTTGTCGCTGCACTAGCACCTCCTCTGGTCGGTCGGGTCGCCTGTTCGGGGCGGAAGGGAACTGGTGGGAATAGCGTGTTCCTCCCACGTGCCACGTCCTGCTGGTGAAGCTCCCCTATGCCCTATCGGCATAGGGGGTGGAGCAGCGACCGGGGCCGCAGGGGGAAATTGGCCAAATACAATTGGAGAGAAATTGGGGGGAATAAGAAATAATAATACAATTTAAAAAAAGCATTGGTGGCCCCAGGATAACTGAAACCCAGTTAGTGTTAGTTAGTGCCATGGTCTGCCCATTGAGTTGTAGGACCACAACAATCACCAAACACCAGCCTTCTCAATGGAGATACACGGCAGTTAGTCATTAAGGAATAATTGTGGCCATGGTTGACTGGGTTTACTATCCCTGCTCTTGCAGCAGGTGTCAGGGCATCTTTAGTATCCCTGCTCTTGCAGCAGGTGTCAGGGCATCTTTAGTATCCCTGCTCTTACAGCAGGTGTCAGGGCATCTTTAGTATCCCTGCTCTTGCAGCAGGTGTCAGGGCATCTTTAGTATCCCTGCTCTTACAGCAGGTGTCAGGGCCTCTTTAGTATCCCTGCTCTTGCAGTAGGTGTCAGGGCATCTTTAGTATCCCTGCTCTTACAGCAGGTGTCAGGGCATCTTTAGTATCCCTGCTCTTACAGCAGGTGTCAGGGCATCTTTAGTATCCCTGCTCTTGCAGCAGGTGTCAGGGCATCTTTAGTATCCCTGCTCTTGCAGGTGTCAGGGCATCTTTAGTATCCCTGCTCTTGCAGGTGTCAGGGCATCTTTAGTATCCCTGCTCTTGCAGCAGGTGTCAGGGCATCTTTAGTATCCCTGCTCTTGCAGGTGTCAGGGCATCTTTAGTATCCCTGCTCTTGCAGCAGGTGTCAGGGCATCTTTAGTATCCCTGCTCTTACAGCAGGTGTCAGGGCATCTTTAGTATCCCTGCTCTTGCAGGTGTCAGGGCATCTTTAGTATCCCTGCTCTTGCAGCAGGTGTCAGGGCATCTTTAGTATCCCTGCTCTTACAGCAGGTGTCAGGGCATCTTTAGTATCCCTGCTCTTGCAGCAGGTGTCAGGGCATCTTTAGTATCCCTGCTCTTGCAGCAGGTGTCAGGGCATCTTTAGTATCCCTGCTCTTACAGCAGGTGTCAGGGCATCTTTAGTATCCCTGCTCTTACAGCAGGTGTCAGGGCATCTTTAGTATCCCTGCTCTTACAGCAGGTGTCAGGGCATCTTTAGTATCCCTGCTCTTGCAGGTGTCAGGGCATCTTTAGTATCCCTGCTCTTGCAGCAGGTGTCAGGGCATCTTTAGTATCCCTGCTCTTACAGCAGGTGTCAGGGCATCTTTAGTATCCCTGCTCTTGCAGCAGGTGTCAGGGCATCTTTAGTATCCCTGCTCTTGCAGCAGGTGTCAGGGCATCTTTAGTATCCCTGCTCTTACACCAGGTGTCAGGGCATCTTTAGTATCCCTGCTCTTGCAGCAGGTGTCAGGGCATCTTTAGTATCCCTGCTCTTGCAGCAGGTGTCAGGGCATCTTTAGTATCCCTGCTCTTACAGCAGGTGTCAGGGCATCTTTAGTATCCCTGCTCTTGCAGCAGGTGTCAGGGCATCTTTAGTATCCCTGCTCTTGCAGCAGGTGTCAGGGCATCTTTAGTATCCCTGCTCTTGCAGCAGGTGTCAGGGCATCTTTAGTAATACAGTCGAAGCCTTTGTTTAAAGAAAAAAATCCACCCTGGGATACCCTGACACTGATATCATTAATGTGAGACGTTCAATGCATCCCAGGGGTTATTTTGTGATGAAGTGAAGAATTTACCTTTTTAATTTATTGCATTTATATTATATAAATGCAATAATAATATAATATAGCGCCTTTCTAGACACTCAAAGCGCTTCACATATCAGTGGAGGGAGGGGGAGGGAACTCAACTCATCCACCACCGATGTGTAGCAGCACCCACCTGGGTGATGCACGGCAGCCAGTTTGCACCAGAACGCTCACCACACATCAGCCGATGTCGACTGACGACTGAATGTGCCAATTAAGTAACGAGGGATGATTAGGTGGCCATGATGGAAGGAACGCCTGTGTGGGAAGTTCGCCAAGGCCCCGGAGTTACAACCCTACTCTTGCGAAGAGCACCGATGGGATCTTTAATGACCACAGAGCGTCAGGAGGACCTGGGTTTAACGTCTCATCTGAAGGACGGTGCTCACTCACAGGACAGCGTGAGTCCCCGTGTCTTCCCTGGGGCACTGGGGAGATGATTCATGAGACCAGAGCACCTCCTACTGGTCCTCCAACACCACTTCCAGCACCAGTCTCCCATCACAGGGGTATCCACACAGGCAGACCTGCTCATGCGCTTAGCTTCCCCAGGAAAGCCCATAATGTAATGCAGGAGCCACTGGTGCTGACACTTTTTTGGTGTATCCACTTACCCCTCAACCTGCCCCATCTGTTTCTATTTCAGAGGTTCTTTGCGCTCTGCCTGCATTGCATTCTGGCCTATTGAGGCTGCTTTGGAGACATGGACATCTTTGCCTATGATGGATTTCTCCCTGGATCATCTAGGAACGGGAAGGAGACCTCACACTTGGATTCTGAGGGACTGACCCCCAAACCTGCGGTTTACCACTGCTGTTTAGCTGAAAACAATTTGGCTATCAAACTCTATAGACCCTTCTCACGGGGGCCATTTTGTGTCGAAAAGGCAGGGTAAACACAGGTACAAGCAAAACACTAACGAGGGTTTCAAACTTCCATGATTAGAATTTGGAAACCCTCGTTAGTGTTTTGCTTGCACCTGTGTTTACCCTGCCTTTTCGACACAAAATGGCCCCTGTGAAAAGGGTCCAATGCAGCTGCACTTGAAATATCTCAATGTGACGTGGGTGATGTTTCCCACGGGAATAAGAAAAATACACCACCAAACAACAAAATGGACCCTGAAATGCATCGCAAATTTGCTGTTTTTCCAACAGTGTCAAAATATTTTAGGGGGATTTGTTTTTCCGTTAACGTCTCTCAGAACAAGGCCCTTATATCAGAGTGTATAGTCATGCCAAAGGAATGTCCAATAGCACACTGCTAACACCATCCGGGCTCCATGCACACGTTTTGCACATGTATTCACATTTGTACATGCATGAATGGCACAAACTCATTTCTATGACTTGCAAATGAACTCCGATGCAGTTAGAAGAAAAGGTACAGAGGTGTATCTATCATCATGGGGCTGTACTTTTTCTCCGAGGGTGTGCAAGTAGTAGAAATATTGTTTGTATCTGTTGTAGTTCTTCAAGTGATCATTTGATTAAATCTCCGGTGAAAATCAAGTTCAGATTGTCCAAGAATTGGTCAGATTCAGCCCTCCCGTAAGCTTCAGAGCCTGTGGCTGTTCTAACTTGCAGGGAACTGTGGAGCCGTTTGGGAGTCAGTGATGTGCGTCTGTGGCAACAGCCTGCAGCACAGGCTCTTACTTGCATGGCTGTGCTATTACCGGTAAATGACCAGAAAGCGGTCTAATGCCTTCATGTGTGAAAGTTGTTTTCCGGTATAAGCGCGACCCCGTCATCGCGGACATTTCACCAGTTTGTAGGTTGTCAGAAGAGCGGTATGTGGCTGCTTCATGTGTGGGCGTGCTGCCCCCCCCCCCCCCTCCCCTCTCTGCTCGCACTCTGGCCAGAGTCCTTCAGTCCAGCCCGACAGGGACACAGACAGCGAAAATGGCAGCGGCTTGAGTCTTGCAAGCCGCCCAACGCTTGTTGAGAAAGCAAATGCACGAAGCGAAATGTGGAAGTATTTTGCTTACGTTGCTGACAGCGAAGGCAAGCCCCCTGGACACATCAAATGCAGCAAGTCTGTAAAAAGTGCTTCAACGCGACGCCGGTGAACGGATGAACATCGAACCAGCCAGGCTATTTCTCTCAGACAGGGATCCCTACTTCTTCCAAGATTTCAGTTCAAAGACTGTTTAGCGAATGTGAAGGATACAACATACATGCCCTCTTAAGTCAAACAAGTGTGATTTATTGTGTGACAAGCAAACTTATTTCACCATCGGAGTTTTGCCGACCCCCAAAATAAGGAGGATTCCCCATCCAAGTGCACACGTCACTCCCCACCCGCTCTGCAGTGCCCCCCCCCCCCCCCCCCCCCCCTCAAATACAGGCAATTTTGCTGCTATATTCACACATGTGAGCCCTCAGGTGTGAAGGGAAATTCCGGGAAATGGCCGATATTGATTTACAGGCAATGTTCCTGTAGGCATGTGTGAAAACGGCTTAAGTTGCTGTTGGCGTGACAATAGGCATCAAATGCCTCTTATGCTCTGTGGCGAGGATGGGCTGATGGCAGTGACAGTGAGCTTGCATCTGTGCCACCACACTGTTGCAACTCGCAACAGGTGTGTGATTCACAGCCGCCTACAGCCACAGCGCATACAGTAGCAGTTGCCCCTGGTCACCCTACACAGTCTGAATGTAGAGCAATACCATGACTGGGATGCAACCTCTCTCTCCACTCTCCTCCTCTTCAGTAGCTGTGACTCACTGGCCAGCACACATTGTTCAACCCACAGAAAAAGAGGTCCTTGACGACTGGGGCTCCACATAGTCGAGCTATATAGGCACCGCGAGGCAGACCATAGTCAGATAGTCTGGAGCTCTTTCCACCACTTCTGGACGTGGGGGCGTAAACCTTCTTGACGTGGGGGTGTAAACCTTCTGGACGTGGGGGCGTAAACCTTCTGGACGTGGGGGCGTAAACCCAGGAGATGGAAACAGTCCACCGGAAACATGTCCCCCCCCCAAAAATCCTAACCCTCGATTAATTTCCGGATGCAAAGCTTCTGTATTGGCTTAAAAGATGTGATATTGTGAATCGGCGAAGTTTCTACAAGAACTATTTCGAAAACCTTGTTTGGTACGTCCATCTTTTGTTTTGTTGTTGTTGTTTTTTTTTTATCTTGTTTCCGATCTAGGGGCGGAGTCTAGGGCGGGGTCTAGGCCGGAAACAGCCGAGAGGTGTAATTGAAGGATAATGGGAAGCAGGCTCTTCTGCTCTGGAAGAGCCTGGTGACGCGAGGTTATAGTCAGAGCGGCAGCCAATTGTGATCAGCATGTTACATTGTATAGGGATAATAAGTGAGAATGGCCCATGTAAAGTCACAATGAAACACTATTATGTGCACTACTGAGTGTGGTTTCACTCTCAAACCACCGTATATCAGCACATGAAGAGAATCACCAAACTTGTTTTCACTGAATAGGCGTTTCAGTTCTCAGCCCTGTTATCCTACAATGTGCTGCTTTTAATATATCTCAGCACAACACATTTACTTGTTGAAATGACTAAAAACAAACAGTTACAAATCAAAGTTTGCAGAGCGGTTGCAGAGGCCGCGCCCCCGACGCGCCCAGTGTGATGACGCCGTGTTTGACGCGCGCCCCTCGCGCCTGGCTCGCGGGAGTGACCATGAATAGGCCTTAAGAAGCCGATGTTCTTTGTGGATTTTACAGGGCTCTTGTTGACGAGCTCTCATCAGTATTTGTGCAACATGTCAGACTGCAGGTAATTCATGTATGTGGCATGTATCCGACATGACCCAGTGATGTCTTGGTGGTACTCAGGTATAAGAGGATTGTGTGATATAAAGACGATAAATGTCAACAAACGCATATACTGTATAGTCCAGCTCAGTGGGCTAACTGTCACACCTCTGGATGGAACGAGCTTTTAAAAGTATAGTGATTGGTAATTGCTTTCAGGCAGCTCATTATTGCAGAGGAGGAGCCCAGCTGCACAGTGTGTTTAGTTGGTTCTGGGCTCAGCCCAGCACTTCTATGTCTGGGAGGAAGACACCACACCTGAATCCCATCTGGTGCTTCATGGCAGCCTACCTACTGGCTGCATGCTGAGGAGAAGCTGTACGCATTGCTTAGGAAGGCTACAAAACACCCTGATGTTTCACACTGTTGTTATTCTTGTTATCGGGGCGTTGCTCTTTAGGCACACATGGATGTATTTGAATTGAAAATGTACAGTCGCGGAATGTCATCAGAGAGGTCAGAGGTCACGAGCAGCCAGGGGATGTGAACCTGGGTAAAGGCGGGGCTTCTGTCTCTGCTCACTTGCACAGGGGTCTCTAGGGGCTGCGACTCACGATCATTTTCATTAATCGGTCTATTATTTTCTCGACTAATCGATTAGTCGTTTGGTCTATCATAAAATGTCTCAAAATGGTGAAAAAAGGTCACATTTTCCCCAAAGCCCAAGATGACATCCTCAGATGTCTTCTTTTGTCCTGACCAACAGTCCAATCAATCAATCAATCAATCAATCAATCAATCAATCAATCAATCAATCAATCAATCAATCAATCAATCAGTTTAATACATGTCCCAGAAGGGCACTTTGGTTCACATCAGACAGTAGTGGATAATTACAACATCATTACTAGTTTGAGATTAGTAATAACGGCACACTTCAGAATTGAGATACATTATTACTAGTTTGAAAGTAATAAAGGCACACTTCAATATTATACAGTACATAAACATTTGTTGCAATATGTACAGATTCCAAAGGACCATCTACTGCCCTCAGCCGGGTCGCCGCGTGCGCAGCGCCACCGTTGCATTAGCTCCTCAAACAACGCAAGTGGCTCGCTGTCATCAGCGCCAGATGGATGTATATCGGAGGAAGAGGGGGTGGGGGTGGGGTGGGGGGGGGGTGGATGATGCAAGAGCTGTAACAAGGCAGGGGGTTTGGGGGGGGGAAGAGCTCAGTTGCAGACGAAATGCTGGAGGCAGGGGGTGGGCTTTAGGGGAGGGGGGCGGGGTTTGGGGGAAGGCGTGCGTGACCGTGTGTTGGCCTATAGTCCTTAGGGTCCATGAGTGTTTGTGTGTGTGTGTAAGGTCTGAGCCTCCACCGGCTAAACACAGCGTTGCTGTGGAGATGGCAATTTAGTCCAGAGTTCAGGCGTCAGATGTCGGGGCGTGACGTTGGAGACGCAGGTTGCACTCCCAAAGGTCCACAACCCAAAGGTAATTTGTACCTGTTATAAGACTAAAAACCAGAAAGTATTTACATTTAAGAAGAACGAGAGAATGTTAGTATTTTTAGTATTAGTATTTTCTTAAAAATGTGTCTAAAGGATTAATCTATTCGAAAAATAGTTGGAGAGTAATTTTCTGTCAATCGGCTAATCGATTAATTGACCAATCCTTGCAGCTCTACAGGGGTCAACACCTTTATTCTTGTGGGGCTGAGCCCTGCGACCCCTAGGTGAGGTTAGGATGGATTCTCTGACCACCGGGCGACCTCGCTGATATCAGAATGGCGTCTGACTGGTACACATGCAGATGGCAACATCTCAGTGGAGCACATGGCACCAGGAGCTCGTGCCCCATTTGACAGTTTGAGCTCACCTCCTGAAGACCAGCTGCTGCTAGAGGCAGCTCACCCCGCTGCTCCACTGACTCCTCATCACTCATTACAAGCCACCTGCTTCTCCATCGTGTCTTGTTGATGTCAGTGAAATAGCAGGCAGTGTCTTCATGCAGCTTGGGCACATGCAGAACAGCACATACACTCCCCAAATGAACCTCCAAGCCTAAGATTAGATCAGTAGGATTTCTGGGCAAAGTTGCGCTTTGCCCAGAAATGCACATTGTCAGTGAGTGCCGGAGGCTGCTCTCCAAAGACTCAGAATATCTTTTGTATTGTGCCACACACTGGTAATCACATGCTACTGCATGTGATTACCAGTGCTTTACCAATAGAGAGGCAGAGTGAATGTCAGTTCCTGCTTTTCTCCCTGTATCAGCCGCTGAAAAAATATGAATGGCGGTGAACGGAGAATAACGTGACTTTTTTGATCCCGTATAAATTGTGCCACAGGGGTGCCAACGTTCATTTTGTCAATTTAAAACAGAACTTTGCATGTCAAGAAAGTCGCAGTTTGTCGCCAAACTGTTGCACTATAAGTTATCAATCAGAAAGACTACATGCACTGTCGCCTAAGTGACGTCACTTTCTCTGCCGGCAAACCTGAAGACCGGCGACATGCCACGAGCTTCCACGAGCTATGTCGTTTTTATACGAAACTAAACCCTACGTTTCAGTTTGACGACAAACTGCGACTTTTTTTTACATGCAAAGTTTGCAAAAATGTTTTAAATTGACCAAATTTACGTTGGCACCACGTCGCACAATTCAAACAGGATCAAAAAAGTAACGTTATTCTCCGCTCACTGACATTCATATTTTTTTCAGCGCTGGTACAGGGAGAAAGCAGGAAGTGACGTTTCACTTTGGCTCTCTATATGATTCCAAAGTCATCTATATGTTTAGACAAGGAATTGCATGGATTTCCGTAAGGAGGCAGTGAGCCATTTCTAATACCAAAAGTACACTATTCAACTCAAGCAAATCTGCAAAGGTAAAAAATGTATCCATAGGCCATGGCTGTAATATGTATTTACTGTTCCATAGCCTGAATGCATGTCCATCTTCACAATAGCCTTTTTTTGTAAGCTTCTGGCTGCTCTTGGAGCAGTTGAGCATGTTGCTGTTGGAGCAGTTGAGCATGTTGCTGTGGGTGGAGTGGGAGTTGAGCCTCTGCTTTTAATAGACACTCTTTTTTTCCCCTCTGTCGCTCATTCTCCTGCCTGCCTCTTGATCACAAAGGCTGCCATATCCAAGAGTGGCTAAAAAGAGAGATGTGTGAACATGAGCAGACTATTTATAGTTCCTGTAATAAAGATTATGAGCATACATTTTGGTCAGCGTAGATCAACTGTAGGATACCCTCACTGAAATTAGAAACCTTGGATAACGTGCCGTGATTTGGTCATCAACTGTGTGATTGTTAGAAATGGAATAAGTAATAAGTGTAAAAGCATCCGAGGACTCTGTGAAGCCTCGGGGGCATTGCCTGATCGCTGATTGCGTTCACGCTTAGTGTTTCTTGCGTGAATGTTGTCATCGATAGCTATTTTGTAACGGATGGCAAGCTCTCATTTAGTTTAGCAATAATCACAACTTCCATGCAGGGGGCTTGCTAACCTCTGTTCCCTCCCTTTGAGCTTCAAAATGTATTTTTTATTTATTTTTTATAAAAAAAACAAAAAAAACAGTGAGCTACGTGGTTTGTTATATAATGCTGTAAGGTTTATGATGAGCGCGAGACGAGAGCATATGGCACCGTTTAATTATCTCACTTGATGGAGTGAAAATGCCATTTCTATAGTGTGGGTATAAAAGGTAAGTGCTTGAAACAAAACCTTTGAGTCAGGAGAGGCTGTGCATAAAAGGCTGTTTCCTGTTGTTCCTCTCTCCCTCATGCTCTCTCTCTATGTCCCTCTCCCACATGTTCCTCTCTCCCTCGTGCTCTCTCTCTATGTCCCTCTCCCACGTGTTCCTCTCTCCCTCGTGCTCTCTCTCTATGTCCCTCTCCCACGTGTTCCTCTCTCCCTCGTGCTCTCCCTCTATGTCCCTCTCCCACGTGTTCCTCTCTCCCTCGTGCTCTCTCTCTATGTCCCTCTCCCACGTGTTCCTCTCTCCCTCGTGCTCTCTCTCTATGTCCCTCTCCCACGTGTTCCTCTCTCCCTCGTGCTCTCTCTCTATGTCCCTCTCCCACGCTCTTTTCTCCTGCAGATTGGTGAGCACACCCCCTCAGCTCTGTAGATCAGACCATCTCCCCTCGGAAAGAAACGCCGTCACCCTGAAAACACAACACAGCCAGAAGTGCAGGACACATGTCACAGGTATTGCTCTCCCCACGTTAAAGGAACCCAATTTTCAACCCCCTTTGCATCATTACAAAATCACTAGCATATCCGAAAACTGCAAACCGTTTTGCAGACGTTTAGTTTAGTTTGACAGTTACTGAGAGTTGATTTGAGTTAAGTTGTGGACCAGTGAGGTCATTCCTGCACAAAATGACATCACTGGTCCACAGCTTAAATCGATTGAACTCTCAATGCTCTCAGTGTTCCTTTTAAGGAGTTTGCTGCTAGAGCCTGCTAAGCTGTTTGTCAGTCTGCTTTCCTCTAGCTGGTATTGTGTGTCTGTCGGTCTGTGTCACAGACTGTGTGCGTGTGCATGTGTTTGTGCACGTACGTGTGTGTGTGCGAGCGTGTGTGAGTGGGCATGTGTGTTTATGTTGGCTCAGTGTTTCTTGTCACTTTGCTCTGTGACTCATTGTGAAGATGGGGTCGTCCCTGTGCCATCACTCTGTAGTAGTTGCACACTGTACAAGGTGCTGTACTTGGCATGCTTGACATAATTTGGGGAAAACTCATGTGATGGTGACTGTTGTGATGGTGACTGTTGTGACGGTGACTGTTGTGACGGTGACTGTTGTTTTTCTCAGCTTCTTCTTCTGTGTTTTATGGCGGTTGGCATCCTTAAATGTTGCATTATTACCGCCGCCTGAATTGTATCATCTTCACAGTGCTAACTGTTTACAGTGTCCACTTTCTCAGCTGTTCAGGGGAAAACACTGACATAGCCTACTTCTATTTCAATTTTATTTTTTATTTTTTATGTAAAGATAGGCCTATGCGTGCAATAACGTACTGATAGTCAGCTTACTCTGTAACATGTAGCTTTTATTAGCCTCTCAGGCTAGCTCCGCGGACCAGACAACAACAACGCTTCCTACTACCCAGCGTGTGCACGTCTTTCCAACAGGGGTGGTTGTTATGGCAACTATCAACAACAACAACAACAACTACTAACTACTACAAGACATAAAGACCGAAATAGGCTACGTTGTTACTGTGTCTGTCGGAGACACGGCCTAACGTTAACATTTAATATGAGCCTAATATCAGCCTGCGCTCAGCTATGTATGCAGGAAGTAAACCGGATATCCAGGTGGGTTGTGATGGTTGTTATTGTTGTCAAGTTAAAACCGTCTATACTTCCAAAACATCTTCGCGAGTGCACATTTGGACACGGCACAACTTCAGAAGTACAACTAGAATGACTGCTGTAAAATCTACCTGGGTAAAGCTATGCAGTAGCTGAGCAGTCTCTGTGGCCCCCTGCCTGTCTTGATCCATGTCTCTCACACATCCCAGGCTTTTGGAGGGCC
>NC_139631.1:41133194-41140694 GCF_964638095.1 Poromitra crassiceps | reverse complement strand
AACACTGGTGGTGAGGTTGTAGGTCTGTTGCTCTGTGGTGAGGTTGTATGTCTGTTGCTCTGTGGTGAGGTTGTAGATCTGTTGATCTGTGGTGAGGTTGTAGGTCTGTTGATCTGTGGTGAGGTTGTAGGTCTGTTGCTCTGTTCTGAGGTTGGAGGTATGTTGCTCTGTTCTGAGGTTGGAGGTATGTTGCTCTGTGGTGAGGTTGTAGGTCTGTTACTCTGTGGTGAGGTGTAGATCTGTTGCTCTGTTCTGAGGTTGTAGGTATGTTACTCTGTGGCGAGGTTGGAGGTCTGTTGCTCTGTGGTGAGGTTGGAGGTCTGTTGCTCTGTGGTGAGGTTGGAGGTCTGTTGCACTGTGGTGAGGTTGGAGGTCTGTTACTCTGTGGCGAGGTTGGAGGTCTGTTGCTCTGTGGTGAGGTTGGAGGTCTGTTACTCTGTGGCGAGGTTGGAGGTCTGTTGCTCTGTGGTGAGGTTGGAGGTCTGTTGCTCTGTGGTGAGGTTGGAGGTCTGTAGCTCTGTGGTGAGGTTGAAGGTCTGTTGCTCTGTGGCGAGGTTGCTCTGTGGTGAGGTTGTAGGTCTGTTGCTCTGTGGCGAGGTTGGAGGTCTGTTGCTCTGTGGTGAGGTTGGAGGTTGGAGGTTGGAGCCTGTGAAAATATAACAGTAGAGTGGTGGTGTTTCAGGGAAATGCACATGTGTGGAACGCCAGACCACCGCGGGCCGTGTGTGCGTCCGCACGACCGCTGTCTGCAGCTGTCAGCAGACGCTAAACACGGACAGTATGTCTGGGCCTTTACATGGACTGTTTTACTTGTTCAAAGAGTGTGTGTGTGTGTGTGTGTGTGTGTGTGTGTGTGTGTGTGTGTGTGTGTGTGTGTGTGTGTGTGTGAGAGTGTGTGTGCGTGTGCGGCTGTGTATGTGTGTGCACGTGTGTGTGTGTGCGTGCGTGCATGCGTGTGTGCGTGCGCATGTGTGTGTGCATGTGTGTGCGACTGTGTGTGTGTGTGTGTGTGTGTGTGTGTGTGTGTGTGTGCGACTGTGTGTGTGTGTGTGTGTGTGTGTGTGTGTGTGTGTGTGTGTGTGTTGTTGTGGTTTCAGAGTCTGAAGCACAGTTTGGAACAGGCACGCATGGAGGTGTCCCAGGAGGACGACAAAGCACTGCAGCTGCTCCACGACATCCGGGAGCAGAGCAACAAGCTGCAGGAGATCAAAGAGCAGGTAGGGGGCGATGTTTGTAGACCAGTGGGGTTGGAGTGCGTGTGCCATCATGCCATGTACTGTACTGCCCATGCCGTGGGTTCAAATCTACCTCATAACCTTCATCAGTCATCCTCACCTCTCCCTCCCACCTCTCCAGTGACCTGTGCTGCTCCTCCTCACCTCTTTCTTTCTCAGAGCTTTCCTGTCTCATACTCATACTTCTCTCATCTTAAAGGGGACCTATTATGCTTTTCCAAATTTTGATATCATATACATACTGTTACAATGTTGGATGTTTATAACGTGGCCAAAGTTTAAAATTAGGTAAACGTATGTGAAAGTGCTCCCTATTACAAAGAAATTGCGTGTGCTTTCGACTGCTCTGAATGAGAGGTTACGAGATTTGAACAAGAACACCGAGGTGTCAAACTCCATTTCATCCCGGGCCACATCGGCATTATGGTTGCCCTCAAACTGGGCCGGTTGTAAATGTAACACAACATAAATGTATCTAGCCTACGTGTTATCATATTACATAATTGCCTCTGATAACTTAATAATTAATAACTAGCTCTGAAATTACATTAGAATTGTATATTGCGTAAATTGTATTGTTTGCTAGCTCTCGCGGGCCACATAAAATGAGGTGCCGGGCCGGATTTGAGTTGAGATTTGAGACTTGAGTTTGACACATGTGGTCTAGGCTAGACCACATGTGTCAAACTCAAGTCTCAAATCTCAACTCAAATCCGGCCCGGCACCTAGGTCGGCGATCCTCAAAGTCCGGACTCCGGTCCGCATCCGGACCGAGATGCCGTCCTATCCGGACCGAGCCCTGTAACCTACAAATCATTGATAACTTACATTTTCACGGAGCGTTTCTATTTTAACCGGCACATGCTTTTCTAGTCTTTACGGTAATACTGGTTCATCTGCCAGGAAGCTCACAGACCAATGCATGCGCTGTAAATCATCACACGTGGTGCTACTCGACCAATCAAATAAGCGAATCGTTTCTCTCTGTTGCTTCGTTCTCAGTGGTGCTGCGAGCACACGGACAGAGGCGAGTTGAGGCGAGAGATAGTAATTTCACATGGTGTGCTCTAAAGAAACCACTCTTACACAGGGTCCAGCTTATTAACTGTCCCTAGGATCAAATCAAATCACGGGAAGGCTGCATTTACCCACTATGCTTCTGCTAGCTGGAACAAATTGCCTGAAGACCTCAGATCTGCCCCAACCTTACTTACTTTTAAAAATAGACTAAAGACTTTTATGTTTACCGTCGCCTTTAACTGCTGACAGCTACTATGCAAACCCAATGAGTCCTCTATAAGTTTTAGCTCTTTCTGCAACTGCTGCGCCTGCTGCCTATTGCACTTTTTTATACTCTTTTTTTTTTAAGTTTTGTTGTGATGCTTTTAAATGTCCATTTTATTTCTTCTTTTGGTTTATTTTCCTGTAATACACTTTTTATACTCTTTTTTTTAAGTTTTGTTGTGATGCTTTTAAATGTCCGTTTCACTCTCTTCTTTTATTTTATTTTCCTGTCAACCATTTTATGTGAAGCACTTTGAATTGCCTCTGTGTATGAAATGTGCTATACAAATAAACTTGACTTGACTTGACTTGACTTACACGTCCATTCATTGTTCTTACGGGCAGATCAAAACCAGTATGTCTCGTGTGAAGTGCGGTGCGATCCTGACCGGTCTATGGAAGCGCCACACATGAGCAAACACACATACACAACCAGGGCACACTCCACTGCCCAACGCAACAGCATGCGAGGTTTGCATTGCAATTGCATTGATCGACAGACAGACCGACAGACAGATACGGAGCTCACTTATCTCAAGAGAAAAGGTTGTTTGTTGGCTGAGAGTGTTAAATGTGAAATGGAGTGAAGAAAAGGGGAAACGCATTTCTCTTAAATTAAAGCACTTCATTTTAAGATAAACATTTTTCCAAAGCACTCTGTTGTATGTTATTTGTAAATGCATTATTTTACTTGAAATGAGAAAAGAACATTTATTTATTATAGTAGGCTAGTTATGTAGCTATAATTAATCCAGTTAAATATGAAAACTGTAAATAAGCATTGTCAGTTGTTGACTACATACAGACGTACCATTAGGCTACTTCAATCATTGAGTTCAATGGCACTGAATCATAGCGCAAGCTACGTTACAATGTTCCGGACCTTTGCTTGAGGACATTTTCTCTAACTGGACCTTTTTGAATTTTAATTGAGTGCCCCTGGTCTAGGTGATGTCAGATACAGTATATCCTGATTACCTTATATGGTCATTTCTCCAGCCCATGCACTGTTCAAATACCTGTTCCATACCCAACCAATGGAGAGAGTCTTGAGTGCGTGGTGTCGTCACAATAGACCCTTCTCACGGGGGCCATTTTGGGTCGAAAAGACAGGGTAAACACAGGTGCAAGCAAAACACTAATGAGGCTTTCCAAATTCCAATCATGGAAGTTGGAAACCCTCATTAGTGTTTTGCTTGCACCTGTGTTTACCCTGCCTTTTCGACCCAAAATGGCCCCCGTGAGAAGGGTCTATTGACTCTACCGGACTGTAGTTTCTAGGCTGTACTTTTTACTACAACTGTGACAGTTTACACAATTTTAACAGCACATACGTACATCAAACCCTTCAGCTACTTCTGCTCTCACTCACAATGTCAAAATGCTGTATAAGCGATGCGATGTATAGTTTTTGAGATATGAAGGTTTGTTTGACACTAGTGTTCCACTCTTTTTCCACAGTTGTTTCTAGTCGTACTTTCTGCTGTCAGCTAAGAGTCAAACAGAGTGTTTCAGACAGAGGCTGCACTGAGGGGCTGCATAAAGGGACAGTGCAAGGTATATATATATATATATATATATATATATATATATATATATATATATATATATATATATATATATATATATATAGCAATAGCAATAGCAATAGTGAGGAGACCCAGCGCACACCAGGTTGTTAGAATTGACTTATTTTATTTAAGTTGATAAATATGGCAAACAACGGGTTTCGCTGTTGCTTCATCAGGTTCGCTTAGTGCACAGGGCACTACTTTCTTTTATATATATATATATATGTATATATATATATATATATTACTGTACAACTACTCTAGTGCAGTCACACAATTAAATCACAATAAATAGCATAATAGGGCCCCTTTAACATGTCATTTTGTCTCACATTAAATCCTGAAATGCTGAAATGATTTTTATTTACTTTTTTGTCTGGAAAAACTCAAACGGGTTAGATAATTCACCCTTGTAATTTCAGTTGTTTCAGCAAGGTGTGCTCACTGCGCTGGTATCAATACAATTTCAATCAGTTTCAAGGAGTTTCTTTGATTTACAAGTGAGAAACAAGTGAAATGATCTCGCCCACTGGCAGAATATTTCTCTTGTTATAAGAAAATAGGATTTTAAGACTCAATACTAGATTGATAAATGAAATAATACTCAAGTCGCAGCGCACACCAGAATGACTTAGATTCATACCTTTACTGATTGGGACATAATAATTGTATATTCCATAAAGCCAAGATGTGTATGACGCATTTTGCATGAATTGATTGCTTCATCAGGTTGACTCTGTGTTTGATTGCCACCAGGTGTGCACCTAATTCCCTATAGCACAGGTTTTTCCCAATACAAAAGAAATATTCAATTAGACTAATTGGAAATCATGTATAAGACCACACAAGGTAAGGAGATTCAAAATATGACATAATTACTTATATGTTACATAATCACAAAACACAAAATACATCATAGCATAAGTAGTAGAATACATAATAATAAATAGTAGTAATTTGTCTTTAGGGGACTTGACCCCCTGTTACGTTCCCCAAGTATCAGTAAAGTATCAGTAAAGGCACCTGATAGAGACACATTATTTTCACATCTATTGTTCTACTATTTATGATCCATATTTTGTTTTGTTGTTTCAAGAGAAAACTCATTTATCTGCGGTGTCTGTACAGTATCTTCTCTTTAAAGCGCTGATCAAAGTCATTCTGGTGTGCGCTAGAGTAGTAATTATTTGACTGAGAGTCCTGCCCCAGTGGCCTCCCAGGAGAATTACAGTAGCACCAGTGTGCACAGGGTAACTTAACTTCTAGATTTATACTCCATTAAATGACTTGTTAGGATGGATATTTGCAGTTATGGCTGTGCAGTGCATAATAAATCACAAATGGAATGGAAAAATAATCATCTTGTAGAAAAAGAGCGAGTAGAGAACATTTTGACATGAGATCAGATGGAGCAGGTCAGGCCAGCGAGGCTGTCACAGAGTGTGAGGCCCCTCTGTGTTAAATACACAGGCACCGCACTACTCACTGTAGACTGTAGGGGTTCAATATACCGTACATTCAACAACACTGTGCAGTTGGCTCAGATATACATCATGCTGCATTTTTCTTTTTCATACGCCCTGTCCAATAAAGATGTGTAGAATTGAATTCACTTGCAGACTTTATTCACTCGTGATAAAGCTTTTATTAAAGCGTTTTTATTTGATCCAGGCACTCGATGATGAAAGCCTTCTATGAATAGTATGAGCGAGGTGGCTCACTATGGGACCCTGCCGCGACCCTGACAATATCACTACGGCCAATCCTGATTGGCTGATGAAAGAGTATCGCTCGGCCACGCCCCTTTTTAAGCGAGCGACAGACAGATACGCGCTATCATTTCCCGTTCTGCTCAACCCAGCAGAGGGAACTGATCGCGACCTGGATTTTGGCTAGCTTAACGGCCCACAGCGGTTCAACGACTTCGATGGACGCTAGCTTACCTCCAGAGACTACGCCCGTTTTCTCCTCTTCACACCGATGTGAATACTTGATACAGAACCACCAAAAGTATATTTGCCAGAATGGTGAGAAAAAAAATGCCACTTTTACAATGGGGTTCTAACAGGTTTCAAGGTTTCCAAGGGCTTTTGAAATTCACTCAACACATAAATGCCCATCTAAACGTTCAATTAAAGCTCGAAGAGGCAAAGCACCCACTATGTAGTTATGGGTGAACAACAACAGTGCCATGTTTAGTTTCAACGTGCCCTTCAGATGACACTTTAAATACACAACAGGAGAGATTTACACACAGACCCTCACTACTCAAATTGTCTGTGAGATGAGATTGTGTGGGCAAACAGTGTGTGTGTGTGTGTGTGTGTGTGTGTGTGTGTGTGTGTGTGTGTGTGTGTGTGTGTGTGTGTGTCTGTGTGTGTGTGTGTGTGTGTGTGTGTGTGTGCGTACGTACGTGCGTGTCTGTGTGTGTGTCTGTGTGTGTGTGTGTGTGTGTTTGTGTGTGTGAGTACGTACGTGCGTGTCTGTGTGTGTGTGTGTGTCTGTGTGTGTGTGCGTGCATGCGTGCGTACGTGTGTGTGTGTGTGTGTGCGTGTGCGTGTGCGTGTGCGTGTGCGTGTGCGTGTGCGTGTGTCTGTGTTTATGTGGAGGCACCACATGACCAAGAACTGCCAATTTGGGGAATTAAGACAGCAGAGAGATGACAAATCTCCCTGGCATCATGCACCAATTCTCTTAAAAAAAGGTCATAGAAAATCAACATAGTGTTTCTCTCAGCCCACACCGGCGCTGGTTACCAGGCGCTGAATACATGGTTGCCATGGTGACGAGAGCCATATACCTAGGAGTGAAGGGAGGCAGCGCTGGTGCAGTGGGCAGGCTGTCGTGATGAGGTGCCTGGGCCTTAGATCACACGGCTCGGGGAAAACACAGGGTTTGTCACGGACCCGTCACACACTGCCTGTAGCCGGTGACGATGCCTGTTAGGGAGCGGGGAGTAACCTAAAGGTTAGAGACGCAGGTTCGCTGGTTCAAATCCCTGGCCCGCACGTCGAAAACGCCGACACCCCATTCACACCTGGCATTCAAATTCGATCTGTATCTGGACACGTCAGCCGGATAAGGATGTTAATGCAAGGAACTCCTGCCACTGCTTGAGTGATCAATGCACTACAAAGATGATTAATGGGTTAATTAATTAATTAATTAATTAATTAAAGAGTTGTGTTGTATCAATGCTGCCCAAAGCAGACCTCAAAAATAAATAGAATACTGTATGTTAAAGGTTATGTTCAAATTAAATAGATCCGATCTCAATGAGGATAATGAGAAGGGATTAAAAATACTAGGTGTAAACGCAAAAGGCAAGGTGGGATTGTTTATAATCCGGAAAACGTGTCCGGATACAGATCACATTTTAAAGAGCACATGAACCCGGGTCTCAGAGAGGG
>NC_139631.1:41120694-41128194 GCF_964638095.1 Poromitra crassiceps | reverse complement strand
TGGACAATAAAGTTGTATTCTATTCTATTCTATTCTATTCTATTCTATTCTATTCTATTCTATTCTATCAGATCTGAAATGTAGGCTACACCACAGAATGACAGAACCATTAGTATTTTGGGGGAAAGGCCACTAATTTATATGTAGGCACTAGGCAGGCACAATGACCGATGAAAGAAAGTTGTTATAGCGTAGTTTTGAGGTCCTGTCATTCAGAGGCTGTTGGATCATCCTACCTGTCTGCCAGGCAGAGGGGGAGAAAAAAAGGCAGCGCTGAGGGAGAAAATAATGCAATCTTTCTGTCCAAACTTTCACCAATCTAATCTCATCATGACATCCAGGGATAGGTTATATTTTGCTAGCCGATGCGTTTAGAACATTATTCTCACTTTGATCAGATATAGTTTATAGTGTAGCGTATTTACATGCTTGCTGTATTTAAACTGAGATTTGTTTGAGGAGCATATCGAGACAGACGGGGATGGAAGTGGGCAGAGGGGGGGGGGGGGGGGGCTCAGAGTGCTTTGGTCGCTGCTGGAACCTCATTTGACGCTTCAAAATGGAAACAGGTACGGGCGTCAAGGCAGTTTGACGCGCGTCAGAACGCTCTTGGTGCGTTGGTGCGTGTTCGGCCGTTTAAAACAATGGGTGGACTTCAAAACGCGAGCGTCCGACGCTCCCTGTGCGTTTGAGGCTCTCCTCTGGTAGCCTAACTAACTTCTCGAGTACTTTTTTATGTGATACTACTCTTGCTTTGAATTGATTGATACCCAAATACTCTCTGTGCCTTAAGTAGAGTCAACTCGGCTAACAGTCGTTCCAATTCAGCCAAAGTACAAGGTATTTCAGTATTGATGTGTTGATCTATTATCAGATGAGCATCACTCTCTCTGGGCACAGGAGGATGCTACTTTTCATTAGCCTGACAGACAGGCAGCGTGCCCTGGAACCCGGACAGACAGGCAGCGTGCCCTGGAACCCGGACAGACAAGCAGCGTGCCCTGGAACCCGGACAGACAGGCAGCGTGCCCTGGAACCCGGACAGGCAGGCAGCGTGCCCTGGAACCCGGACAGACAGGCAGCGTGCCCTGGAACCCGGACAGACAGGCAGCGTGCCCTGGAACCTGTGACGAGGAGCTGGAGATGAAGGCCGTTAGGCTGTGACCAATTGTTCCTTAACAGACAAGTGTGCTAACTGACTCTGGCTGATCTGCTTTGTCCCCGCCTCCCTTTTCTCTCTGTTCACTAACTCTTTATATCATCAGTGTGACAACAGCTATTCTACTGTGATGACTGTCCCTGCTCCCTGTACCCATTTACCACCAAATATTCAATTATTTACCAAATACTGTAACAACCTTTAACTAGTTTAATTTGCTGCTTTTTTCCAACATGTTGGATATTTCCTTTCTTTTTACCTCCGCCAATGGAGTTGGCTGGGAGGTCATGTTTTCGCCCTGTTTGTCTGTCCATCTGTTTGTTTGTTTGTTTGTTTGTTTGTTTGTTTGTTCTCGGCAGGATATCTCAAAAAGTTATCAACGGATTTGCATGAATCTTTGTAGAAAGGTTGGTCATGGGCCAAGGAAGAGCTGATTAACTTTCCACGGCTACTGGTCAAAAGAGGGCGTGGCAATGGGCATAGTCAATCACAAAATGCACGTCCAAATGCATTCACGTAACACCACGAAACTTTGTAGAAAGGTTGGCAGAGGTAGACACTTTAATTAGCCAGACAGTGACGTTTTGAGTAATGCTCTTCCTCAGACATGAAACTACATAGAAAGACGCCATGTGCTTCAAGAAAGTTAGAAAGGCCTCAAAACTCGTATCACCGAACATAGGTGTGCAATCTGTAATCATGATCCATCTAAAGCCCTGTAGCTGTCCACTTCACAGAGGCACGACACAAAATATATCCACGCTCAGATACATTGGCATTGAAGCTGTCCACTGCCCCCGGAGGGGAGGCGACCTTGACTCTTTACTCCTGAGAAGAGAACTTTTCCGGATCTACACACTGGATACCCTCACCCCTAGAGGTCTCAATGAGGATTTCAGCATAAAACCCTTTCTCTAACTTTCTTGGTCCTGTTGAGATATTTACATCTGTCATGATCCGTTGTATTTCTGTATTTCTATTCTATGCTGCTGCTATTTTGAACTTTAATAGCTGTTGTGGTCTCCTGTGCTGCTCATTGTAATGTTGCTTGTCGCTTACAATGAGAGCTTACTGGATATGAATCCTTGGTATATGCTTCAGGGTCATCCTTTCAAATATAGAGGCGCCTATTTAGACCTAGCCAGTTTTAGCGTATGACGGCCATCTGGCCTGATATCCCGTCTTTTCTGTGCTCTAGGGGTCTGATCTATATTTGCTGTCGTATAGCTGTATATATTTGATGTTTGTATAAACATGTTTTTGTATTTTCTATGTATTTTCTATTATGTAACTTCTCCGGGATCATGTGACATGTCACGTGACCGGGTCACAGGTGTATTTTGTAACTGTAAATTGAACAGGTATAAATTTTCCTTTGTCCCACTGTCCATTAAAGCACTTAATAGTAAGAGATAACGCAGACCAACTTAATACAGCTCATGTTCTATTTTTAGGGAAGCGGTGCAATATTTAATAATCTTTCATTTCAACATTTTTCTCTTTCTTTGCGGAGGGCTGGTGCAATACTTTACTACTGGGTACGCATGATGTATATGTACACTGTAGGAATTTAATGTTAATTGTCGTCTGTCTATATGTCAATATGTATATGTCTAACGCTGTGTCTCTTGATGCCCAAAAAGAATTTCTCCCAAGGGAGACAATAAAGGCTTATTCAATTCAATTCAATTCAATTTAAACATGGCGTCTTTCTATGTAATTTCATGTCTGAGGAAGAAACGTCACTGTCTGTTGGATGGCTAATTAAAAGGTCAACGGGAGCTCAGTGTGCGGACCTTCCTTCTTTTTTACTGTCCACCGTTTTTGGTTCCTGCACCTACTTTATTGTGTTGGGTGTGCCTCTTCTACAGAGCTATACACTACCATGGGCCCTCTAGTGCTTAGTCTTGGTTCCCACCAGGCGCTATTCAGAAGCAGTGCTGAAGCAGCGCCTAACAGAAGCTGAGTGCCACGCTAAACCGCTCACACCAGAAACACCCTCTTTTCCTCAGCGCCTCGCTCGGAGCTGCCCTCCCCCCCGCTCACAACTTGCATTGACTTCATGCCTGGCAGCTCGGGTGCAGCGCGCTGCACGCTTGAAAAATAGAACAAAGCCGAAACTATCGCTCCAGTTTAGCATCAGCGTGGCTTCAGCGTGACGTGGCGTGTGGCTGGTGTGAACGGGGTCTCGCCTGTTAACCAGGACGCCGAAATGAAACTGCCATAGCCCTGTGTGAACGAGGGCTTATTGTTCCTATTGGGTTTATCACTATTGCAGCTCGTGCACTGCTCTCCTCTGCTCTGCTCTGCTCTCTTCTGCTCTCCTGTCCTCTGGCCCTCTCTCATGCTGGGTTTCCATGGGTTGTATCATGTCTAGCTGCCTCTCCTCTCCTCTTCTCTTCTCTGGCCCTCTCTCATGCTGGTTTCCATGGGGTCTTTGTCCAGGAGTATCATGCCCAGCTGGAAGAGATGCGAGTTGCCATCAGACAGCTGGAGGAGGACCTGTCTGCCGCCCGGCGCCGTAGCGACCTGTACGAGGCTGAGCTGAAGGAGTCTCGGCAGACCAGCGAGGAGCTGAAGAGGAAGGCTGCCGACTACCAGCAGAGGATGCAGAAGGTCTGCACTGTGACTGAAGCTGTTAAACATCTAGTGCAGTGATGTTACATGCCATTCCACCAGGAGAAGCTTGCTATGGATTTCCAAAGCAAGTGGTGTCATCTTTTTCAGTTTCAGTTGTTCATCTTGTTATAACTGCTTCAGAGCCTCCAACCTGGGAACCCAGAGTCTATTTCGGCACGTGCCCAAATAGACTCTGGGTTCCCAGATTGCAGAGCCTCTTGCTCTAGACAATTTTGAGGATGGTAGGATGGTAACTAGACCAGGTTAGAGGTAGATTATGACTGATTTCAAGGTCTTCTCCATTCTCCATCAAATATTTTCTAGGTAAAGTCACAATATAAATGGTCCCCCATGTTTGGATTCCTAACTGGTGCCCCTTACAATTGCATCTTTTTGCAATAGACGCTCAGCCAAATCTCAGTAGGTTGAGGGTGCATGACATGCAACACATACTGTAACTAGAGACAATAACGTTAGCTAATCAACTTGTGTTAGTGTTCTTCTGTTAGTCTTTTACTACCATTTGCAGACAAAGCTTGCGGGTGCGGGACAAAGTGATCAGGACAGCAATCGTTCCCTCTAATTGTGTCATCCACTGCAACCATAATGGAAACGTGGTGATTTTGGCTAGCTCGTGGTGATTTTGGCTAGCTCGTGGTGATTTTGGCTAGCTCGTGGTGATTTTGGCTAGCTCAGCAAGCAGCTTGGTAAACTGTCAGATAGACTAAGGCGGCACGTCATCCACTCTGTATACTGTTGACTGGTCATAGTATTCATTAAAGCCTGGGTATATTGTTATTCATTCGCATGTCATGTATATAGATCTGATATCTAAAGAGGTTTGATTCTGTTGACAACCAGAAGGAGAGTTTGCCAAACTACAATAACAGTTCTATATACACACACACACACACACACACACACACACACACACACACACACACACACACACAAACACACACACACACACACACATATATATATATATATAGAAGCCACGGACTGCTGTAATAATGTTTGGGAGGTCACATGACTGTCTACTTGCTGTAATAATATTCAGGAGGTCACATGACTGTCTACTTGCTGTAATAATGTTTGGGAGGTCACATGACTGTCTACTTGCTGTAATAATGTTTGGGAGGTCACATGACTGTCTACTTGCTGTAATAATGTTTGGGAGGTCACAGGTGTTTTCATATCTTCACAGGTCAAAGAACAAGGCAAAGCAGACACGGAGGAGCTCATGGCTAAGCTGGAAAAGGTAAAGTTTACTGAGCGGATTTGATAGCCTGATATAACAAAAAGTAATAACTTTCTGTGATTGGTGAGGACAGCAAAAGATATTTCCGGATGAGGACACCAACAAGTTATAGTGATTTGAAAGCCTTAAAGTCTGTCTACATAAATCTGTATTTTTCTTTTTCAGACCAATGCTGATCAGCAGGCAAAGATTCAGGATCTTCAGGATAAGCTGACGAAGGTAGAATCTTTTTGTTGGGCAACTTAATGGATAATTGATGTGAGCATGTACTCCCAAAGACAAGAGATGTAACAGCGTTCCTGCAATCTCACGTCACGGCAAAGAAAAATCCCTCTCTCTCTCTCTCTTTCACTCTCATGCTCTGTCTCTCTGTCTTTGCCTCTCTCTCTCTCGCTCTCTCGCTCTGTCTCTGCCTCTCTCTCGCACTCTCTCTCTCTCTCTCTCTCTCTCTTTCTTCCCCGCTAATGACTAGTTGAACTCCGGTGTGTAGTCAAGCAGATGCTGGTCTATGGCCTGAGAACAATTAAGCTGTCGTTTAAAACAAGAGTTACTGCTTAATTATCAGCAATCAAACAATTTTGCCTCATTAGAGAAGATGATTTCATCCCAATTGTCTTTTCCTACAGATGAATGTTTAAAATTACCATCCACTCTAAGAAGAACATGGGAGTTTGTGGTGTCGTTGTTGAAGACTGACTGGTCCACTTTTTGGATAGGTTGACTTTCCACTCAATGTTCAGACAAATAATCAGCCTGAGTTTTTTACTTGAACAACTTTGCAGTTAATGTTGTTATCACTTTCTGTAAAACCCGAGACACATACCGTACAGCCAATTCATCGACATCAGACATGTCTGGGCGTCTGTCGCCCTGTTATTTGCGGTGTCCTGCACCGGTGGCTCTAGTTGGCCTTGCCCTGTCAGCGGCTTCTCCAGACGATTTAACATGTTGGGTCAGCGTCGGGTCATCGGTGACATCCAGCCATCCCTCTGATTGGCTGGTCACTGGTAGAGAAATCACTCTGATTGGCTGGTCAGAGGTAGAGAAATCACTCTGATTGGCTGGTCAGGGGTAGAGAAATCACTCTGATTGGCTGGTCAGTTGTAGCGAAGCAGTGTAGGAGAAGAGAGGGTACCCACAAAACGCTCTGTTCATTTTCCAACTTCATGTCATCTGATAATTCCAAAGCACAGATATTTTGACGACGACGTGCCTTTGGGAAAGTCCCTTAAGCCTGCCACTGCATCATATCACCCATTTAGTGCAGTTTCTCCTTATTTTTTCACCTTCTCCTCTTCCTTTCTTCTCCCACAAGCAAAAGACCTGACAGGGTCTCACAACGTCAGCGCCATTTGCAACTTTTTGTCAGACATAAAGTCTCGATTAGAAGTAGGTGGATTATGAAACTGTGAGAGAAATGGTCGGCAAACGTTGCTTTGTTGCATGCATCAGGTCTCACGCGGGCGCAGAGCGTACATGCTATGCTGTACACGGTACATGCTAGTCACGCGTGGGCTAGCCGAGCGTACATGCTGCGTGATTTCTATTCGCACATAGGATAAGCAATAACCACGCCCTGTGGCGCCGGGATTGGCCGGGAGCAACACTGGAGGGCACGCAGCCCAGCGATTTCATGAACCAACTGAATAGCTCTTGAGAACGGACAGCGATTTCGAGAGCGGACATTGAGAGCGGACATTGAAATGAATTATGGTCACCTACCTTCCTTAGCATAGTAATAATAATAATAAGCATAATAATTGTAATCTACACAATGTACACAATCTACAAAAACATGCAATAATATAAACGGTGTTGTGTTCACGTTCATAGCTCATATAATATAATGTATCATATCGTTCATTTCAAGCTCAATTCTTACCCAGAGAAAAGGTACAGCACTGAAAATGTAACAAGCAATAGTTTTTTAAACATCTTTATTTTAAAAGATGAAAAGCCCCAGGTGCTTTAGTCCCAAGCTTCAATGCTCCAGGCCATTCCCGGCGCCACAGGGCGTGGTTATTACTTATCCTATGTGCGAATAGAAATCACGCGTACATGCTAGTCATGTGTGGGCTAGCAGAGTGTACATGCTAGTCACGCGTGGGTTGTGGTGTTTGCTGTGTGTTCAAGTGCAACTTTCTGGCCCCGACACAGCAGACGTGAGGTGACGCATCGCTCGGCCTCTAGTTTCTGCTCGTCCCTTCAAGTGTTTTCGGTGTGTCACCGGCTTTAAATGGCATACAGAATTTAATGAGACCTTTCATTATGTTTAAAGATCCCACCTTTTACTCTGTTTGAGCAATTGAACACAGTTCCCTGTGGTGTTGACAAAAGGCTTGTGAAGTGTATCACAATTATCAAAAACCCACCTACTGTAACTCTGTAACTTTTCTAGTGTTTCCCAGTGTCTCCATTATAAAGAGCAGGCTGTTTTTTTGTGGGTGTTAATTTTCATTGG
>NC_139631.1:41105694-41115694 GCF_964638095.1 Poromitra crassiceps | reverse complement strand
AACTTGGCCCTATTTCACATTTAGTTTTACAATAAAAACACATTTATGCAATGACTTGACATAATGTAGGGTATATTTATGTGCATCATCCTTCCTGCAGCAGGCGAGAGAAAATGATATCTTTCTGGACAAACTTTCACCAATCTAATAGGCTATATTTTTCTAGCTGATGCATAGAACATTATTTTCACTTTGATCTTGCTATAGTGTAGCGTATTTACATGCTTGCAGTATTGAAACTGCAGTTAGATTGGTTTGAGAAGCATAATAATATGGAATAATAGCCTATAATGCAGACAGACAGGCTGGATGAAGGGAGGGGGGGGGGGGGGGGGCAGAGCGTTTGGCTTTCGTCTGGTTTTGCGGGATCACTGGAATTGGAGCTAAAAAGGCAAGCGTGCGATTCGTTTATTGCACTTATCCAATGAGCATGACGGTGCATAATTTTACGCCTAAAAGGCGTGGTTGTAATGCTTTGGGCTGCATCTAGCGCCAGCACGACGATATCAAGTGCGCCTTTCCACGCCCACTGCTTTGATCTGCGCCTGCCGCTCGGCCTAGAAACTGCGCCGATGCAACGATAGGGGCCATCATGTCTGTCATTTGGCGGAGCAGCACTCACCCTGACAGACAATCCGTCTCTCGTGTAACAATTCATCCGAAACTGGCAAGTGCATTTGCACCGCCCACCCACATGGCAACAGACTTTTTTTTTTTTTTTTTTACCGTTTAACTGATAGTATTAATCGGTTAATGTTGAAACGGTCGGTTATCGGTTAAAGGGTTATCGGTTGACATCCCTCAGTTGCACGTAGTTGTAATGTAATGTAATGTAATTTTTTATTCAGTCATCATAAATAACAAAATCACAGTATAAACAAAGTCAAATCAACCAGAGACTGAACAGGCTCAGGCAGAAGCAAAATGATTATATTATACCTGACCTAATTTCTACTCAATTAAGCTCTCCTCTAAAATAAAATAAAAACAACAGAAAAGTAATTTGCAAAAGTCAATGTTTACAACACAGAAAAGAAAAAAATTAAACAGCATCAGAAAATTTATTCACACTTATAACGCTCAAAAATAGCTTCAGAAACCATTTTTTTGAAAACCAAAAGCGAATTACACGTCTTCAAATTGATATGTGCATCATTCCAAACTTTCACCCCAACAGTGGAAACACATCTCCTTTTAATCTCTTTTTTAGCTTTTTGCACATTAAACTTGTACACACCTCTTAGATCGTACTTGCTGTCCCGTGTTGAAAATAACTTTTGCACAGAGAATGGCCCTTCACGTACCGGTACACAAATATCTTAAGTTCTGCATAAAAATAAAAATATGCCAGCTTGGTAGGCTATATCCCGATGCGCGTTCAGCCAGTGTGTCCTGAACCAGAACTTTCATTGGAATTTCTGTGGGTGAGTTCTGTGCATGTGCGAGCGACGATGTCATTTTCATAGCACTCCCTGGCCTCCGAAGTGATATCCCGGTTGTGGTTCTGTGGGCTGTCTGTGCATTGAGCAAGTGCTTCTGTGGTGATATCCTGGTTGTGGTTCTGTGGGCTGTCTGTCAATTTCAATTTCAATTTCGTTTATTTGTTCGATAGGGGACAGGTGTACATTAATGAACATTAAAAAAAAAAATGTAAATGCACGACAATTGCAGTCACAGGACTGATTTCCATTGCTTGTCCCCCTGCCCGATGATATAGGCTTAGAGTCCTGAGGGGTAAAAAGTAACAGTGCAGCAAAAACATATTTAAAATGTAAACACATTGGCATTGGAGCAGGTGCTTCTGTGGTGATATCCTGGTTGTGGTTCTGTGCGCTGTCTGTGCATTGAGCAAGTGCTTCTGTGGTGATATCCTGGTTGTGGTTCTGTGGGCTGTCTGTGCATTGAGCAGGTGCTGGAGACCCAGATGAAGGCGGACATGGCCGATAAGGAGATGCTGGAGTCCAGTCAGAGCAAATATGAAGAGGAGGTGCGGGAGAAGTGCAGCGTCATCGGCGAACAGAAGGCGGTAAGAGCTGCTCAGCTTGGTTAGCAACAGTCTTCTCTTCCACACCTGTTTTCACATTCATCACGCTCACATCGATTTCTGGCTTGGAGTAATGTGCCGCTCGGTGATTTGAGAGCATAAAACAATGAGCCATCAGAGTTTCATTGAAGAATAAGTGAAATTTGTCCGTCGTTTCCCATCCAGACCATCAATGCCATGGACTCTAAGATGAACAGTCTGGAGCAGAGGATTGCTGAGCTGTCTGAGGCCAACAAACTGGCAGCCAACAGCAGTATCTACACCCAGAAAAACATGTAAGTACCAACGCACAATGATATAGTGCTGCTGCTGCTGCTGCTGCTGCTGTACAGTGAGTGAGGGTGCAAAGTATTACTGTAGCTGGAGAGCATATTCCCAACCATGAAAGACACTGAGGTGAATCCAGGCGAAAGCTAAGATCCGTTATCGATTACCCGTATTATATCCGCATCCATCACAAAGGCAAGATGGAGATGAAGGAAGAGGTTAAAGAGGGATTTTTCAAAACCGTTTGAGGCAGGGTTTATGCTAAATGAGGTGCAACTCAATACTAGGAAGGTGCCCCTGGTGTTTTGCATTTCTGAGTGTATGCACACATAATGCCAAAAATGCCAAGTTTGCAAATTTGCGTCCTATTGAACTTATTGTGCATGTACGGGTGTTTGGGCTTGGCAGGAAAGCCCAGGAGGAGATGATCAACGAGCTTCGTCAGCAGAAGTTCTACCTGGAGTCTCAGGCCGGCAAGCTGGAGGCCCAGAACGCCAAACTGGAGGAGCACCTAGAGAAGATGAGCCAGCAGGAGCAAAGCAACAAGAGCCGTGTGCTGGAGCTCGAGAGCCGGCTCAGAGAGGTATGGGGCAGGGGGATGCTGCAGGGAGGTCTGGGAGGTCTGGAGCTGGAGACCCGGCTCAGAGAGGTATGGGGGAGGGGGATGCTGCAGGGGGGTCTGGGAGGTCTGGAGCTGGAGACCCGGCTCAGAGAGGTATGGGGGAGGGGGATGCTGCAGGGAGGTCTGGAGCTGGAGACCCGGCTCAGAGAGGTATGGGGGAGGGGGATGCAGGGAGGTCTGGGAGGCTCATACACGTGTTAGCAGAATGTAATAGGTATGTGTCCAGGATGGGTCACTTGAGCCCCACAAGTCGGGCAATCAATGCAGGGAAAACAGGATTCTAGATCAGTGTTTGTCAACTTGGGGTCTGGGGACCACCAGACCATTGTTTTATTTTCAAGAAGTTAACAGAACGGACGGATGTTAAATCAATTTAGGGAAATTTAAGACCTTTAAAAAGTCTTAAAAAGTCTTAATTTGAGAGGTATTAAATTCTATTGTGCTGATGGTGGATCAGCAAATATCGTATCGTTGTCCAAAGAATGTATATAATATAGTATTGTGATGAAACCTGTCATTTACACCCCCTATCGCCGATGTGACAAAAGTGTCGCTGAGGTCTTGAAAAAGTCTTAAAAAAGGTTTTAAAAGGTATTGAATTCACCTTCAGGATTCCTGCATATACCCTGGTTATGAATATAACCCCGGTTCCATGAATAGTATGAGCGGTGGCTCACTATGGGAGCGCATCCTGCTGTGACTCTGACTGAAGGACTAACTGGCAAATCCTGATTCCCTGGTGAAAGCATATTGCTACCCGAGTAGCTGGGATGCTAGTCACTTGGAGGTTTAAACGTTAGCGGTCTCCGCTGCTGGGAGGTACTGTAAGCTAGCGTCCGTCCAAGTTGTTACACAGTTGTTACACCACTGTGGACAGTTAAGTTAGGTCGCCATACATTTTCTCTGTGGGCAAGAAGAATTCACTCACATAGTGAACTGTCAGCATGTTTCTCCCATCTCTTCCCCCTCCTCCCTGATCCTGTATGACCCCTGTCTGTCTGCCTGACCCCTGTCTGTCTGCCTGACCCTGTCTGTCTGTCTGACCCCTGTCTGTCTGCCTGACCCTGTCTGTCTGCCTGACCCTGTCTGTCTGCCTGACCCTGTCTGTCTGCCTGACCCCTGTCTGTCTGCCTGACCCTGTCTGTCTGCCTGACCCCTGTCTGTCTGCCTGACCCCTGTCTGTCTGCCTGACCCTGTCTGTCTGCCTGACCCCTGTCTGTCTGCCTGACCCCTGTCTGTCTACCTGACCCTGTCTGTCTGCCTGACCCTGTCTGTCTGCCTGACCCTGTCTGTCTGCCTGACCCCTGTCTCTCTGCCTGACCCCTGTCTGTCTGCCTGACCCTGTCTGTCTGCCTGACCCTGTCTGTCTGCCTGACCCTGTCTGTCTGCCTGACCCTGTCTGTCTGCCTGACCCTGTCTGTCTGACCCTGTCTGTCTGCCTGACCCTGTCTGTCTGCCTGACCCCTGTCTCTCTGCCTGACCCTGTCTGTCTGCCTGACCCTGTCTGTCTGCCTGACCCTGTCTGTCTGCCTGACCCCTGTCTGTCTGCCTGACCCTGTCTGTCTGCCTGACCCTGTCTGTCTGCCTGACCCCTGTCTGTCTGCCTGACCCTGTCTGTCTGCCTGACCCTGTCTCTCTGCCTGACCCTGTCTCTCTGCCTGACCCTGTCTGTCTGCCTAACCCTGTCTCTCTGCCTGACCCTGTCTGTCTGCCTGACCCCTGTCTCTCTGCCTGACCCTGTCTGTCTGCCTGACCCTGTCTGTCTGCCTGACCCTGTCTGTCTGCCTGACCCTGTCTGTCTGCCTGACCCTGTCTGTCTGCCTGACCCCTGTCTGTCTGCCTGACCCTGTCTGTCTGCCTGACCCCTGTCTGTCTGCCTGACCCCTGTCTCTCTGCCTGACCCTGTCTCTCTGCCTGACCCTGTCTGTCTGCCTGACCCCTGTCTGTCTGCCTGACCCTGTCTGTCTGCCTGACCCCTGTCTGTCTGCCTGACCCTGTCTCTCTGCCTGACCCTGTCTCTCTGCCTGACCCCTGTCTGTCTGACCCTGTCTGTCTGCCTGACCCTGTCTGTCTGCCTGACCCCTGTCTGTCTGCCTGACCCTGTCTGTCTGCCTGACCCTGTCTCTCTGCCTGACCCTGTCTGTCTCCCTAACCCCTGTCTGTCTGCCTGACCCTGTCTGTCTGCCTGACCCCTGTCTGTCTGCCTGACCCTGTCTGTCTGCCTGACCCCTGTCTGTCTGCCTGACCCCTGTCTGTCTGCCTGACCCTGTCTGTCTGCCTGACCCCTGTCTGTCTGCCTGACCCTGTCTGTCTGCCTGACCCTGTCTGTCTGCCTGACCCTGTCTGTCTCTCTGCCTGACCCTGTCTGTCTGCCTGACCCCTGTCTCTCTGCCTGATCCTGTCTGTCTGCCTGATCCTGTCTGTCTGCCTGACCCTGTCTCTCTGCCTGATCCCTGTCTGTCTGCCTGACCCTGTCTGTCTGCCTGACCCCTGTCTGTCTGACCCTGTCTGTCTGCCTGACCCTGTCTGTGTGTCTGCCTGACCCCTGTCTGTCTGCCTGACCCCTGTCTGTCTGCCTGACCCCTGTCTGTCTGCCTGTGTTAGGTCGGGCTGGAGCACGAGGAGCAGAAGATGGAGGTCAAGCAGCAGGTGTCGGAGCTGAGCCTGTCGCTGCAGGAGCGCGAGTCCCAGATCAGCGGCCTGCAGGCGGCTCGCCACGCCCTGGAGAGCCAGCTGCAGCGAGCCAAGACCGAGTTGGAGGAAACCACCGCCGAGGCCGAGGAGGAGATCACCGTGCTCAGAGTGAGACACAGATAGAGTAGAGGTGTATTGGTCAGAGTGAGACACAGATAGAGTAGAGGTGTATTGGTCAGAGTGAGACACAGATAGAGTAGAGGTGTATTGGTCAGAGTGAGACACAGATAGAGTAGAGGTGTATTGGTCAGAGTGAGACACAGATAGAGTAGAGGTGTATTGGTCAGAGTGAGACACAGATAGAGTAGAGGTGTATTGGTCAGAGTGAGACACAGATAGAGTAGAGGTGTATTGGTCAGAGTGAGACACAGATAGAGTAGAGGTGTATTGGTCAGAGTGAGACACAGATAGAGTAGAGGTGTATTGGTCAGAGTGAGACACAGATAGAGTAGAGGTGTATTGGTCAGAGTGAGACACAGATAGAGTAGAGGTGTATTGGTCAGAGTGAGACACAGATAGAGTAGAGGTGTATTGGTCAGAGTGAGACACAGATAGAGTAGAGGTGTATTGGTCAGAGTGAGACACAGATAGAGTAGAGGTGTATTGGTCAGAGTGAGACACAGATAGAGTAGAGGTGTATTGGTGATTGGTGATGTTCTATAACATAACAGGAGTGAAACCTGTCGCTCTGACTGACTGTCTTGTCTTGTCTCGTCTGTTAGGCCCACAGAGATGAGATCCAACGCAAGTTCGATGCCTTAAGAGACAGCTGTGCGGTAAGCCGCTCACTCCCTCCTATCTGTTCCTCTTTTCTCACTCCCTATTCACAAATAGGCAGCTCCTTCTGCATTGACTCAATCCCAGAGGAGTCATCACATATAACCAGCTGGATGATATACATCACATATAACCAGCTGGATGATATACCGGTCAGCTACATCGTTCATCCATCCATATGTGTTGCCGTTTTCCCGGGATCATTTTTGACCAAACTCACTTAAACATGAATACTTATTTTCTATGTCCATCAATCGTCAAACGACTCCCTGCCACCGTGAACACAACATGCTGCTCTTCTTCCCTTTGATGCTTGTTGTGGAAAAATGTATAAAGTACATCAGGCTACAACCTCTTTGTTGGTGGAGTGTGCGACTAATAACCTTGGGGAAATGAGGTTATTATGTTTTGGGGGATTTAACCGCCTTCAAAATCACAAGGTAGTTTGAATAACCACCATGACCATAGTGGTTAATACATAATGGTCTCCCTTTATCCCATTGCCCTACTTTGGGGGATCCTCCCACTCTAAAGCTGTTCAGAAAGCATCCTGCATAGACTCAGCAGGCTGTTCAGAAAGCATCCTGCATAGACTCAGCAGGCTGTTCAGAAAGCATCCTGCATAAACTCAGCAGGCTGTTCAGAAAGCATCCTGCATAAACTCAGCAGGCTGTTCAGAAAGCATCCTCCATAGATTCAGCAGGTGGCTGTTCAGAAAGCATCCTGCATAGACTCAGCAGGCTGTTCAGAAAGCATCCTGCATAGATTCAGCAGGCTGTTCAGAAAGCATCCTGCATAGATTCAGCAGGTGGCTGTTCAGAAAGCATCCTCCATAGATTTAGCAGGTGGCTGTTCAGAAAGCATCCTGCATAGATTCAGCAGGCGGCTGTTCAGAAAGCATCCTCCATAGATTCAGCAGGTGGCTGTTCAGAAAGCATCCTGCATAGATTCAGCAGGAGGCTGTTCAGAAAGCATCCTGCATAGATTCAGCAGGAGGCTGTTCAGAAAGCATCCTGCATAGATTCAGCAGGTGGCTGTTCAGAAAGCATCCTCCATAGATTCAGCAGGTGGCTGTTCAGAAAGCATCCTGCATAGATTCAGCAGGTGGCTGTTCAGAAAGCATCCTCCATAGATTCAGCAGGTGGCTGTTCAGAAAGCATCCTCCATAGATTCAGCAGGTGGCTGTTCAGAAAGCATCCTCCATAGATTCAGCAGGTGGCTGTTCAGAAAGCATCCTGCATAGACTCAGCAGGCTGTTCAGAAAGCATCCTGCATAGACTCAGCAGGCTGTTCAGAAAGCATCCTGCATAGACTCAGCAGACAGCTGTTCAGAAAGCATCCTCCATAGATTCAGCAGACAGCTGTTCAGAAAGCATCCTGCATGGCCCAGGCCCAGGAGGGGGGAAGTTGACTTCCTCTCTCCTCTGTTAAGTTGACTTCCTCTCTCCTCTGTTAAGTTGACTTCCTCTCCCCTCTGTTAAGTTGACTTCCTCTCTCCTCCATTAAGTTGACTTCCTCTCTCCTCTGTTAAGTTGACTTCCTCTCTCCTCTGTTAAGTTGACTTCCTCTCCCCTCTGTTAAGTTGACTTCCTCTCTCCTCTGTTAAGTTGACTTCCTCTCCCCTCTGTTAAGTTGACTTCCTCTCCCCTCTGTTAAGTTGACTTCCTCTCTCCTCTGTTAAGTTGACTTCCTCTCTCCTCTGTTAAGTTGACTTCCTCTCCCCTCTGTTAAGTTGACTTCCTCTCTCCTCCGTTAAGTTGACTTCCTCTCTCCTCTGTTAAGTTGACTTCCTCTCTCCTCTGTTAAGTTGACTTCCTCTCTCCTCTGTTAAGTTGACTTCCTCTCCCCTCTGTTAAGTTGACTTCCTCTCTCCTCTGTTAAGTTGACTTCCTCTCTCCTCTGTTAAGTTGACTTCCTCTCTCCTCCGTTAAGTTGACTTCCTCTCTCCTCTGTTAAGTTGACTTCCTCTCTCCTCCGTTAAGTTGACTTCCTCTCTCCTCTGTTAAGTTGACTTCCTCTCTCCTCTGTTAAGTTGACTTCCTCTCTCCTCCATTAAGTTGACTTCCTCTCTCCTCTGTTAAGTTGACTTCCTCTCTCCTCCATTAAGTTGACTTCCTCTCTCCTCTGTTAAGTTGACTTCCTCTCTCCTCCATTAAGTTGACTTCCTCTCTCCTCCATTAAGTTGACTTCCTCTCTCCTCCATTAAGTTGACTTCCTCTCTCCTCCGTTAAGTTGACTTCCTCTCTCCTCCATTAAGTTGACTTCCTCTCTCCTCCATTAAGTTGACTTCCTCTCTCCTCCATTAAGTTGACTTCCTCTCTCCTCCATTAAGTTGACTTCCTCTCTCCTCTGTTAAGTTGACTTCCTCTCTCCTCCATTAAGTTGACTTCCTCTCTCCTCTGTTAAGTTGACTTCCTCTCTCCTCCATTAAGTTGACTTCCTCTCTCCTCTGTTAAGTTGACTTCCTCTCTCCTCCATTAAGTTGACTTCCTCTCTCCTCCGTTAAGTTGACTTCCTCTCCCCCTCCATTAAGTTGACTTCCTCTCCCCTCTGTTAAGTTGACTTCCTCTCTCCTCTGTTAAGTTGACTTCCTCTCTCCTCTGTTAAGTTGACTTCCTCTCTCCTCTGTTAAGTTGACTTCCTCTCTCCTCTGTTAAGTTGACTTCCTCTCTCCTCCATTAAGTTGACTTCCTCTCTCCTCCGTTAAGTTGACTTCCTCTCCCCCTCCATTAAGTTGACTTCCTCTCCCCTCTGTTAAGTTGACTTCCTCTCTCCTCTGTTAAGTTGACTTCCTCTCTCCTCTGTTAAGTTGACTTCCTCTCCCCTCTGTTAAGTTGACTTCCTCTCCTCTCTGTTAAGTTGACTTCCTCTCTCCTCCGTTAAGTTGACTTCCTCTCTCCTCCGTTAAGTTGACTTCCTCTCCCCTCTGTTAAGTTGACTTCCTCTCTCCTCCATTAAGTTGACTTCCTCTCTCCTCTGTTAAGTTGACTTCCTCTCCCCTCTGTTAAGTTGACTTCCTCTCTCCTCTGTTAAGTTGACTTCCTCTCTCCTCTGTTAAGTTGACTTCCTCTCTCCTCCGTTAAGTTGACTTCCTCTCTCCTCCGTTAAGTTGACTTCCTCTCTCCTCTGTTAAGTTGACTTCCTCTCCCCTCTGTTAAGTTGACTTCCTCTCTCCTCTGTTAAGTTGACTTCCTCTCTCCTCTGTTAAGTTGACTTCCTCTCTCCTCTGTTAAGTTGACTTCCTCTCTCCTCTCTGTTAAGTTGACTTCCTCTCTCCTCTGTTAAGTTGACTTCCTCTCTCCTCCGTTAAGTTGACTTCCTCTCCCCTCCGTTAAGTTGACTTCCTCTCTCCTCCGTTAAGTTGACTTCCTCTCCTCTCCGTTAAGTTGACTTCCTCTCTCCTCCGTTAAGTTGACTTCCTCTCCTCTCTGTTAAGTTGACTTCCTCTCCCCTCCGTTAAGTTGACTTCCTCTCCCCCTCCGTTAAGTTGACTTCCTCTCCCCTCCGTTAAGTTGACTTCCTCTCCCCTCTGTTCAGTATTTAGTTGCTGCTGTCAGACCTGCGCCTCGGGGGAGCAGCTGGCTCACTGCAGCAGG